>NC_041381.1:440639147-440693203 GCF_002162155.2 Triticum dicoccoides
CAAGACCGGCCAAGTCGACCACCGAACCACACAATTCCCAACTCCAAGCACCTAAATCGATCAGACACCAGAAAATAAAACACTCCCGGGACCGTATCGCCCACCGATTTCGAACCCCCAGAGCAAACCATAACAAGAAGCAGGTGCCGGACAGAAGATCTCACCTTCCAGGCTGGAGCGCCGGGATCTCGAAGGGTGCGGCGGCGGCGGCCGCCTCAGCGTCCTTCCGATCTACCGTCATGGCCGACCCGACCCGGATCGGGTCGAGATATCTAGCGTTCGCAATCTTGTCGCCTGATTTCTTCGCCGCGTCGACTTCGCTAGAGAGGTTGGGAGAGTCGTGGAGGAGGAGAGAAAGAAAAGTCGGAAACCCCAGGGGCTCACGCTGCGGCGCCTATTTATAGCCCGGGTCGGGGTGCTCCGTGCTCCGGACTCGCGGAAATATCTAGGTCACTCGCGTGCGGGGGTTGGCGCGTGGGGCCCGGACGTAAGCGACGCGGTTCACGTGGGCGTGGTGCGTCGGGGTGAGGCTGCGGGCGCGTGACGTCAGCAGTGCCGTGGTGCGGGGAAACTTCCCGAGACTTGGTGCCGAAGGAAACTCGGCTTCTCCTTTACGCTTTCCAGTACTGCTAGTGCTTCTTTTTTGGATGGATTGGACGTGCTGCTCTTGGGTGGGGTCCACGTGTAGGTCTACGTGTGGGCAGTCGCTGGGGGCTGAGTCGATATGGGAGGCGACACGCGGGCAGTCGCGATGACACAGTGGACCATGAGATTTTTCTTAGATTGTGTGAGTGTATCTCCGACGACCATCCGCAAAATTTCTTTCGCATTCCTCCGCACACAGAGGGATACGGATACAGAAGGCCGCCACTAAACTGTATCTTGTATATGTCTATCAGTAAATTCAAATTCAAATATATGATGATTCACACAACACGCAGGATCACATCCGCACCGAGTCGCATCCCCGATCACAAAAAAGAAAGGCAAATATGCTTAATTTTTACATGTTCGAATCCAAAAGAACATCAGTCTGGCAGTTTGTAAATTTCTGTCCTGCCGAATCGGCAATCCCAACAAGCTGCTCCCTGATCAAGGAGGTGTCGTCGTCGCCGCGTAGACCGCCTCGTCCGCCACGACTATAACGTCCGGATAATTAAGCTATAGTAATCATCTGCTAATGATGTCATGCCACCACCGTTACTGTTGCTAATCTCACTTAGATTCAAAATCAGCTCAAATTCAAATTTAAGTTAAAGTCAAAAATTAAAGTTTTCAAAATGTCAAAACTAAATTGTTCTAAATGTGTCAAATAATCCATTAAAAATATTGGTGAAGAAACCACATTTTTTAAAAAGGTTTAAATGCGCTAAATTAAATAAAGAACGACTTAAACAATTATTTAAATGCCTTTTAAATACTAAAAATATGCAAAGTATTTTATTTTTGCACCAAACTTTTTGTCGGTAGGCTAGGTGATAACACTAATTTAGGAGTTGGTTTTACAATTTATGAAACTAAAATAAATAGGAAATAAAATAGAAAACTAATAAACAGAAATAAATAAAAAGAAAAAACAACAAGGGAACCCCTTGGCCAACTGGGCCACGGCCCAGTTGGCCGGCCCAGTTCCTTCCCCCGACCCACCTAACCCCTACAACCCCCTGGACGATCGAAACCTAGCGCCCACTACCCCCACTCGCCCCCCATGTCTCCCTCGTCACCCCTCTCCTCCCTCTGGATCGGGGGGCAACGACCTCGCCGCCGCCGCCCCAGAGCCGACGTCGTCGCCGACCACCGCCCCGGAGCCGGGCCGCCCCACCTTCGCCACCTCGCGTCCCCGCCTCTCCCTCGCCGGCCCAGTGCCCCTGCCCCGGCCGTGAGCTTCCCCATCCTCTCTCCCCTGTCACTGCCACAACCGCACTGGCACAGCTTCCCCTCATCGTTCACCCACTTGTCTGAAGGAAATATGCCCTAGAGGCAATAATAAAGTTATTATTTATTTCCTTATTTCATGATAAATGTTTATTATTCATGCTAGAATTGTATTAACCGGAAACATAATACATGTGTGAATACATAGACAAACATAGTGTCACTAGTATGCCTCTACTTGACTAGCTCGTGAATCAAAGATGGTTAAGTTTCCTAGCCATGGACAAAAGAGTTGTCATTTGATTAACGGGATCACATCATTAGGAGAATGATGTGATTGACTTGACCCATTCCGTTAGCTTAGCACACGATCGTTTAGTATGTTGCTACTGCTTTCTTCATGACTTATACATGTTCCTGTGACTATGAGATTATGCAACTCCCGTTTACCAGAGGAACACTTTGTGTGCTACCAAACGTCACAACGTAACTGGGTGATTATAAAGGTGCTCTACAGGTGTCTCCAAAGGTACATGTTGGGTTGGCGTATTTCGAGATTAGGTTTTGTCACTCCGATTGTCGGAGAGGTATATCTGGGCCCTCTCGGTAATACACATCACTTAAGCCTTGCAAGCATTGCAACTAATGAGTTAGTTGTGGGATGATGTATTACGAAACGAGTAAAGTGATTTGCCGGTAACGAGATTGAACTAGGTATTGGATACCGACGATCGAATCTCGGGCAAGTAACATACCGATGACAAAGGGAACAACGTATGTTGTTATGCGGTTTGACCGATAAAGATCTTCGTAGAATATGTAGGAACCAATATGGACATCCAGGTTCCGCTATTGGTTATTGACCGAGAATAGTTCTAGGTCATGTCTACATAGTTCTCGAACCCGTAGGGTCCGCACGCTTAAGGTTTCGATGACAGTTATATTATGAGTTTATGAATTTTGATGTACCGAAGGAGTTTGGAGTCCCGGATGAGATCGGGGACATGATGAGGAGTCTCAAAATGGTTGAGACGTAAAGATCGATATATTGGACGACTATATTCGGAGTTCGGAAAGGTTCCGAGTGATTCGGGTATTTTTCGGAGTACCGGAGAGTTACGGGAATTCGCCGGGGAGTATATGGGCCTTATTGGGCCATACGGGAATAGAGGAGAGAGGCCGAAAGGAAGGAGGCGCGCAGCCCCCCTCTGGTCCGAATTGGACAAGGGGTGCGGCCCCCCTTTCCTTCCTCCTCTCCCCCTCTTTCCCCCTTCTCCTACTCCAACAAGGGAGGTGGAATCCTACTAGGACTAGGGAGTCCTAGTAGGACTCCACACTTGGCGCGCCCCCTCCTAGGGCCGGCCACCTCCCCCCTTGCTCCTTTATATACGGGGGCAGGGGGGCAACCCATGACACACAAGTTGATCTACGGATCGTTCCTTAGCCGTGTGCGGTGCCCCCCTCCACCATATTCCACCTCGGTCATATCGTCACGGAGTTTAGGCGAAGCCCTGCGCCGGTAGAGCATCATCATCGTCACCACGCCGTCGTGCTGACGGAACTCATCCCCGAAGATTTGCTGGATCGGAGCCCGGGGATCGTCATCGAGCTGAACGTGTGCTGAACTCGGAGGTGCCGTACGTTCAGTGCTTGAATCGGTCAAATCGTGAAGATGTACGACTACATCAACCGCGTTGTCATAACGCTTCCACTTACGGTCTGTGAGGGTACTTGGACTACACTCTCCCCTCTCGTTGCTATGCCATCACCATGATCTTGCGTGTGCGTAGGATTTTTTTTGAAATTACCACGTTCCCCAACAGTGGCATCCGAGCCTAGGTTTTATGCGTTGATGTTATATGCACGAGTAGAACACAAGTGAGTTGTGGGCGATACAAGTCATACTGCTTACCAGCATGTCATACTTTGGTTTGGCGGTATTGTTGGATGAAGCGGCCCGGACCGACATTACGCGTACGCTTACGCGAGACTGGTTCTACCAACGTGCTTTGCACACAGGTGGCTGGCGGGTGTCAGTTTCTCCAACTTTAGTTGAACTAAGTGTGGCTACGCCCGGTCCTTGCGAAGGTTAAAACAGCACCAACTTGACGAACTATCGTTGTGGTTTTGATGCGTAGGTAAGAACGGTTCTTGCTCAGCCCGTAGCAGCCACGTAAAACTTGCAACAACAAAGTAGAGGACGTCTAACTTGTTTTTGCAGGGCATGTTGTGATGTGATATGGTCAAGACGTGATGAGATATAAGTTGTTGTATGAGATGATCATGTTTTGTTGAAGTTATCGGTAACTGGCAGAAGCTCTATGATTGTCTCTTTGTTGCATAAGATGCAAGTGCCAAATAATTGCTTTACTTTATCGCTATGCGATAGCAATAGTTGCAAGAGCAATAGTTGGCGAGACGACCATGTGACGACACATTGATATAGATCAAGATGATGAAGATCATGGTGTCGTGCCGGTGACGATAGAGATCATGACAGTACTTTGGAGATGGAGATCAAAGGCGCAAGATGATCATGGCCATATCATGTCACATATTTTGATTGCATATGATGTTTATCTGTTATACATCTTATTCTGTTTTGTTTGACGGTAGCATTATAAGATGATCTCTCACTAATTATCAAGAAGTGTTCTCCCTGAGTATGCACCATTGCCAAAGTTTGTCGTGCCCAGACACCACGTGATGATCGGGTGTGATAAGCTCTACGTCCATCTACAACGAGTGCAAGCCAGTTTTGCACACGCGGAATACTCAGGTTAAACTTGACGAGCCTAGCATATGCAGATATGGCCTCGGAACACGGAGACCGAAAGGTCGAGCGTGAATCATATAGTAGATATGATCAACATAATGATGTTCACCATTAAAAGCTACTCCATTTCACGTGATGATCGGTTATGGTTTAGTTGATTTGGATCACGTGATCACTTAGAGGATTAGAGGGATGTCTTTCTAAGTGGGAGTTCTTAAGTAATATGATTAATTGAACTTAAATTTATCATGAACTTAGTCCTGGTAGTAGTTTGCAAATTATGTTGTAGATCAATAGCTTGCGTTGTTGCTTTCATATGTTTATTTTGATATGTTCCTGGAGAAAATTGTGTTGAAAAATGTTAGTAGCAATGATGCGGATTGGATCCGTGATCTGAGGTTTATCCTCATTGCTGCGCAGAAAAATTATGTCCTTGATGCACCGCTAGGTGACAAACCTATTGCAGGAGCAGATGCAGATGTTATGAACGTTTGGCTAGCTCAATATGATGACTACTTGATAGTTTAGTGCACCATGCTTAACGGCTTAGAATCGGGACTTCAAAGACGTTTTGAACGTCATGGACCATATGAGATGTTCCAGGAGTTGAAGTTAATTTTTCAAGCAAATACCCGAGTTGAGAGATATGAAGTCTCCAACAAGTTCTATGGCTAAAAGATGGAGGAGAATCGCTCAACTAGTGAGCATGTGCTCAGATTGTCTGGGTACTTCAATCGCTTGAATCAAGTGGGAGTTAATCTTCCAGATAAGATAGTGATTGACAGAATTCTCTAGTCACCATCACTAAGTTACTAGAACTTCATGATGAACTATAGTATGCAAGGGATGACGAAAACAATTCCCAAGCTCTTCGCGATGAAAAAATCGGCGAAGGTAGAAATCAAAGAAAAACATCAAAGTGTTGATGGTGGACAAGATCACTAGTTTCAAGAAAAAGGG
Source organism: Triticum dicoccoides (assembly GCF_002162155.2). Classification (NCBI taxonomy): domain Eukaryota; kingdom Viridiplantae; phylum Streptophyta; class Magnoliopsida; order Poales; family Poaceae; genus Triticum; species Triticum dicoccoides. Next base: position 440,644,759 of record NC_041381.1, read on the forward strand.
CAAAGGGAAGAAGAGGAACTTCAAGAAGAACAGCAAGCAAGTTGCTGCTCAAGTGAAGAAGCCCAAGTCTGGACCTAAGCCTAAGACTAAGTGATTCTACTGCAAAGGTACTGGTCACTGGAAGTGGAACTACCCCAAGTATTTGGCGGATAAGAAGGATGGCAAAGTGAACATAGGTATATTTGATATACATGCTATTTATGTGTACTTTACTAGTGTTTATAGCAACCCCTTGGTATTTGATACTAGTTCAGTTGCTAAGAGTAGTAACTCGAAACGGGAGTTGCAGAATAAACAGAAACTAGTTGAGGGTGAGGTGACGATGAATGTTGGAAGTAGTTCCAAGATTGATATGATCATCATCGCACACTCCCTATACTTTCGGGATTAGTGTTGAACCTAAATAAATGTTATTTGGCGTTTGCGTTGAGCATGAATATGATTTGATCATGTTTATTGCAATACGGTTATTCATGTAAGTTAGAGAATAATTATTGTTCTGTTTACATGAATAAAACCTTCTATGGTCATACACCCAATGAAAATGGTTTGTTGGATCTCGATCGTGTGATACACATATTCATAATATTGAAACCAAAAGATGTAAAGTTAATAATGACAGTGCAACTTATTTGTGGCACTGCCGTTTAGGTCATATTGGTGTAAAGTGCATGAAGAAACTCCATAAAAGATGGATTTTCGGAATCACTTGGTTATGAATCATTTGATGCTTGCGAACCGTGCCTTTTGGGCAAGATGACTAAAACTCCGTTCTCCGGAACAATGGAACAAGCTACTGACTTATTGGAAATAATACATACCGATGTATGCGATCCAATGAGTGTTGATGCTCGTGGCAAGTATCGTTATTTTCTTACCTTCACAAGATGATTTGAGCAGATATGGGTATATCTACTTGATGAAACATAAGTCTGAAATAGTTGAAAGGTTCAAAGAATTTCAGAGTGAAGTGGAAAAATCATCGTAACAAGAAAATAAAGTTTCTACGATCTGATCGCGGAGACAAATATTTGAGTTACGAGTTTGGTCTTCAATTAAAACAATGTGGAATAGTTTCACAGCTCACGCCACCTGGAACACCACAACGTTATGGTGTGTCCGAACGTCGTAACCGCACTTTATTGGATATGGTGCGATCTATGATGTCTCTTACCGATTTACCGCTATCGTTTTGGGGTTATGCATTAGAGACAGCTGCATTCACTTTAAATAGGGCACCATCGAAGTCCGTTGAGATGACGCCTTATGAACTGTGGTTTGGCAAGAAACCAAAGTTATCGTTTCTTAAATTTTGGGGCTGCGATGCTTATGTGAAAAAGTTTCAACCTGATAAGCTCGCACCCAAATCGGAGAAGTGCGTCTTCATAGAATACCCAAAGGTAACTATTGGGTACACCTTCTATCACAGATCCGAAGGCAAGTTATTCGTTGCTAAAATGGATCCTTTCTAGAGAAGAAGTTTCTCTCGAAAGAAGTGAGTGGGAGGAAAGTAGAGCTTGATAAGGTAATTGTACCTTCTCCAAAATTGGAAAGTAGTTCATCACAGAAATCAGTTCCTGTGATTCCTACACCAATTAGTGAGGAAGCTAATGATGATGATCATGAAACTTCAGATCAAGTTACTACAAAACCTCGTAGGTTTTCCAAAGTACAGTCCGCACCAGAGTGGTACGGTAATCCTGTTCTGGAAGTCATGTTACTAGACCATGATGAACCTATGAACTATGAGGAAGCGATGATGAGCCCAGATTCCGCGAAATGGCTTGAGGCCATGAAATCTGAGACAGGATCCATGTATGAGAACAAAGTGTGGACTTTGGTGGAGTTGCCCGATGATCGGCAAGCCATATTGTATAAATGGATCTTCAAGAGGAAGACGGACGTTGATAGTAGTGTTACTATCTACAAAGCTCGACTTGTCACAAAAGGGTTTTCGACAAAGTTCAAAATGTTGACTACAATGAGATTTTCTCAACTGTAGCGATGCTTAAGTCTGTTTGAATCATGTTAGCAATTGCCACATTTTATGAAATCTGGCAAATGGATGTCAAAACTGCATTCCTTAATGGATTTATTAAATAAGAGTTGCATATGATGCAACCAGAAGGTTTTGTCAATCCTAAAGGTGCTAACAAATTGTGCAAGCTCCAGCGATCCATCTATGGACTGGTGCAAGCATCTCGGAGTTGGAATATACGCTTTGATGAGTTGATCAAAGCATATGGTTTTATACAGACTTTTGAAGAAGCCTGTATTTACATGAAAGTGAGTGGGAGCTCTGTAGCATTTCTAATATTATATGTGGATGACATATTGTTAATTGGAAATGATATGGAAATTCTGGATAGCATGAAAGGATACTTGAATAAGAGTTTTTCAAAGCAAGACCTCGGTGAAGCTGCTTACACATTGAGCATCAAGATCTATATAGATAGATCAAGACGCTTGATAAGATTTTTCAATGAGTACATACCTTGATAAATTTTTGAAATAGTTCAAAATGGAACAGTCAAAGAAGGAGTTCTTGCATGTGTTACAAGGTGTGAAGTTGAGTAAGACTCAAGACCCGACCATTGCAGAAAATAGAAAGAGAATGAAAAGTCATTCCTTATGCCTCAATCATAGGTTCTATAAAGTGTGCTATGCTGTGAACCAGACCTATTGTATACCTTGCTCTGTGTTTGGCAAAGGAATACAATTTTGATCTAATAGTAGATCACTGGACATGGGTCAAGAATATCCTTAGTGAAGACTAAGGAGATGTTTCTCGATTATGGAGGTGATAAAAGAGCCAGTCGTAAAAAGTTAAAACGATGCAAGCTTTTACACCATTCCAGATGACTCTAAGTCTCAATCTGGATACATATTGAAAGTGGGAGCAATTAGCTAGAGTAGCTCTGTGCAGAGCATTGTGGACATAGAATATTTGCAAAATACATACGGCTCTGAATGTGACAGACCCGTTGACTAAACTTCTCTCATGAGCAAAACATGATCATACCTTAGTACTCTTTTGGTGTTAATCACATAGCCATGTGAACTAGATTATTGACTCTAGTAAACCCTTTGGGTGTTGATCACATGACAATGTGAACTATGGGTATTAATCACATACAGATGTGAATATTGGTGTTAAATCACATGATGATGTGAACTAGATTATTGACTCTAGTGCAAGTGGGAGACTGAAGGAAATATGCCCTAGAGGCAATAATGAAGTTATTATTTATTTCCTTATTTCATGATAAATGTTTATTATTCATGCTAGAATTGTATTAACCGGAAACATAATACATGTGTGAATACATAGACAAACATAGTGTCACTAGTATGCCTCTACTTGACTAGCTCGTGAATCAAAGATGGTTAAGTTTCCTAGCCATGGACAAAAGAGTTGTCATTTGATTAACGGGATCACATCATTAGGAGAATGATGTGATTGACTTGACCCATTCCGTTAGCTTAGCACACGATCGTTTAGTATGTTGCTACTGCTTTCTTCATGACTTATACATGTTCCTGTGACTATGAGATTATGCAACTCCCGTTTACCAGAGGAACACTTTGTGTGCTACCAAACGTCACAACGTAACTGGGTGATTATAAAGATGCTCTACAGGTGTCTCCAAAGGTACATGTTGGGTTGGCGTATTTCAAGATCAGGTTTTGTCACTCCGATTGTCGGAGAGGTATCTCTGGGCCCTCTCGATAATACACATCACTTAAGCCTTGCAATCATTGCAACTAATGAGTTAGTTGTGGGATGGTGTATTACAGAACGAGTAAAGAGATTTGCCGGTAACGAGATTGAACTAGGTATTGGATACCGACGATCGAATCTCGGGCAAGTAACATACCGATGACAAAGGGAACAACGTATGTTGTTATGCGGTTTGACCGATAAAGATCTTCGTAGAATATGTAGGAACCAATATGGACATCCAGGTTCCGCTATTGGTTATTGACCAAGAATAGTTCTAGGTCATGTCTACACAGTTTTCGAACCCGTAGGGTCCGCATGCTTAAGGTTTCGATGACAGTTATATTATGAGTTTATGAATTTTGATGTACCGAAGGAGTTCGGAGTCCCGTATGAGATCGGGGACATGACGAGGAGTCTCGAAATGGTCGAGACGTAAAGATCGATATATTGGACGACTATATTCGGAGTTCGGAAAGGTTCCGAGTGATTCGGGTATTTTTCGGAGTACCGGAGAGTTACGGGAATTCGCTGGAGAGTATATGGGCCTTATTGGACCATACGGGAATAGAGGAGAGAGGTCGAAAGGAAGGAGGCGCGCAGCCCCCCTCTGGTCCGAATTGGACAAGGGGTGCGGCCCCCCTTTCCTTCCTCCTCCCCCCCTCTTTCCCTCTTCTCCTAGTAGGACTCCACACTTGGCGCGCCCCCTCCTAGGGCCGGCCACCTCCCCCCTTGCTCCTTTATATACGGGGGCAGGGGGGCACCCCATGACACACAAGTTGATCTACGGATCGTTCCTTAGCCGTGTGCGGTGCCCCCCTCCACCATATTCCACCTCGGTCATATCGTCGCGGAGTTTAGGCGAAGCCCTGCGCCGGTAGAGCATCATCATCGTCACCACGCCGTCGTGCTGACGGAACTCATCCCCGAAGATTTGCTGGATCGGAGCCCGGGGATCATCATCGAGCTGAACGTGTGCTGAACTGGGAGGTGCCGTACGTTCGGTGCTTGAATCGGTCAAATCGTGAAGATGTACGACTACATCAACCGCGTTGTCATAACGCTTCCGCTTATGGTCTACCAGGGTACGTGGACTACACTCTCCCCTCTCGTTGCTATGCCATCACCATGATCTTGCGTGTGCGTAGGAATTTTTTTGAAATTACTACGTTCCCCAACATTGTCAGCCTTACCACGCCAGCCACGCTTGGCCCCACCTCACTTGTTGCCCGCCGCGATCCCCGTAGCCCCTGCTCCCGCTCGTTGGTGAGGCGGTGCGCGCGACCGCGCGCTCACTGATACGTCTCCAAAGTATCTATAATTTTTGATTGGTCCATGCTATTATATTATCTGTTTTGGATGGTTTATATGCATTAATATACTATTTTATATTATTTTTGGGACTAACTTATTGACCTAGAGCCCAATGTCAGTTTCTGTTTTTTTCCTTGTTTTTGAGTTTTACTAAGAAGGAATATCAAACAGAGTCCAAACAGAATAAAACTTTCGCAATGATTGTTCTTGGACCAGAAGACATCCAGAGGACATGGAGTCCAAGTCAGAAGATCCCCGAGGAGGCAACAAGCCCAGGGGGTGGCCCCCTCGAGGACCCCCTGACCTCGTTCCTGAAGGAAATATGCCCTAGAGGCAATAATAAAGTTGTTATTTTATATTTCCTTATTCATGATAAATGTTTATTATTCATGCTAGAATTGTATTAACCGGAAACTTGATACATGTGTGAATACATAGACAAAACACCATGTCCCTAGTATGCCTCTACTAGACTAGCTCATCGATCAAAGATGGTTAAGTTTCCTAGCCATGGACATGTGTTATCATTTGATGAATGGGATCACATCATTAGTGGAATGATGTGATGGACAATACCCATCCATTAGCTTAGCATAATGATTGTTTAGTTTTATTGCTACTACTTTCTTCATGTGAAATATATATTCCTCCGATTATGAGATTATGCAACTCCCGGACACCGGAAAGATGCCTTGTGTGTTATCAAACGTCACAACGTAACTGGGTGATTATAAAGATGCTCTACAGGTATCTCCGAAGGTGTTTGTTGGGTTGGCATAGATCGAGATTAGGATTTGTCACTCCGAGTATCGGAGAGGTATCTCTAGGCCCTCTCAGTAATGCACATCATATGAAGCCTTGCAAGCAATGTGACTAATGAGTTAGTGGCGGGATGATGCATTACATAACGAGTAAAGAGACTTGCCGATAATAAGATTGAGCTAGGTATGAAGATACCGATGATCAATTCTCGGGCAAGTAACATACCAATGACAAAGGGAATAACGTATGTTGACATAGCGGTTCGACCGATAAAGATCTTTGTAGAATATGTGGGAACCAATATGAGAATCCAGGTTCCGCTATTGGTTGACTGGAGAGGTGTCTCGGTCATGTCTATATAGTTCTCAAACCCGTAGGGTCCGCACGCTTAATGTTCGATGACGGTATGTATTATATGAGTTATGTGTTTTGGTGACCGAAGATTGTTCGGTGTCCCGGATGAGATCACAGACATGACGAGGAGTCTCGAAATGGTCGGGAGGTAAAGATTGATATATTGGAAGGTGGTATTCGGACACCAGAAGGGTTCCGGAGTGTATAGGGTACATACCGGAGTACCGGAGGGGTTACCAAAACCCCCCGATGGAAGATATGGGCCATATGGGCCATAGGAGGGAGGCACACCAGCCCACAAGGGGCTGGCGCGCCCCACCAGGGGGAAACCGAATTGGCCAAGGGGTGCGGGCGCCCCCCCCTTTCCTTCTTCTACTCCCTCTCCTTCCCCCTTTCCCCCTCCGGTAAAAGGAAGGGGGCAAATTGGACTAGGAGTCCAAGTGGGACTCCTCCCCACTTGGGGCGCGCCTAGGCCGACCTCCTCTCCCTCTCTCGTTTATATACGGGGGGAGCACCCCTATGACACACATCAATTGCTCCAAGCCATGTGCGGAGCCCCCCTCCACAGTTTACGCCTCGAGTCATATTCTCGCGGTGCTTAGGCGAAGCCCTACACGGATCACATCACCATCACCATCACCATGCTGTCATGCTGACGGAACTCGTCTACTCCTTCGACCCTCTACTGGATCAAGAGCTTGAGGGACGTCATCGCGCTGAATGTGTGCAGAACTCGGAGGTGCCATACGTTCGGTACTCGATCGGTCGGAACGAGAAGACGTTCGACTACATCAATCACGTGGAGCAACCATTTCCGCCTTTGGTCTATGAGGCTATGTGGACACACTCTCCCCCTCTCATTGCTATGCATCTCCTAGATAGATCTTGCGTGAGCGTAGGATTTTTTTGAAATTGCATGCTACTGCTACCTCTTGAGCATGCGTTGGTTTTCCCTTGAAGAGGAAAGGGTGATGCAGCAAAGTAGCGTAAGTATTTCCCTCAGTTTTTGAGAACCAAGGTATCAATCCAGTAGGAGGCTACACGCAAATCCCTCGTACTTGCACAAACAAATAAGAACCTTACAACCAACACGATAAAGGGGTTGTAAATCCCTTCACGACCACTTGCAAAAGTGAGATCTGATAGAGATAATAAGATATTTTTTTGGTATTTTTATGATATAGATTGGAAAGTAAAGATTGCAAAATAAAGTAGATTGAAAACTTACATGATGGAAAATAGACCCGGGGGCCATAGGTTTCACTAGTGTCTTCTCTCAAGATAGCATAAGTATTACGGTGGGTGAACAAATTACTGTCGAGCAATTGATAGAAAAGTGCATAGTTATGAGAATATCTAGGCATGATCATGTATATAGGCATCATGTTCGTGACAAGTAGATCGAAACGATTCTGCATCTACTACTATTACTCCACACATCGACCGCTATCCATCATGCATCTAGAGTATTAATTTCATAAGAACAGAGTAAAGCATTAGGCAAGATGACATGATGTAGAGGGATAAACTCAAGCAATATGATATAAACCCCATCCTTTTATCCTCGATGGCAACAATACAATACGTGCCTTGCTGCCCCTCCTGTCACTGGGAAAGGACACCGCAAGATTGAACCCGAAGCTAAGCACTTCTCCCATAGCAAGAAAGATCAATCTAGTAGGCCAAACCAAACTGATAATTCGAAGAGACTTGCAAAGATAACAAATCATACATAAAAGAATTCAGAGGAGATTCAAATATTGTTCATAGATAATCTTGATCATAAACCCACAATTCATCGGATCTCGACAAACACACCGCAAAAAGAATTACCTCGAATAGATCTCCAAGAAGATCGAGGAGAAATTTGTATTGAGATCCAAATAGAGAGAAGAAGCCATCTAGCTAATAACTATGGACCCGATCTGAGGTAAACTACTCACACTTCATCGGAGAGGCTATGGTGTTAATGTAGAAGCCCTCCGTGATTGATTCCCCCTCCAGTGGAGCGCCGAAAAAGGCCCCAAGATTGGATCTCATGGGTACAGTAGGTTGCGGTGGGGGAAATAGGTTTTTGTGGTGCTCCTGGATGTTTTCAGGGTATATGAGTATATATATAGACGCAAGAAGTTGGTCAGGGAAGCCACGAGGGGCCCACGAGGGTGGGGGGCGCGCCTACCCCCCTAGGCGCGCCTCCCTGCCTCGTGGCCTCCTTGTTTCTTTCTTGACTTCCACTCCAAGTCTCCTCGATTGCATTTGTTCCAAAAATAACTCTTCCGAAGGTTTCATTCCGTTTGGACTCCATTTGATATTCCTTTTCTGCGAAACACTGCAATAGGCAAAAAAACAGCAATTTGGGCTGGGCCTCCGGTTAATAGGTTAGTCCCAAAAATAATATAAAAGTATATAATAAAGCCCATTAAACATCCAAAACAAATAATATAATAGCATGGAACAATCAAAAATTATAGATACGTTGGAGATGTATCAAGCATCCCCAAGCTTAATTCCTGCTCGTCCTCGAGTAGGTAAATGATAAAAACAGAATTTTTGATGTGGAATGCTACCCAGCATAATTCTCAATGTAATTTTCTTTATTGTGGCATGAATGTTCAGAGCTGAAAGATTCAAGACAAAAGTTTAATATTGATATAAGAGTAATAATACTTCAAGCATACTAACAAAGTAATCATGTTTTCTCAAAATAACATGGCCAAAGAAAGTTATCCCTACAAAATCATATAGTTTGGCTATGCTCTATCTTCATTACACAAAATATTTAAATCATGCACAACCCCGGTTTTAGCCAAGCAACAATTTCATACTTTAGTATTCTCAAACTTTTTCAATCTTCACGCAATACATGAGTGTGAGCCATGGACATAGCACTATAGGTGGAATAGGATGGTGGTTGTGGAGAAGACAAAAAAGGAGAAGATAGTCTCACATCAACTAGGCGTATCAACAGGCTATGGAGATGCCCATTAATAGATATCAATGTGAGTGAGTAGGGATTGCCATGCAATGGATGCACTAGAGCTATAAGTGTATGAAAGCTCATCAAAAGAAACTAAGTGGGTGTGCATCCAACTTGCTTGCTCACGAAGACCTAGGGCAATTTGAGGAAGCCCATCATTGGAATATACAAGCCAAGTTCTATAATGAAAAATACCCACTAGTATATGAAAGTGACAACATAAGAGACTCTCTATCATGAATATCATGGTGCTATTTTGAAGCACAAGTCTGGTAAAATGATAGTAACATTGTCCCTTCTCTCTTTCTCTCTCATTTCTTTTCTTTCTTTTTTTAATTTTCTTTTTTATTTGGGCTTCTTTGGCCTCTTTTTTTAATTTAGTTGGGCTTCTTGAATATGCTGGCAGAGTTATACTGTAAAGCAATGAATGCAAGAACTATATCTACATGCAATATTTGGCTGGTGGAGGCTCTAAGTTTATGATTTTGTATAAAGCTAGTTTTTCCCTATAACAAAGGAATAAATTTATTTAAACTACTCCCAAGTTGTACCAATATTTGAGAAGGTTCCTCCAACTCAAAATCCAATTAAAAGTATCATCATTAAACCCAATTCAATTAATTAAAGAGTGATGAAATCAACAATAATATCCAATTCCAGATACTCAAGATGTACATAACCGGGGACACAGCTAACCATGATTAGTTTATACACTCTACAGAGGTTGTGCACTTTTCCCCACAAGACTCGACCGCATCCATGATCGGAAGATCGAGACATAGTCTTTCTGAAGCATTTACTCTCTACTCCGGGCAGACCGGTACACCTACTTTCCCCTACATCTGCTAGTCCACCTCTCCGAGAGCTCATACAACTTACTCAACTATGCCAGAGCCCATAATGGCTTGTGGCTGCACACAGAAGTTTCTAGGCATGAAATATTATATGATCCCTTTGAGCCTGGGTGGCGAACCGAGAAAAAATCACACGGGTACTCCGAGACTTCCCAAATGGACAAACACTGGATTCTCCAGGTGCCCCAACCAATCCACCCAGATGTGTATTAAAGTTGCCACCTTAATGTTATCCAAAATTAATAACTCTCATGACTTCCATGTGAATCACGATCCAAACCCCGTCTACGAGCATGGCTAAGCAATAATAGAGCATAACGTATATTCCCGGGGTGATCAAAGGTATTAGGTTCCTACCTCGTAATACTATAACCAAACCACATGTTCCCAATCCTATCCATGCAAATATTTGAGGGGCAATGCTAATGCATAGTAAAAATTGGGTATAGAAAAGTATGATCAAAGTGTAACTTGCCTTACTGTCGATCTGCAAACTCTAGAGATTCATAGTAACAAGCTTCGCACTCCAGATAATCTAGAGTAGACAAATAGTAGCATACATAAGCAATCACTCAAATGAAACAAAGAGAAATCGAGAAAAAGATCCAAATCAAACTCGAAACAAGCAAACATCTAAACTAAATAGAAAACAAAACCTAACAATATTATTTTCAAGTGGATTAGATCTTAATAGTAGGTACATGTGATTAGCTACGATTCGCAAAAAGAAACAACTCAAACGGAGTTACGAAACTCAAGATACAAACGAAACAAGATCGTTTACTAATCTGTACTTAACTCAAATTTTAAAATTGTCAAAATCATGTTCAAGTTGGTTAACTGGAAAGATGAGATCGTTACGAAGTTTAGGCGTTGGTTTTGTCTAATTTGGACAAACGAGCTAAAAGTTACGCTAGTTTTAAGATCAGGGGCTAAATCGCAATAAACTTATTCGCGGATAGGTCCCTGGCCAAAAATAAAACTAAAAAGAAAAATCTACCGAACGAACGTTCGCTAACAGAACTAAACGAACGAATTCGTTCGTTAATAAGAACTAACTGGTGAACGTTTACTAATTAAACTAAAACAAAAACGAAACACTGATCTAAACCTAAACCGAAACAAAACCGAAAAAAACCCGAAAAGACCGGGGCGGTTCTTTACCGGCTAACCGGGGTTGACCGGAGGCGGATCGGATCGGGCGTCGGCGTCGGCGTGTGGCGGTGGTGGCACGGTGCGGGTCAGCGGCGGCGGCATGGAGCGACGGCAGTGGCTCCTAGCAGCAGCAGCGGCGGGGTGAGCGGGCGGCGACGGCGGCTCGGGCCGCGGGGTGCAGTGCTGCTACGGCGGCGAGGCGATGAGGAGGAGGCGGCGGGGTGGCGTGCCTTATAAAGGGGCCGGGGGGCTTGCTTGCGGGAGGAGGCGGCGGCATCATGGAGTCCAAGCCGGACTCCATTGTGGCGGCGGTCGGGACTCCCGAGCGGGAGGCGGCGGCATTCGGCTGAGCCTTCGGCCCAGTTCGGTCCGAAAACTTTTTTAAAATAATTTCGCCGCGAAGGAAAATCCTAATAAAATATAAAAAAATTCTAAAAAATTCTAGAAACAATTTTCACCGTCCAGACCTAATATTTAGGACAAGATGAACATTTTTCTGGACTAAATGCAATTTTAAAAAATGCAAGTTTTTCTCTAATTCAAAGAGAATAGCCAATAAAATGCAAATAAAATAATAGTTTGATTTCAACATTTCTTTTTTCCAATATTTCTCCTCTATTTAAGAAGTCATATTATCTTCTCTCCTTTATTTTATTGTGGGAAATAATTGGAGGGAAATTATTAGAATCAAATTGATCCGCTTTTCAAATTTGAACTAAATTCAAATATGAAAATTTTGTGAAACCTCCAACTCTCTCCTTGGGTCCTTGAGTTGCTTAAGATTTCTAGGATCACAACCAAGATGCAATAAAATTATGATATGCATATGATGATCTATGTATAACATCCAAATTGAAAATTGGGATGTTACAAACCTACCCCCCCTAAAGATGAATCTTGCTACCTCTTGAGCACTGCGTTGGTTTTCCCTTGAAGAGGAAAGGGTGATGCAGCAAAGTAGCGTAAGTATTTCCCTCAGTTGTTGAGAACCAAGGTATCAATCCAGTAGGAGGCTTCTCAAAAGTCCCTCGTACCTACACAAACAAACAAGAACCTCACAACCAACACGATAAAGGGGTTGTCAATCCCTTCACGGTAACTTGCGAAAGTGAGATCTGATAGAGATAATAAGATAAGATAAATAGTTTTGGTATTTTTATGATATAGATTGGAAAGTAAAGATTGCAAATAAGAATAGATTGGAAACTTATATGATAAAAGATAGACCCGGGGGCCATAGGTTTCACTAGTGGCTTTTCTCAAGATAGCATAAGTATTACGGTGGGTGAACAAATTACTGTCGAGCAATTGATAGAAAAGTGCATAGTTATGAGAGTATCTAGGCATGATCATGTATATAGGCATCACGTCCGCAACAAGTAGATCGAAACGATTCTGCATCTACTACTATTACTCCACACATCGACCTACTCCTGCCTGCATCTAGAGTATTAAGTTCATAAGAACAGAGTAAGGCATTAAGCAAGATGGCATGATGTAGAAGGATAAACTCAAACAATATGATATAAACCCCATCTTTTTATCCTTGATGGCAACAATACAATACATGCCTTGCTGCCCCTGCTGTCAGTGGGAAAAGACACCGCAAGATTGAACCCAAAGCTAAGCACTTCTCCCATTGCAAGAAAGATCAATCTAGTAGGCCAAAGCAAACTGATAATTCGAAGAGACTTGCAAAGATAACCAATCACACATAAAAGAATTCAGAGGAGATTCAATTATTTCTCATAGATAAACTTGATCATAAACCCACAATTCATCGGATCTCGACAAACACACCGCAAAAAGAGTTACATCGAATAGATCTCCAAGAAGATCGAGGAGAACTTTGTATTGAGATTCAAAGAGAGAGAAGAAGCCATCTAGCTAATAACTATGGACCCAAAGGTCTGTGGTAAACTACTCACAACTCATAGGAGAGGCCTTGGAGATGATGTAGAGGCCCTCCGTGGTCGATTCCCCCTTCGGCGGAGCGCCGACGAGGGCTCCTAGATGGGATCTCGCGGATACAGAAGGTCGCGGCGGTGGAAATAGGGTTTCGTGGTGCTCCTAGATGTTTTCAGGGTACGGGAGTATATATGGGTGAAGGGTCTCCTGGATTGTGTTTGTTCCAAAAAGATCGCTCCCAAAGGTTTCATTCCGTTTAGACTACGTTTGATATTCCTTTTCTTCGAAACACTGAAATAGGCAAAAAACAGCAATTCGGGTTGGGCCTCTGGTTAGTAGGTTAGTCCCAAAAATGATATAAAACTGTAAAGTAAAGCCCATAAACATCCAAAACGGGTAATATAATAGCATGGAACAATAAAAAATTATAGATAAGTTGGAGATGTATCAAGCATCCCCAAGCTTAATTCCTGCTCGTCCTCGAGTAGGTAAATGATAAAAACAGAATTTTTGATGTGGAATGCTACCTAGCATAACTCTTAATGTAATTTTATTTATTGTGGCATGAATGTTCAGATCCAAATGATTCAAAATAAAAGTTCATATAGACATAAGAGTAATAATACTTCAAGCATACTAACAGAGCAATCATGTCTTCTCAAAATAACATGGCTAAATAAAGCTATCCCTACAAAATCATATAGTCTGGCTATGCTTTATCTTCATCACACAAAGTATTTAATCATGCACAACCCCTATGACAAGCCAAGCAATTGTTTCATACTTTAGTATTCTCAAACTTTTTCAACTTTCACGCAATACATGAGCGTGAGCCATGGATATAGCACTATATGGAATAGAATGGTGGTTGTGGAGAAGACAAAAAGGGAGAAGATAGTCTCACATCAACTAGGCATATCAATGGGCTATGGAGATGCCCATTAATAGATATCAATATGAGTGAGTAGGGATTGCCATGCAACGGATGCACTAGAGCTATAAGTGTATGAAAGCTCAACAAAAGAAACTAAGTGGGTGTGCATCCAACTTGCTTGCTCATGAATACCTAGGGCATTTTGAGGAAGCCCATCATTGGATATACAAGCCAAGTTCTATACTGAAAAATTCCCACTAGTATATGAAAGTTACAACATAGGGGACTCTCTATCATGAAGATCATGGTGCTACTTTGAAGCACAAGTGTGGAAAAAGATAGTACCATTGTCCCTTCTCTCTTTTTCTCTCATTTTTTCTTTCTTTTTTCTCTTTTTTTCCCTTTCTCTTTTTTTATTTGGTGGGCTTCTTTGGCCTCTTTTTTTATCTGGGCTTCTTTGGCCTTTTTTTTAATTTGGGCTTCTTTGGCCTCTTTTTATTTTTATAAAGTCTGAAGTCTCATCCCGACTTGTGGGGAAGTCATAGTATCCATCATCCTTTCCTCACTTGGGACAATGCTGTAATAATGAAGATCATCACACTTTTATTTACTTACAACTAAAGAATTACAACTTAGAACAAAATATGACTCTACGTGAATGCCTCCGGCGGTGTATCGGGATATGCAATGAATCAAGAGTGACATGTATGAAAGAATTATGAAGGTGGACTTGCCACAAATATGATGTCAACTACATGATCAGGCAAAGAGCAATATGACAATGATGGAGCGTGTCATAATAAATGGAACCGTGGAAAGTTGCATGGCAATATATCTCGGAATGGCTATGGAAATGCCATAATAGGTAGGTATGGTGGCTATTTTGAGGAAGGTATATGGTGGGTGTATGGTACCGGCGAAAGTTGCGTGACATAAGAGAGGCTAGCAATGGTGGAAGGGTGAGAGTGTGTATAATCCATGGACTCAACATTAGTCATAAAGAACTCATATAATTATTGAAAAAATCTACAAGTCATTGAAAACAAAGTACTACGCGCATGCTCCTAGGGTGATAGATTGGTAGGAAAAGACCATCGCTCGTCCCCGACCGCCACTCATAAGGAAGACAATCAATAAATAAATTATGCTCCAACTTCATCACAAAGCGGTTCACCATACGTGCATGCTACGGGAATCACAAACTTCAACACAAGTATTCCTAAAATTCATAATTACTCCACTAGCATGACTCTAATATCACCATCCTCATATCTCAAAACAATTATCAAGCATCAAATTGATCATAGCATCCAATTCTTTCTATGATAGTTTTTATTATACCCAACTTGGATGCCCATCATTCTAGGACCAAATTTATAACCATAGAAAATACCATGCTGTTCTAAAAGACTCTCAAAATGATATAAGTGAAGCATGAGAGATCAACAATTTCTACAAAATTAATCCACCGTCGTGCTCTAAAAGATATAAGTGAAGCACTAGAGCAAAATTATCTAGCTCAAAAGATATAAGTGAAGCACATAGAGTATTCTAATAAATTCCAAATCAAGTGTGTCTCTCCCAAAAGGTGTGTACAGCAAGGATGATTGTGGTAAACTAAAAATCAAAGACTCATATCATACAATACACTCCAAGCAAAACACATATCATGTGGCGAATAAAAATATAGCTCCAAGTAAAGTTACCGATAGACGAAGACGAAAGAGGGGATGCCTTCCGAGGCATCCCCAAGCTTAGGCTTTTGGTTGTCCTTGAATATCTTGGGGTGCCATGGGCATCCCCAAGCTTGGGCTCTTGCCACTCCTTATTCCATAGTCCATCAAATTTTACCCAAAACTTGAAAACTTCACAACACAAAACTCAACTGGAAATCTCATAAGCTCCGTTAGCGCAAGAAAGAAAAACCACCACATAAGGTATTGTAATGAACTCATTCTTTATTTATGTTGGTATTAAACCTACCGTATTCCAACTTCTCTATGGTGCCCCCTGCCCCCCCCAGATACTAGCCATAGATGCATCAAAATAAGCAAACAACACACGGAAAACAGAATCTGTCAAAAACAGAACAGTCTATAGCAATCTGTAACTTCCGAATACTTATGGAACTCTAAAAATCCTACCAAAATAGGAAGTCATGGGAAATTTGTTATTGATCTACTTCAAAAAGAATCACCACAAAATAACGTTTCTGTGATTTATTAAAATTATTCTTGTGCGCGCAAAAGTTTCGGGTTTTCAGCAGAATCAAATTAACTATCACCGTAGGTTATCCTATAGGTTCTACTTGGCACAAACACTAATTTAAACATAAAACCACATCTAAACATAGGCTAGATGAATTATTTATTACTAAACAGAATCAAAAAGCAAGGAACAAAAATAAAATTGGGTTGCCTCCCAACAATCGCTATCGTTTAACGCCCCTAGCTAGGCATAAAAGCAAAAATAGATCTAAGTATTGCCATCTTTAGCATTCAATTCATCAATAGAGCACTTATAACCCTTAGGAGTTTTTTCTCTTTAGCAATGATTAAACTCCTAGGCAATAAATCAAGAAATTCATTTGTAGCAAAAGGTTCCTTTATGATAGAGAGACAATTGGGATGAACACTTATTGATTTGAGATCTGCATTTTCCTTACTAGAAGATTCACCCTTATTTTTAGGAACATAAATAAGTTTGGCAATTTTGGTAGGAGGAGTTGGAGTATTTTTCACGTATGAAAAGGCAAACCTAAGTTGGTAATAATATCCTCAAGTTTACCGATTCTAGTAGAATCTAGATCTATTCTTTCGTTAACTATAGGTTCTTTCTCTTTAAAATTTTTAAAGTAACTCCAACCCTAGATCCATATTGGGTAATTTGGTTATGGATCATTTTATCCAAAATTTCAATCAACTCAATAGTGGCAACTTTATTTTCAATAATTTCAAGCCTTTGCATCACGTGTTTGATGACCCGCAAGTATACGGGATAGTTATAGCCTCTTTCGATAAGTAAGAGTGTCGAACCCAACGAGGAGCTAGGTAGAACAAATACTCTCTCAAGTCCTATCGGCCATTGATACGACTCTACGCACGCTTAACATTCACTTTACCTAGAACAAGTATGAAACTAGAAGTACTTTGTAGGTGTTGTTGGATAGGGTTGCAAGATAATAAAGAACACATAAATAAAAAGTAGGGGTTGTTTAGATAAATATGCAATAAAGTAAATATAACGAGTGTGGAAAAGTGGTGATAGGAGTTGTGAAATTGTCCCTAAGCAATTGACTACTTTACTAGACCGATAGCAAGTTTTATGTGGGAGAGGCCACTGCTAGCATGTCATCCCTGACTTGGAATTCTATGCACTTATGATGAACTATTAGCAAGCATCCGCAACTACTAACGTTCATTAAGGTAAAACCCAACCATAGCATTAAGATATATTGGCCCCCCTTCAATCCCGTATGCATCAATTTCTATGCTAGGTTGAAGCTTCTGTCACTCTTGCCCTCCAATACACAGTCCTATCAACATACAAGTAACCCTATGGTGTGATCCACACGCACGCTCATATGATGGGCACCAAAGGACAACAACATAACCACAAGAAAATTAAATCAATCATAGCAATTCATCAACCACCAATAGGACAACGAAAATCTACTCAGACATCATAGGATGGCAACACATCATTGGATAATAATATGAAGTATAAAGCACCATGTTCAAGTAGAGGGTACAACGGGTTGTGATACGTCCATTTTGCGTCATGCTCTTATATCAATATTTATTGCATTATGGGCTGTTATTACACATTATATCTCAATACTTATGGCTTTTCTCTCTTATTTTACAAGGTTTACCATGAAGAGGGGGGATGCCGGCAGCTGGAATTCTGGTTGGAAAAGGAGCAAACGTTGGAAACCTATTCTGCACAACTCCAAAAGACCTGAGACTCCACGAAACAACTTTTTGGATTTATTAAGAAATTATGAGCAAAAGAAATTGGCCAGGGAGCCCACACCCTGTCCAGGAGACAGAGGGCGCGGCCCCTATCTCCTGGGCCCCCTGGTGGGCTTCCGGCATCCATCTTCTTCTATATGAAGGGTTTTCCCCTGGAAAAAATCATGGGCAAGCTTACGAGACGAAACTCCGCCGCCACGAGGCGGAACCTTGGCAGAATCAATCTAGGGCTCTGGCGGAGCTGTTCTGCCGGGGACACTTCACTCCGGGAGGGGGAAATCATCACCAACGTCATCACCAACGATCCTCTCATCGAGAGGGGGTCAATCTCCATCAACATCTTCACCAGCACCATCTCATCTCAAAACCCTAGTTCATCTCTTGTATCCAATCTTGTATCAAAACCACAAATTGGTACCTGTGGGTTGCTAGTAGTGTTGATTACTCCTTGTAGTTGATACTAATTGGTTTACTTGGTGGAAGATCATATGTTCAGATCCTTCATGCATATTATTACCCCTCTGATTATGAACATGAATATGCTTTGTGAGTAGTTACGTTTGTTCCTGAGGACATGGGTGAAGTCTTGCTATTAGTAGTCATGTGAATTTGGTATCCGTTCGATATTTTGATGAGATGTATGTTGTCTCTCCTCTAGTGGTGTTATGTGAACATCGACTACATGACACTTCACCATTATTTGGGCCTAGAGGAAGGCATAGGGAAGTAATAAGTAGATGATGGGTCGCTAGAGTGACAGAAGCTTAAACCCTAGTTTATGCGTTGCTTCATTAGGGGTTGATATGGACCATATGTTTAATGCTGTGGTTAGGTTTACCTTGATACTTCTTTTTGTAGTTGCAGATGCTTGCAATAGGGGTTAATCATAAGTGGGATTCTTGTCCATGTTAGGGCAGTACCAAAGTGCCGGTCCACCCACATATCAAATTATCAAAGTACATAACGCGAATCTTATGAACGTGATGAAAACTAGCTTGACGATAATTCCCAATGTGTCCTCGGGAGCTCCTTCCTCATTATTAGAATTTTTCCAGGCTTATCCTTTGCTACATAAAGGATTGGGCCACCTTGCTGCACTTTATTTACTTTATTTACTTTTTTCTCGTTGTCGGTGTCAAAACCGGCGGATCTCGGGTAGGGGGTCCCGAACTGTGCGTCTAGGCGGATGGTAACAGGAGACAAGGGACACGATGTTTTACCCAGGTTCGGGCCCTCTTGATGGAGGTAAAACCCTACGTCCTGCTTGATTGATATTGATGATGTGTGTTACAAGAGTGGATCTACCACGAGATCAAGGAGGCTAAACCCTAGAAGCTAGCCTATGGTATGATTGTTGTTCGTCCTATGGACTAAAGCCATCCGGTTTATATAGACACCGGAGAGGGCTAGGGTTACACAAAGTCGGTTACAATGGTAGGAGATCTACATATCCGTATCGCCAAGCTTGCCTTCCATGCCAAGGAAAGTCCCATCCGGACACGGGACGAAGTCTTCAATCTTGTATCTTCATAGTCTTGGAGTCTGGCCGATGATGATAGTTCGGCTATCCGGACACCCCCTAGTCCGAAACTCCCTCACTCATTACTATTTATCTTACCACAAAACTATCTATCACCTACTATTTCAGTGCTTGCGGGTTCATACGCCTCCTCCTCTAATCGGGGGAGCAACTTGCGTCTAGGGTAGCTTTTGGAGGGGCGTTCGAGCTCATGCTCTTCGGCTGCGAGGACTTCGGTCCATCTGTCGGC
Organism: Triticum dicoccoides; assembly: GCF_002162155.2. Lineage (NCBI taxonomy): Eukaryota > Viridiplantae > Streptophyta > Magnoliopsida > Poales > Poaceae > Triticum > Triticum dicoccoides. The sequence continues at coordinate 440,664,421 of NC_041381.1, forward strand.
TAGCAGATCTTGATCAGCTCTAAGCTATTGCTGCTTTTTCTTGAGGGTGTTCGCCGTGGCTATAAGCCTGCGCTTAAAACGCTCTTGTTCGACAGGATCCTCAGGCACGACGAATTCATCGTCGTCGAGGCTTGCCTCGTCTCCGGAGGGAGGCATATAATCCTCTAGCTCTTCTTCTGCCGCTCTCTCATGAGGGTTGGCGTCTCCGTCCTCCTGCGCTGCATCTTGCTGGAGTTGGTTGTCTTTGGCACTGTCCGGTGTATTATTATCTCCGGTGCCGGAGTCTTCATTCTTGCTGTGGCGGGATTTAGAGCGGCGCCGTTGATGCCGGCGCTTGGGCTGCTTCTTGGAGGGGTCATCCTCCGCTGTTCCTTCGCCATTCCCATCTTTTGGGATATCCACCATGTATATGTCATATGATGAGGTGGCTTTCCAGTGCCCAGTAGGCGCTGGTTCCTGGTCGTCTCCGGCATCGTCGTCCATACCGTCGATGTCTTCGGAGTCATAGTCTAGCATGTCGGTTAGATCGTCGACAGCGGCTACCAAGTGGGTGGTGGGTGGGCTTTGAATTTCTTCATCGTCCGCATCCCAACCGTCCTGACCGCAGTCCGGCCAGGGCTCTCCTGATAATGAGAGATACTTTAGTGAACTCAAGATGCCGCCAAAAGGTGAGTGTTGAAAGATGTCTGCTGCGGTGAACTCCATGATCGGCGCCCAATCGGATTCGATCAGAGGGGGCGCGGGAGGTTCGGAGTCCGGCACCTCGGAGCCACGAGCTTCATGAGGGACAAGGTCATTGTTCGGCTCTATCGCCGTAGAGGTTGCAGCCCCCGAGGCGGTGTCTAGCCATCCGTCCTCGACCTGCGCAGCCGGCTCCGATTTGAAGATCGGAGCGGGTTCGAGTGCGGCCTCCACGGTACTGTCCGGCTACAGAGCTAAATCATGCTCGCCGTGACAGTGCGGCACGCTCGGCTGTGGCTCGAATCCATCGAGGATCAAGTCCCCGCGGATGTTGGCCGTGAAGTTCAAACTTCCAAATCTGACCTGACGGCCAGGGGTGTAGCTTTCGATCTGCTCCAGTTGGCCAAGCGAATTGGCCTGCAGTGCGAAGCCGCCAAATACGAAGATCTGTCCGGGGAGGAAGGTCTCACCCTGGACTGCATCGTTGATGATGATCGAAGAAGCCATCGGGCCTATCGGTGACGACACAGAGGAACTCTCAATGAAAGCACCAATGTCGGTGTCAAAACCGGCGGATCTCGGGTAGGGGGTCCCGAACTATGCGTCTAGGCGGATGGTAACAGGAGACAAGGGGCACGATGTTTTACCCAGGTTCGGGCCCTCTTGATGGAGGTAAAACCCTACGTCCTGCTTGATTAATATTGATGATGTGTGTTACAAGAGTGGATCTACCACGAGATCAAGGAGGCTAAACCCTAGAAGCTAGCCTATGGTATGATTGTTGTTCGTCCTATGGACTAAAGCCATCCGGTTTATATAGACACCGGAGAGGGCTAGGGTTACACAGAGTCGGTTACAATGGTAGGAGATCTACATATCCGTATCGCCAAGCTTGCCTTCCACACCAAGGAAAGTCCCATCCGGACACGGGACGAAGTCTTCAATCTTGTATCTTCATAGTCTTGGAGTCCGGCCGATGATGATAGTTCGGCTATCCGGACACCCCCTAGTCCTGAACTCCCTCACTCGTTACTATTTATCTTACCACAAAACTATCTATCACCTACTATTTCAGTGCTTGCAGAGAAAACCTTACTGAAAACCGCTTATCATTTCCTTCTGCTCCTCGTTGGGTTCGACACTCTTACGATAGATCCCCTACACTTGTGGGTCAGCAAGACTCTTTTCTGGCGCCGTTGCTGGGGAGCGTAGCGCTCTTTGTGAGTGGAACTTGGTAAGGAAACATTTATATAGTGTGCTGAAATTTTCTGTTACTTGTCACTATGGAAACTAATCCTTTGAGTGGCTTATTTGGGGTATCTTCACCCCAACCAGAAGAGCAAAGAGATGCTCCTCAACCTACTGAACCTTATGAAAATATTCACTTTGAGATTCCTTCGGGTATGATAGAAAAACTGCTAGCTAATCCTTTTGCAGGAGATGGAACATTGCATCCCGACTTACACCTTATCCTTGTGGATGAAGTTTGTGGATTATTTAAGCTTGCAGGTATTCCCAACGATGTTGTCAAAAGGAAGGTCTTCCCTTTATCTTTGAAGGGAGATGCAATGACATGGTATAGGCTATGTGATGATACGAGATCTTGGAATTATAAGCGATTGAAGTTGGAATTTCACCAAAAGTTCTATCCTATGCACCTTTTTCATCGTGATCGTAATTACATATATAATTTCTGGCCTCGCGAAGGAGAAAGCATCACTCAAGCTTGGGGGAGGCTTAAGTCAATGTTATATTCATGCCCCAATCATGAGCTCGCTCGGGAAATGATTATTCAGAATTTTTATGCTCAGCTTTCTCTTGATAATCGCAATTGCTCGATACTTCCTGTGCTGGTTCCTATATGCTGAAGACTATTGATTTCAAATGGGACTTATTGGAAAGAATTAAACGCAACTCTGAAGATTGGGGTTCCGGCGATGGTAAGGAGTCAGGTATGACACCTAAGTTTGATTGTGTTAAATCTTTTGTGGATACCGATGCTTTCCGTGGATGTAGCTCTAAGTATGGACTTGACTCTAAGATAGTAGCTACTTTTTGTGAAACTTTTGCTACACACGTTGATCTCCCTAAAGAGAAGTGGTTTAAATATAATCCTCCTGTTGAAGTGAAAGTAGTTGCACCTATTACAGTCGAAGAGAAGACTATTACATATAGTGATCCTATTATTCCTACTGCTTATGTTGAAAAACCTCCTTTTCCTGTTAGGATAAAAGATCATGTTAAAGCTTTGACTATTGTTCATAAGAGTAATACTAGGACCTATACACCTCCTGAGCAAATTAATGTTGAACCTGGTATTGCTATGATTAAAGATCTCTTGGATAAGGATTTAGATGGGCATGTTATCTCTTTCTTGGGTGAAACTGCTAATATTGCTAGACCCGATACTAAGACACGTAGACCTGTTGTAGGCACGCCTGTTATTTGTGTTAAAATAGGAGATCATTGTTATCATGGCTTATGTGATATGTGTGCTAGTGCTAATGCGATACCTTATGATCTTTATAAAGAAATTATGCACGATATTGCACCCGTTGAATTAGAAGATATTGATGTTACTATTAAGCTAGCTAATAGGGACACCATTAAACCTATTGGGATTGTTAGAGATGTTGAAGTCTTGTGTGGGAAGATTAAATACCCTGTTGATTTTCTTGTTCTTGGTTCCCCACAAGATGATTTTTGTCCCATTATTTTTGGTAGACCCTTCTTGAATACTGCTAGTGCTAAGATTGATTGTGGAAAGAATATTGTCACTGTTGGCTTAGATGGTATGTCTCATGAGTTTAATTTCGCTAAGTTTAGTAGACAACATCGTGAAAAGGAACCATCTAGTAAGGATGAAATTATTGGTCTTGCTTCCATTACTGTTCCTCCAACTGATCCGTTAGAACAATATTTGCTAGACCATGAAAACGATATGTTTATGAAGGAAAGTGAAGAAATAGATGAAGTGTTCCTTAAACAAGAACCTATGCTGAAACATAATATTCCCGTTGAAATTCTTGGGGATCCCCCTCCACCCAAGGGTGATCCCGTGTTTGAACTCAAACCATTACCTGATAATCTTAAGTATGCTTACCTTGATGAAAAAGAAATATATCCTGTTATTATTAGTGCTAACCTTTCAGAGAAAGAAGAAGAAGGATTATTGAAAACTCTGAAGAAGCACCGATCTGCTATTGGATATACCCTGGATGATCTTAAGGGCATTAGTCCCACATTATGTCAACACAAAATTTCAGTGGAGAAAGATGCCAAACCAGTTAGAGATCCTCAAAGATGATTAAATCGCAAAATGAAGGAAGTGGTAAGAAAGGAGATACTAAACCTCCTTGAGGCAGGTATTATTTATCCCATTGCTGATAGTGAATGGGTAAGTCCTGTCCATTGTGTCCCTAAAAAGGGAGGTATTACCGTTGTTCCTAATGATAAAGATGAATTCATCCTGCAAAGAATTATTACAGGCTATAGGATGGTAATTGATTTCCGTAAGTTAAATAAAGCTACTAAGAAAGATCATTACCCTTTACCTTTTATTGATCAAATGCTAGAAAGGCTATCCAAACACACACATTTTTGCTTTATAGATGGTTATTCTGGCTTCTCTCAGATACCTGTATCAGCGGGGGATCAATCTAAAACTACTTTTGCTTGCCCTTTTGGTACTTTTGCTTATAGACGTATGCCTTTTGGTTTATGCAATGCACCTGCTACCTTTCAAAGATGCATGATGGCTATATTTTCTGATTTTTGTGAAAAGATTTGTTAGGTATTCATGGATGACTTCTCCGTCTATGGATCCTCTTTTGATGATTATTTGAGCAACCTTGATCGAGTTTTGCAGAGATGCGAAGACACTAGTCTCGTCCTGAATTGGGAAAAGTGTCACTTTATGGTTAATGAAGGCATTGTCTTGGGGCACAAGATCTCTGAGAGAGGTATTGAAGTTGATAAAGCCAAAGTTGATGCTATTGAAAAGATGCCATGTCCCAAGGACATAAAAGGTATAAGAAGTTTCCTTGGTCATGCCGGTTTTTATAGGAGGTTCATTAAGGACTTTTCTAAAATCTCTAGGCCTCTGACTAACTTATTGCAAAAAGATATTCCTTGTCTTTGATGATGATTGTGTAGAAGCATTTGAAACACTTAAGAAAGCTTTGATCACTGCACCTATTGTTCAGCCACCTGATTGGAATTTACCTTTTGAAATTATGTGCGATGCCAGTGATTATGCTATAGGGGCTGTTTTAGGGCAAAGAGTCGATAAGAAATTGAATGTCATCCATTATGCTAGCAAGACTCTTGATACTGCCCAGAGAAATTATGCTACCACTGAAAAAGAATTCTTAGCAGTTGTGTTTGCATGTGATAAGTTTAGACCTTATATTGTTGATTCCAAAGTTACTATTCACACTGATCATGCTGCTATTAAATATCTTATGGAAAAGAAAGATGCTAAGCCTAGACTCATTAGAGGGGTTCTCTTGCTCCAAGAATTTGACTTGCATATTGTTGATAGAAAAGGAGCTAAGAACCCCATTGCAGACAACTTGTCTAGGCTAGAAAATGTTCTTGATGACCCACTGCCTATTAATGATAGCTTTCCTGATGAACAATTAGCGGTCGTCAATGCTTGTCGTACTGCTCCTTGGTATGCTGACTATGCTAATTACATTGTTGCTAAATATATACCGCCTAGTTTCACATACCAGCAAAAGAAAAAGTTCTTTTATGATTTAAGACATTACTTCTAGGATGATCCACACCTTTATAAAGAAGGAGTAGATGGTATTATTAGACGTTGTGTGCCTGAGCATGAACAGGAACAAATCCTACGCAAGTGTCACTCTGAATCCTATGGAGGACACCACGCTGGAGATAGAACTACACACAAGGTACTACAATCTGGTTTTTATTGGCCTACTCTTTTCAAAGATGCTTGTAAGTTTGTCGTATCTTGTGATGAATGTCAAAGAATAGGTAACATCAGTAGACGCCAAGAAATGCCTATGAATTATTCTCTTGTTATTGAACCGTTTGATGTTTGGGGCTTTGATTATATGGGACCTTTTCCTGCCTCCAATGGTTATACACATATTTTAGTTGCTGCTGATTACGTTACTAAGTGGGTAGAAGCTATTCCAACTAGTAGTGCCGATCATAACACTTCTATTAAAATGCTTAAAGAAGTTATTTTTCCGAGGTTTGGAGTCCCTAGATATCTTATGACTGATGGTGGTTCACACTTTATTCATGGTGCTTTCCGTAAGATGCTTGCTAAGTATGATGTCAATCATAGAATTGCATCTCCTTATCACCCGCAGTCTAGTGGTCAAGTAGAGTTGAGCAATAGAGAGCTCAAATTAATTTTGCAAAAGACCGTGAATAGATCTAGAAAGAATTGGTCCAAAAAACTTGATGATGCATTATGGGCCTATAGAACTGCATACAAAAATCCTATGGGTATGTCTCCATATAAATTGTTTATGGAAAAGCATGTCATTTACCTCTTGAACTTGAACATAAAGCATATTGGGCTATTAGAGAGCTTAATTATGACTTCAAACTTGCCGGTGAGAAAAGGTTATTTGATATTAGCTCACTTGATGAATGGAGAACCCAAGCATATGAGAATGCTAAGCTTTTCAAAGAAAAAGTCAAACACTGGCATGATAAAAGGATACAAAGGCGTGAGTTTAACGTAGGAGATTATGTGTTATTGTTCAACTCTTGTTTAAGATTTTTTGTAGGAAAACTTCTATCAAAATGGGAAGGTCCCTACGTTATCGACGAGGTCTATCGTTCTGGTGCTATAAAAATCAACAACTTTGAAGGCACAAATCCAAGGGTGGTAAACGGTCAAAGAATTAAACATTATATTTCAGGTAATCCTATCAATGTTGAAACTAATATTATTGAAACCATAACCCTTGAGGAATACATAAGGGACACTTTCCAGAACGTTTCAGACTCCGAAAAGGCATAGGTACGTGGTACGGTCAGTAAACCGACTCCAAAACAACTCTAATGGCAATTTTCATCAGTTTTGGATTATTTAAGGATTTTAGGAAGAAAGAAGTAGTCTGAAAGGGACATGAGGCTCCCACGAGAGAGGAGGGCGCCCCCCCCGTAGGGCACGCCCCCTGTCTCATGGGCACCTCGTGTGCCTCCCGGACTCTATTTTCTTGTATGTTACGTATTTTGGTCGGTAAAAATTCATTATATATACTCCCGAAGGTTTTGACCACCGTATCACGCAAATATCCTCTGTTTTCGTTTCGAGCTGTTTCCATTGCAGATTTAGAGGAACATGACTTCTCCCTCCTCCAACAACGAAGACAAAGATGCTTGGCTATTGAAGATAGAGTTGAAAAGAGAGGAACCAGAAGAGATCAACAAGGATGAAGGGACCAAGAAGGCCATGGAGGTTCAAGCTTCGATGGTGAAAGAAGAAGACATCCCTCAACCTTTACCTAAACTTTTCACTCCAACAGAGATTGAAGCTTTCAAGATGATTGAGTTAGCCTGCATACAGAACAAGTATCTCACACAGGAGAATATTTTGTTGAAGGATCATATTCTTGGCTCAAGGGCATTATCCGCAATTTGGAGGAGCTTTTACGCTCGATGTGCGATTATCCACCGTCATCATCACCACTTCCATCACCTCCGAGGCAATAATCACATGGGTATGGGCACTCCCTTGGCAACTGCCAAGCTTGGGGGAGGTGCCTGGTATCGTATCACATCACACTCCTATCTTTACCGCTTTATTTAGTTCGATGCTTTTAGTAGTATCTTGATCTATTAGTTCGAAGTTTTGATACCAAGTAGTTTTGAGTTTTTCATTGTGATCTCTTTATGTAAGCGAGTCCGTGTGCTATCTATAATAAAGATTAGTGTTGAGTCAAGGGCTTTGCTATGTTGCTATGATCTTGAGAAAGTAGAAAGAACAAAAGAGTTCATATTGATCTTATGGATAGTGATAACTTCACACATAGAAAGTGTGAGGCATAAAAATTGTTGAGAGATGATGAACGTAGCTTTGGTCATCGTTGCAATTAATAGGAAGTAATAAGGAAAGAGGGGTTCACATATAAATATATTATCTTGGACATCTTTTATGATTGTGAAGCACTCATTAAGTATGACATGCTAAAAGAGTTGACGTTGGACAAGGAAGAGAACGTAATGGTTTATGTTTTCCGACATCTCAGTTAAAGTATATTGTCATTGACCTTCCAAACATGTTGAGCTTGCCTTTCCCCCTCATGCTAGCCAAATTCCTTGCACCAAGTAGATATACTACTTGTGCTTCCAAATATCCTCAAACCCAGTTTTTCCATGAGAGTCCACCATACCTACCTATGGATTGAGTAAGATCCTTCAAGTAAGTTGTCATCGGTGCAAGCAATAAAAATTGCTCTCTAAATATGTATGACTTATTAGTGCAGAGAAAATAAGCTTTGTATGAACTTGTTGTGGAAGTAATAAAAGCGACGAACTGCATAATAAAGGTCCACATACAAGGGGCAATATAAAGTGACGTTCTTTTGCATTAAGATTTCATGCATCAACCCTAAAAGCGCATGACAACCTCTGCTTCCCTCCGCGAAGGGCCCATCTTTTACTTTATGTTTTTACTTTATGTTTGAGTCAAGGTGATCTTCACCTTTCCCTTTTTCATTTTATCCTTTGGCAAGCTCTTCATGTTTAGAAGATCATGATACATATATCCAATTGGATGTAAGTTGGCATAGGCTATTATTGTTGACATCACCTAAAGGTGAATATGTTGGGAGGCAACACAATAAGCCCCTATCTTTCTCAGTGTCCGGCTGAAACTTTATAACCACAAGTATTGCGTGAGTGTTAACAATTATAGGGGACTACGAGATGGTTGAGTATGTGAGCTTGCTGAAAAGCTCTATTATTGACTCTTTCTGATGTTACGATAAATTGCAATTGCTTCAATGACTGAGATTATAGTTTGTTAGTTCCCAATGAAGTTTTTGAACCATACTTGACATTATGAATTGCTTATTACTTGAACATAGGAAATCATATGACAAAATCCATATATGTTGCTGTTATTAGAATGATCATGATGCCCTCATGTCCGTATTTTTTTTATCGACACCTCTATCTCTAAACATGTGGACATATTTTTTGATTTCGGCTTCCGCTTGAGGACAAGCGAGGTCTAAGCTTGGGGGAGTTGATACGTCCATTTTGCATCATGCTTTTATATAAATATTTATTGCATTATGGGATGTTATTACACATTATATCTCAATACTTATGGCTTTTCTCTCTTATTTTTACAAGGTTTACCATGAAGAGGGGGGATGCCGGCAACTGGAATTCTGGCTGGAAAAGGAGCAAACGTTGGAAACGTATTCTGCACAACTCCAAAAGACCTGAGACTCCACGAAACAACTTTTTGGATTTATTAAGAAATTATGAGCAAAAGAAATAGGCCAGGGGGCCCACACCCTGTCCAGGAGACAGGGGGCGCGCCCCTATCTCCTGGGCCCCCTGGTGGGCTTCCGGCGTCCATCTTCTTCTATATGAAGGGTTTTCCCCTGGAAAAAATCGTGGCCAAGCTTACGAGACGAAACTCCACCGCCACGAGTTGGAACCTTGGTGGAATCAATCTAGGGCTCTAGCGGAGCTGTTTTGCCGGGGACACTTCCCCCCCGGGAGGGGGAAATCATCACCAACGTCATCACCAATGATCATCTCATCGAGAGGGGGTCAATCTCCATCAACATCTTCACCAGCACCATCTCATCTCAAAACCCTAGTTCATCTCTTGTATCCAATCTTGTATCAAAACCACAAATTGGTACCCGTGGGTTGCTAGTAGTGTTGATTACTCCTTGTAGTTGATACTAATTGGTTTACTTGGTGGAAGATCATATGTTCAGATCCTTCATGCATATTATTACCCCTCTGATTATGAACATGAATATGCTTTGTGAGTAGTTATGTTTGTTCCTGAGGACATGAGTGAAGTCTTGCTATTAGTAGTCATGTGAATTTGGTATTCGTTCGATATTTTGATGAGATGTATGTTGTCTCTCCTCTAGTGGTGTTATGTGAACGTCGACTACATGACACTTCACCATTATTTGGGCCTAGAGGAAGGCATAGGGAAGTAATAAGTAGATGATGGGTCGCTAGAGTGACAGAAGCTTAAACCCTAGTTTATGCGTTGCTTCATTAGGGGTTGATATGGACCATATGTTTAATGCTGTGGTTAGGTTTACCTTGATACTTCTTTTTGTAGTTGCGGATGCTTGCAATAGGGGTTAATCATAAGTGGGATGCTTATCCATGTTAGGGTAGTACCCAAGTGCCGGTCCACCCACATATCAAATTATCAAAGTACCGAACGCGAATCTTATGAACGTGATGAAAACTAGCTTGATGATAATTCCCAATGTGTCCTCGGGAGCTCCTTCCTCATTATTAGAATTTGTCCAGGCTTATCCTTTGCTACATAAAGGATTTGGGCCACCTTGATGCACTTTATTTACTTTATTTACTTTTTGCTCGTTACTATTTATCTTACCACAAAACTATGTATCACCTACTATTTCAGTGCTTACAGAGAAAACCTTACTGAAAACCACTTATCATTTCCTTCTGCTCCTCGTTGGGTTCGACACTCTTACTTATCGAAAGGACTACGATAGATCCCCTACACTTGTGGGTCATCAGGTTGCGGGAGAGTGGACCGCTGTAGATAGAGGGGGGAAGGTGATGGAGATGTTGGTGAAGATGGCGGAGGTGTTGGTGAAGATCGTGGTGATGATGATGGCCCCCGGCGGCGTTTCGGCGCCACCGGAAGCAAGGGGGAGAGAGCCCCCTTCTTCTTCTTCTTCCTTGACCTTCTCCCTAGATGGGAGAAGGGTTTCCCCTATGGTCCTTGGCTCCCATGGCATGCGAGGGGCGAGAGCCCCTCCGAGATTGGATCTATCTCTGTGTCTCTCTCTGTTTCTGCGTTCCCAGATCCTTCCCCTTCACCGTTTCTTTTATATCCATAGATCCGTAACTCCGATTGGGGTGAATCTTTCGCCCAGATTTTTCTCGTAAAATTAGCTTTCTTGCGGCAAAAAAGAGCGTCAACCGCCTTACGGGTGGCCCAGGAGAGTGCTAGGCGCGCCTAGGGGGGTGGGCGCGCCCCCTATCTCCTGGCCACCTCGGGCACCATTTCATGTTGATTCTTCCTCCGGAAAATCCCAAATATTCCAAAATAATTCTCCGTCCGTTTTTACCCCGTTTGGATTCCGTTTGATATTGGGTTTCTGCGAAACATAAAACATGCAATAAACAGGAACTGGAACTGGGCACTGGATCAATATGTTAGTCCCAAAAATAGTATTAAAAGTTGCCGAAAGTATATGAAAATTGAAGAATATTGGCATGGAACAATCAAAAATTATAGATACGACGGAGACGTATCAGCATCCCCAAGCTTAATTCCCGCTCGTCCTCGAGTAGGTAAATGATAAAAAGATAATTTTTGATGTGGAATGCTACCTAGCATAATCTTGATCATATGTATAATCATGGCATGAATATTAAGACACGAGCGATTCAAAGCAATAGTCTATCATTTGACATAAAACAATAATACTTCAAGCATACCAGCCAAGCAATTATGTCTTATCGAAATAACATAGCCAAAGAAAGCTCATCCCTACAAAATCATATAGTCTGGCTATGCTCCATCTTCATCACATAAAGCATTCAAATCATGCACAACCCCGATGACGAGCCGAGAAATTGGTTCATACTTTTTAACGCGCTTCAGCTTTTTCAACTCTTACGCAATACATGAGCGCAAGCCATGTTAGCACTATGGTGGTATATGGTGGTGGTTGTGAGGAAAAAAAGGGAGAAGATAGTCTCACATCAACTAGGCGTATCAACGGGCTATGGAGATGCCCATCAATAGATATCAATGTGAGTGAGTAGGGATTGCCATGCAACAGATGCACTAGAGCTATAAATGTATGAAAGCTCAGCAAAAGAAACTAAGTGGGTGTGCATCCAACTCGCTTGCTCACAAAGACCTAGGGCATTTCAAGGAAGCCCATCATTGGAATATATAAGCCAAGTTCTATAATGAAAATTCCCACTAGTATATGAAAGTGAAAGCATATGAGACTCTCTCTATGAAGAACATGGTGCTACTTTGAAGCACAAGTGTGGTAAAAGGATAGTAACATTGCCCCTTCTCACTTTTTCTCTCATTTTTTTATTTTTTGGTGGGCTTCTTTGGCCTCGTTTTTTGTTTGGGCTTATTTGGCCTCTTTTATTTTTTATAAAGTCCGGAAACTCATCCCGACCTGTGGGGGAATCATAGTCTCCATCATCCTTTCCTCACTGGGGAAATGCTCTAATAATGATGATCATCACACTTTTAATTACTTACAACTCAATATCTAGAACAAAGATATGACTCTATATGAATGCCTCCAACGGTGTACCGGGATGTGCAATGATCTAGCGTAGCAATGACATCAAAAAACGGACAATCCATGAAAACATCATGCTAGCTATCTTACGATCATGCAAAGCAATATGACAATGAATGCTCAAGTCATGTATATGATGATGATGGAAGTTGCATGGCAATATATCTCGGAATGGCTATGGAAATGCCATGATAGGTAGGTATGGTGGCTGTTTTGAGGAAGGTAAATAATGGGTTCATGATACCGGCGAAAGTTGCGCGGCATAATAGAGGCTAGCAAAGTGGAAGGGTGAGTGTGCGTATATCCATGGACTCACATTAGTCATAAAGAAATCATATACTTATTGCAAAAGTCTACTTACCCTCGAAGCAAAGTACTACTACGCATGCCCCTAGAGGGATAGATTGGTAGGAAAAGACCATCGCTCGTCCCCGACTGCCACTCATAAGGAAGACAATCAAAAAAACACCTCATGCTCCAACTTCGTTACATAACGGTTCACCATACGTGCATGCTACGGGACTTGCAAACCTCAACACAAGTATTTCTCAATTTCACAATTACTCAACTAGCACGACTCTAATATCACCACCTTTATATCACAAAACTATTGCAAGGAATCAAAAATATCATATTCAGTGATCTACAAGTTTTATGTAGGATTTTATGACTAACCATGTGAATGACCAATTCCTGTCATCTCTATACATAGATATAAGTGAAGCAAGAGAGTTTAATTCTTTCTACAAAAGATATGTCCGCGCTGTAACAAATATAAGTGAAGCAAAAGAGCATTCTACAAATGGTGGTTTTCTATGTGAAGAGAAACAAGCAGTCCAAACTTCAAATGATATAAGTGAAGCACATGAAGCATTCTATAAAGCCATACTCAAAAGGTTTAAGTGAAGTGCAATGAGCATTCTACAAATCAACCAAGGACTATCTCATACCAGCATGGTGCATAAAATAAAAATGAAAATTAAATGCAAAAGACGCTCCAAGACTTGCACATATCGCATGAACGAAACGAATACGAAAACATACCGATACTTGTTGAAGAAAGAGGGGATGCCTTCCGGGGCATCCCCAAGCTTAGACGCTTGAGTCTACTTGAATATTTACTTGGGCTGCCTCGGGCATCCCCAAGCTTGAGCTCTTGCCTCTCTTCCTTTTCCTCATATCGAGACATCCTCGATTAGACACTTCATCCACACAAAACTTCAATAGAAAACTCGGTAAGATCCGTTAGTATAATAAAGCAAATCACTACTATAAGTACCATAGCAAACCAATTCATATCTTGTTTTTGCATTGTGTATACTGCAATATAACTTCTCCATGGCTTAATCCACTGATATAAATTGATAGATTCATCAAAACAAGCAAACTATGCATCAAAAACAGAATCTGTCAAAAACAGAACAGTCCGTAGAAATCTGAACATTCACAAAACTTCTGGTACCCCAAAAATTCTACCACAATTAGGAAAAATAAACAAGTTTTATAGAAATACAATGCAGAAAGAATCATAACCAATTGACGTTCCAGTTAAAAATGTAAAATCGCGCACTTCAGCCAAAGTTTCTGTCCTGCACCGTACAAACCAACAAGCATTGTAAACATCCTAAAGGCAAACCTTGGCACATTATTTTTATAATACAAAGGAATTATACAAGGGGATAATTATCTTTGATGAAAAGTTTTTGTAATCAAGATTCACAAAGTTTCCGTGAGCATGAACAAAGTTCAAGGCTAGCTCCCACTTCAACAATGCTTGTCTTTCTCACTTTCACTTTCCTTTTTGAAAAGTTTTAGGTTCCCCTCTTTATTTTTATTTTGGTTTTAAACTATATAAAAGCACTCAACAGAAATAAATGACTCTCTAAAAATTCCGGGTTGTCTCCCTGGCAGCGCTTTCTGTAAAGCCATTAAGCTAGGCATATAGTGCTCAAGTAATGAATCCACCCGGATCCCAAGGTATATCAAAGCCAATTTTAATTAACAATGATTTGTAATTTAGTAATGAGCACAAAGTAACATATATCATGTAACGACGAAGTCTAACCCTCTTCCTATGCATCGGCATGTCATAAAAGAACAATTCATGCACACCAAGTAAAGGCCAATGTGTAGTATAAGCAGTTTCTTGCAATTCTATCATATTGGAAACATAAAGAGGCGGAGATGTAGTTCCACTCTCATAATAATTGCAAGTAGGAGAAGCAAACACATGCATATTATATCTATCAAAATCATCATGTGCAATGGTAAAAGGCAACCCATCAATATAATCCTTAATAAGCACAAACTTCTCCGATATAGTGTAGTCGGGAGAATTCAAAAAGATAATAGGACTATCATGCGTGGGTGCAATAGAAACAATTTCATGTTTAACATAAGGAACTATATCAAGTTCATCTCCATAAGCATAATTCATATTGGCATCTTGGCCACGAGCATAGCAAGCATCATCAAAAAGGGATATTTCAAACAAATTCAAGGGATCATAGCAATCATCATAGCAATCATCCTTCGGTAAGCACGAAGGGGAATTAAACAATGTATGAGTTGAAGAGTTACTCTCATTATAAGGTGGGCATGGGTGATCAATCCGATGTTCCTCCTTTTGTTCTTCGCTCTCCTCATCATCTTTTTCATCCAATGAGCTCATAGTTTCATCAATTTCTTCTTCCATAGCTTCCTGCAAAATATTAGTCTCTTCTTGGACAGCGGAGACTTTCTCAATAAATGCATTAATATTGTAATTGTATTCATAATTTTCATAGCAATATCTAAGTATAGCAAGATTTTCAGGCCTATAAACATCATCATCTAAAGCTTTATATTTTTCAAACAAAGATTCAATTTCATAAGCAGCCTTAAAAGCAACAAATTATTCAATTTGTTCAACATCATAGTAATCATATATACCGTTAGCATAAGAAGCTAAGGTTTCATTATCATTAAATTTGCATGAAAAGGGAAGGTGTGGAGCCTTCATCCTAGAGCAACAAGTAATGTCATATCTCAATCATAGATCCCAGGCATACCAACGCAACATATTAATTTGATCCCATAATAGTTTCCCTTTTTGTGTCAAGCGATAATCCCTAAAGTATTCACGTTGATCCAACATGTCTCCCATAACAAAGTTGAATGGGGTTTTCTCAGGATTATTAAAGTAGTACATAATTTCTTTCACATAACGAGCATCGAGGGTTTTAGGAGGTTCCCCATCTCCATGAGTAGCATCTACACCTATTTTTTTGGTATTTCGTGTTCCATATCCATAACTAAAGATAGAGAACAACTTAGAACAACAAATAAAAATTACTTAGTGATAAAGCAAACAAGCACACACGAGAATATTCACCCCACGCTATGACTCCTCGGCAACGGCGCCAGAAAAAGGTCTTGATGACCCGCAAGTATACGGGATAGTTGTAGCCTCTTTCGATAAGTAAGAGTGTCGAACCCAACGAGGAGCAAAAGTAGAACAATTACTCTCTCAAGTCCTATCGGCCACTGATACGACTCTACGCACGCTTAACGTTCGCTTTACCTAGAACAAGTATGAAACTAGAAGTACTTTGTAGGTGTTGTTGGATAGGGTTGCAAGATAATAAAGAACACGTAAATAAAAAGTAGGGGCTGTTTAGATAAATATGCAATAAAGTAAATATAACGAGCGTGGAAAAGTGGTGGTAGGAGTTGTGAAATTGTCCCTAAGCAATTGACTACTTTACTAGACCGATAGCAAGTCTTATGTGGGAGAGGCCACTGCTAGCATGTCATCCCTGACTTGGAATTCTATGCACTTATTATTGGAACTATTAGCAAGCATCCGCAACTACTAACGTTCATTAAGGTAAAACCCAACCATAGCATTAAGATATATTGGTCCCCCTTCAATCCCATATGCATCAATTTCTATTCTAGGTTTTGAAGCTTCTGTCACTCTTGCCCACCAATACATAGTCCTATCAACATACAACTAACCCTATGGTGTGATCCATGCGCGCGCTCATATGATGGGAACCAAAGGACAACAACATAACCACAAGCAAATTAAATCAATCATAGCAATTCATCAACCACCAATAGGACAACGAAAATCTACTCAGACATCATAGGATGGCAACATATCGTTGGATAATAATATGAAGTATAACGCACCATGTTCAAGTAGAGGGTACAGTGAGTTGCGGGATAGTGGACCGCTATAGATAGAGGGGGGAAGGTGATGGAGATGTTGGTGAAGATAGCGGAGGTGTTGGTGAAGATCACGGTGATGATGATGGCCCCCGGCGGCGTTCCGGTGCCACCGGAAGCAAGGGGGAGAGAGCCCCCCTTCTTCTTCTTCTTCCTTGACCTTCTCCCTAGATGGGAGAAGGGTTTCCCCTCTGGTCCTTGGCTCCCATGGCGTGGGAGGGGCGAGAGCCCCTCCGAGATTGGATCTATCTCTCTGTCTCTCTCTGTTTCTGCGTTCCCAGATCCTTCCCCTTCAACGTTTCTTTTATATCCGGAGATCTGTAACTCCGATTGGGGTGAATCTTTCGCCCAGATTTTTCTCGTAAAATTAGCTTTCTTGCGGAAAAAGAAGAGCATCAACCGCCTTACGGGTGGTCTAGGAGAGTACCAGGCGCGCCCAGGGGGGTGGGCGTGCCCCTCTATCTCCTGGCTACCTCGGGCACTGTTTCATGTTGACTCTTCCTCCGAAAAATCCCAAATATTCCAAAATAAATCTCCGTCCATTTTTATCCCGTTTGGATTCTGTTTGATATTGGGTTTCTGCGAAACATAAAACATGCAACAAACGGGAACTGGCACTGGGCACTGGATCAATATGTTAGTCCCAAAAACAGTATAAAAAGTTGCCAAAAGTATATGAAAGTTGAATAATATTGGCATGGAACAATCAAAAATTATAGATACGACGGAGACGTATCAGTGTTCTAGAGTTAAAATAGTCCCATTAACCAAGAGAGGAGGTGGACCAAACAAGTCGAACATACCATTATAAGCATCAAAGGTATGGCTATCCAAAAAATTCCCTTCGGTAATGGTATCAAGAATGCATCTATTCCAAGGAGTAATGCCTACATAAAAATTGCGAAGAAGAACGGAAGTAGAAAGCTTCCTAGTAGAT
Organism: Triticum dicoccoides; assembly: GCF_002162155.2. Classification (NCBI taxonomy): domain Eukaryota; kingdom Viridiplantae; phylum Streptophyta; class Magnoliopsida; order Poales; family Poaceae; genus Triticum; species Triticum dicoccoides. The sequence continues at coordinate 440,681,764 of NC_041381.1, forward strand.
CTATTTTGAGCATTGCAAATTCTATGCGAAGCATCTTTTAGATTTTCTCCCTCCCTTTGCTTAAAATTAAGAACTTCATGTTCGGGAGTAATAACGAGGATAGGAGGACTAGCCATAACGACAAGCACACAAGAGGCAAGCGATAAAGAGAGAGGAGAATGGGAAAGAGAGGGCAAATAAAACGGCAAGGGTGAAGTGGGGGAGAGGAAAACGAGAGGCAAATGGCAAATAATGTAATGCGAGGGAGATGAGTTTGTGATGGGTACTTGGTATGTCTTGACTTGAGCGAAGACCTCCCCGGCAACGGCGCCAGAAATCCTTCTTGCTACCTCCTGAGCACTTGTTGCTTTTGCTTGAAGAGGAAAGGGTGATGCAACAAAGTAGCGTAAGTATTTCCCTCAGTTGTTGAGAACAAAGGTATCAATACAGTAGGAGGCTCCTCAAAAGTCCATCGTACCTACACAAACAAACAAGAACCTCACAACCAACGCGATAAAGGGGTTGTTAATCCCTTCACGGTAACTTGCGAAAGTGAGATCTGATAGAGATAATAAGATAAGATAAATATTTTTGGTGTTTTTATGATATAGATTGGAAAGTAAAGATTGCAAATAAAAATAGATGGGAAACTTATATGATAAAAGATAGACCCGGGGGCCATAGGTTTCACTAGTGGCTTCTCTCAAGATAGCATAAGTATTACGGTGGGTGAACAAATTACTGTCGAGCAATTGATAGAAAAGTGCATAGTTATGAGAGTATCTAGGCATGATGATGTATATAGGCATCACGTCCGCAACAAGTAGATCGAAACGATTCTGCATCTACTACTATTACTCCACACATCGACCGACTCCTGCCTGCATCTAGAGTATTAAGTTCATAAGAACAGAGTAACACATTAAGCAAGATGACATGATGTAGAAGGATAAACTCAAACAATATGATATAAACCGCATCTTGTTATCCTCGATGGCAACAATACAATACGTGCCTTGCTGCCCCTGCTGTCACTGGGAAAGGACACCGCAATATTGAACCCAAAGCTAAGCACTTCTCCCATTGCAAGAAAGATCAATCTAGTAGGCCAAAGCAAACTGATAATTCGAAGAGACTTGCAAAGATAACCTATCACACATAAAAGAATTCAGAGGAGATTCAATTATTTCTCATAGACAAACTTGATCATAAAACCCACAATTCATCGGATCTCGACAAACACACCACAAAAAGGGTTACATCGAATAGATCTCCAAGAAGACCGAAGAGAACTTTGTATTGAGATTCAAAGAGAGAGAAGAAGCCATCTAGCTAATAACTATGGACCCGAAGGTCTGTGGTAAACTACTCACAACTCATAGGAGAGGCCTTGGAAATGATGTAGAGGCCCTCCATGGTTGATTCCCCCTCCGGCGGAGCGCCAACGAAGGCTCCAAGATGGGATCTCGCAGATGCAGAAGGTTGCGGCGGTGGAAATAGTTTTTCGTGGTGCTCCTGGATGTTTTCAGGGTACGGGAGTATATATAGGCGAAGGAGGTAGGTCAGGGGAGCCACATGGGGCCCACGAGGGTGGGGGGCGCGTCTATCCCCTAGGGCGCGCCCTCCTGCCTCGTGGCCGCCTCGGCTGCTTCTTGACGTCCACTCCAAGTCTCGTGGATTGCGTTTGTTCCAAGAAGATCGCTCCTGAAGGTTTCATTCTGTTTGGCCTCCGTTTGATATTCCTTTTCTTCGAAACACTGAAATAGGAAGAAAAAACAGCAATTCGGGCTGGGCCTCCGGTTAGTAGGTTAGTCCCAAAAATGATATAAAAGTGTAAAGTAAAGCCCATAAACATGCAAAACGGGTAATATAATAGCATGGAACAATCAAAAATTATAGATGCATCGGAGACGTATCAAATCTCGCCCTCGAGATTCAGGTTGGTCAGCAAAAAGGTTTGGGTGGTCCTTGCAAAGATCTTCTCGCTCCCAGGTGGCTTCCTCCTCGGTACGGTGGCTCCACTGAACTTTGCAAAACTTGATAACCTTGCTGCGAGTAACTCGACTAGAAAACTCGAGAATATTGACTGGCTTCTCTTCATAGGTCAGATCACTATCCAATTGAATTGCTTCCAGTGGCACTATATCTCTCAGGGGAATATCGGCCATCTCAGCGTGGCACTTCTTCAACTGGGAAACGTGGAACACATCATGAACTCCTGACAATCCTTCAGGCAATTCCAACTTGTACGCAACTTCTCCCATGCGTTCCAAAACTCTATATGGTCCGACAAAATGTGGTGCTAACTTTCACGTTTAACACCTCGAAGTGGGGACACACGAAGATATGCTCTGTATCCGACTTCACACCTCCTTGCGTTTAGTATTCACATAACTCTTCTACCTGGATTGGGCTACCTTGAGTCTGTCTTGAATTAACTTAACCTTCTCCTCAGAATATCTGATTAAGTCTGGTCCGAACAACTGTCGATCTCCAACTTCATCCCACGATAATGGTGTCCTTCACCTCCTTCCATACAAAGCTTCAAAAGGGGACATCTTCAAACTTGCTTGATAACTATTGTTACAGGAGAACTCTGCATAGGGCAAATTGTCATCCCAACTAGATCCATAATCTAGCGCACAAGCTCTCAACATGTCCTCCAGAATCTGATTGACTCTCTTGGTCTGTCCATCTGTCTATGGATGAAAGGTTGTACTGAACTCTAGCCTGGTACCCAAAGTTTCATGCAACTGACTCCAAAACTTTGAAGTAAACTATGTTCCTCTATCTGATACAATGGTCCTCGGAACTCCATGCAGATGTATGATCCTGGTCATGTATATCTTCGCCAACTTAGCACTCGTATAAGTTGTCTTCACCGGGATGAAATGAGCTACTTTCGTCAAGCAATCAACTACAACCCAAATCGAGTCATAGCCTGAACGAGTCCTGGGTAATCCAGTGATAAAATTCATGCCAAGTTTATCCCACTTCCATTCGGGTATCAGTAATGGCTGTAGCAATCCTGCTGGTTTCTGATGCTCTGCCTTAACTCTCTGACATACATCGCATACTTCTACATACTCGGCAATATCCTTCTTCATTCCTGTCCACCAGAAACTTTCCTTCAAATCCAGATACATCTTAGTGTTGCCTGGTTGAATCGAGTAAGGCAAATCATGAGCCTCTGAAGAATCAACTTTCTGATCTCAGGGTCATTAGGCACATATATACGATCCTCAAACCATAAAGTGTCATGCTCATTGAGGGAGTCCTAGATTAGGGGGTCCTCGGACAGCCGGACTATGTACTTATGCTGGACTATTGGACTATGAAGATACAAGACTAAAGACTTCATCCCGTGTCCGGGTGGGACTCTCCTTTGCATGGAAGGAAAGCTTGGCAATTCAGATATGTAGATTTCCTTCTCTGTAACCGACTCTGTGTAACCCTAGCCCCCTCTGGTGTCTATATAAACCGGAGGGTTTAGTTCATAGGACGAGAACAATCATAATCATAGGCTAGCTTCTAGGGTTTAGCCTCTATGATCTCGTGGTAGATCTACTCTTGTAATACTCATATCATCAAGATCAATCAAGCATGAAGTAGGGTATTACCTCCATAGAGAGGGCCCGAACCTGGGTAAACATTGTGTCCCCCGCCTCTTGTTACCATTAGCCTTAGACGCACAGTTCGGGACCCCCTACCCGAGATCTGCCAGTTTTGACACCGACATTGGTGCTTTCATTGGGAGTTCCACTATATCGTCATGGTAAGGCTTGATGGATCCTTCAATCATCTGCAACCATGCGATCCAGGGTGAGGTTTTCTTCCCCGGACAGATCTTTGTATTCAGCAGCTTCCCATTGCGGGCCAACTCACTTGGCCATCTGGAACAGATCGATAGCTACGCCCCTGGCCATCAGGTCAGGTTTGGAAGCTTGAACTACACTGCCAACATCCGCGGAGAATTGATCTTCGATGGATTCGAGCCCACGACAGGTGCGCCCAACAGTCGCGATGAGCATGACTTAGATCTATCATCGGACGCTATTCAGGAGATCACACCTGCAGCCGCCCCGACCTTAAATCCGGAGTAGATCGTGCCATCCGGGGACGGGTGGATGGACCCCACCATGGAGGCCGCACACTCAGCGGCGATAGAGCCGAACACAGATCTCACTTCTGAGGAGGTCTGTGTCTTCGGACCCTCGGACTCGTCTCCGGCCAGGGGCTCCAAACCGCGTGCATCCGTGCCCACCAAACCTGATTAGGCATCGATCATGGAGTTTAGCTCCGTGGATATCTTTCAGCTCTCGCCCTTGGGCGATGTGCTAAACTCGTTAAAATTTCTCTCCCTGTCAGGAGACTCTTGGCCGAACTATGTCTGGCTTGAGTGGGAAGGGGACGATGAAGTAATTCGTTACCCACCCACCACCCACTTGATAGCCATTATCGATGACTTAACCGACATGCTTGATTTCGAATCCGAAGACATTGACGGTATGGACAACGATGCCGGAGAAGAACAGGAACCACCGCCCACAGGGCGCTGGATAGCCACCTCATCATACGATATATATATATGGTGGACACACCCAAATAAAGCAATGGCGATGAGGCAACGGAGGATAATCCCCTTGAGAAGCAATCTAAGCACCGGCGTCATCGGCGCCGCTCTAAGCCCCGCCATAGCAAAAACAGCGATACCGACACAAGAGACAATAGCACTCTGGATGATGCCGAAGACGAAAACAATCCCGCCCAGCCAAGCTTCGAGCAAGCCGGACGGGAGGATGGGCAAGCTAGCCCCGATGAACAGGCAATGGATGGAGACTTGGAGGATGACAATTACATGCCCCTCTCCAAAGACGAGGTGAGCCTCAGCGACGAAGAATTTATCGTGCCTGAGGATCCCGTCGAGCAGGAGCGCTTCAAGCGCCGGCTTATAGCCACTGCAAAAAGCCTGAAAAAATAGCAACAGCTTCAAGCTGATCAAGATCTGCTAACTGATAGATGGACTAAGGTCCTAGCAGTCGAGGAATACAGACTCGAGCGCCCAACCAAAAGTTACCCGAAGCGCAGGTTGTTACCTCAATTCGAGGAGGAGGCACTGGAGCCTGCACTACCAGCACAGGATACGGCTGACCGGCCACCTCGTGGCCGAGACAAAGCGGCGTATCAGCCCGAACACCAGCCCGCACCCCATCGCGAAACAAACAAAAACACGAAGGCCCGGGGCTACACGCAGGACCTGCGAGACGAGTTGGAAAATAAAGCAGGACAATCAAGATCGATCTACGGATCACGGGGGCGCGCCCCACCGCGTGATGATGACCTCCATGCTGGATATACTACATACAAATCCGACCGGGCCGAATACAACCGACCAAACTCATTTGAACTGCGTCATGATGGACATAGAGGCTCCGCAAACCCCCTATGCTTCACTAACGAAGTAATGGAGCATGAGTTCCCAGAAGGGTTTAAACCCGTTAACATCAAATCATATGATGGGACAACAGACCCCGTGGTATGGATTGAAGATTTCCTTCTACATATTCACATGGCCCGCGGTGATGATCTACATGCCATCAAGTACCTCCCACTAAAGCTCAAGGGACCGGCTCGGCATTGGCTGAATAGCCTGCCGGCAAACTCCATTGGCAGTTGGGAGAACCTGGAAGACGCATTCCTTGACAACTTCCAGGGCACTTATGTGCGACCCCTGGACGTTGATGACTTAAGTCACATAACTCAACAGCCCGGAGAGTCAGCCAGGAAATTCTGGACTCGGTTCCTAACTAAAAAGAACCAAATTGTCGACTAGCCGGATGCTGAAGCCCTAGCGGCCTTTAAGCACAACATCCGTGACGAGTGGCTTGCCCGGCACCTCGGCCAAGAGAAGCTGAAATCCATGGCAGCCCTCACGGCACTCATGACCCGCTTTTGTGCGGGCGAGGACAGCTGGTTGGCTCATAGCAACAGCACATCAGGAAATCCCGTCTCTTCGGACGCCAGAGATAGCAATGGCAAGCCTCGGCGGAACAGACACAAGTGTCGCAATAATGGCGATAACACCAAAGACACGGCCGTCAATGCCGGATTCAGTGGCTCCAAGTTCGGTCAGCAGAAGAAGCCATTTAAAAGAAACAATCCAGGCCCGTCCAGTCTGGACCGCATACTCGATCGCTCATGTCAAATTCACGGCACCCCTGATAAACCAGCCAACCACACCAACAGAAAATGCTGGGTATTTAAACAGGCCGACAAGCTGAATTCCGAAATAAGGAAAAGGGGCCGCATAGTGATGACGACGAGGAGCCCCGGCCGCCGAACATAGGAGGACAGAAGAAATTTCTCCCAAGTGAAAATGGTAAATATGATATACGCCACCCACATTCCCAAGCGGGAGCGAAAGCGCGCACTAAGGGACGTCTACGCGATGGAGCCAGTCGCCCCAAAGTTCAACCCATGGTCTTCTTGTCCGATCACCTTTGATCGCAGGGACCATCCGACTAGTATCCTTCATGGCGATTTAGCCGCACTGGTCCTTGACCCTATCATTGACGGATTCCACCTCACACGAGTCCTCATGGATGGTAGCAGTAGCCTGAACCTACTCTATCAGGATACAGTGCACAAAATGGGCATCGATCCCTCAAGAATCAAACCCACCAAAACCATCTTCAAAGGTGTCATACCAGGCGTAGAGGCCTGTTACATGGGCTCAATTACACTGGAAGTGGTCTCAGATCTCCGGACAACTTTCAAAGCGAGGAGTTAATCTTTGATATCGTCCCCTTCCGCAGTGGCTACCATGCACTGCTCGGACGAACCGCATTTGCTCGGTTCAATGCGGTGCCACACTACGCTTATCTCAAGCTCAAGATGCCCGGACCTCGCGGTGTTATAACAGTCAATGGAAATACAGAGTGCTCCCTCCGTACGGAGGAGCACACTACGGCCCTTGCAACAGAAGTACAGAGCAGCTTCCTCAGGCAGACCCCCAATTCGGCAATAAAGCCCCCGGACACCGTCAAGCGGCTCCAGAGTACTTTGCAACAGGATTGTCTGGCCCGACAAAAGCTCGCCTAGCAATTCGGCCTCCGTCCCACTCCCAGTCAAGCGGTGAAATTTGCGCCACGTGTACATAATTACACACTTAAAATACCATGGGCATTGGCGGAGGCACAGCTACAATGTGGTCCACAATGCGGCTCAACCGCCCCAGGACCCGTATACCTTCACCCTTTTCCGTCTTTTAGGTCCCTATCTTCTTGAGGCTCTTCTGATAACCTGATTATTGGACCCATCACGGGACGGAAACACCAAGGAGGCAAGAAGCTTTGGTGTACCAGGGAATCCCCAGGTGGTCTCTGATAACGATCATAATACCTGTTTTTACATACCCACACGCAACTCGCTCTTGGTTAGGACATGTCAAATAGTCCTATTTTGCTTATCCCACTACTTGTATACATACGCCTTGATGTATCATTCAAATAACAATGGAAAATAATGTGCAGCGTCAGCTTATTACTACATTTCTTTTTCTCTTTTCCTTGACTGTTTATTTATTACAAATTGCACATGTACATTCTGGTACGGTCAGCTCACCAGGGGCTTCAGTGTACCCCATAACACGGCAATAAAAGTCCAAACACTTTCGACAGTGCGGCACCCCAAACTTATAGAATTATATGCATCAGCTCCGAATCATGTCTTGGGTCAATAGTTGGGTTGTCCGGCTCCCATGTTTTGCTGCCTTACGTTCCGCTATATCGGCTAAGGTTGCAGAGGGAGAACTACTGCAATTGTGTCCCGGTTCTTCCAGACGAGCACCTCAGTAGAGAAAGCCGAAAACTGACTGTCATGATGCAGCGAGAGCTGGTCGCTGTTCGAGAGGTTTCAAATCCTTAAAGATTTTTTCCGCTTTGGGCGAGGAATCGGTCTTTGTCCGATTTAGGCATGTATAGCGCCCCAAGTTCGGCCTTCCGAATATTAGGGGCTACGCCAAAATTTAAAATTATAGAACTTCTATGGCTAAGTGAGGGTAATAAATGTGACGCCCCCGATTCAATCGTACACTAATCATGCACGCAATGTATGATCAAGATCACGGACTCATGGGAAGATATCACAACACAACCCTAAAAACATAAATAAGTCATACAAACATCGTAATACAAGCCAGGGGGCTTAAATACAAGTGCTCGATCATAGACGAGTCAGCGGAAGCAACAATATCTGAGTATAGACATAAGTAAACAAGTTTGCCTTAAGAAGGCTAGCACAAACTGGGATATAGATCGAAAGAGGTGTAGGCCTCCTGCCTGGGATCCTCCAAACTACTCCTGGTCGTCGTCAGCAGCCTGCACGTAGTAGTAGGCGCCTCCAGTGTAGTACTCGTCGTCGACGGTGGCGTCTGGCTCCTGGGCTCCAACGTCTGGTTGCAACATCCGGGAAGAAGAGGAAAACGGGGGAAAAGAGGGAGCAAAGCAACCGTGAGTACTCATCCAAAGTACTCACAAGCAAGGAGCTACACTACATATGCATTGGTATATGTGTAAGGAGGCCATATCAGTGGACTGAACTACAAAATGCCAGAATAAGAGGGGGATAGCTAGTCCTATCCAAGACTACGCTTCTGGCCGCCTCCGTCTTGCAGCATGTAGAAGAGAGTAGATTGAAGTCCTCCAAGTAGCAACGCATAGCATAATCCTACCAGGGATCCTCCCCTCGTCGCCCTATGGAAAAGCGATCACCGGGTTGTCTGTGGAACTTGTCTGGGTGTGTTTTATTAAGTATCCGGTTCTAGTTGTCATAAGGTCAAGGTACAACTCCGGGTCGTCCTTTTACCGAGGGACACGGCTATTCGAATAAATAAACTTCCCTGCAGGGGTGCACCACATAACCCAACACGCTTGATCCCATTTGGCTAGACACACTTTTCTGGGTCATGCCCGACCACGGAAGATCAACACATCACAGCCCCACCTAGGCCAATAGAGAGGTCAGCACGCCGGTCTAAACCTAAGCGCACAGGGGTCTGGGCCCATCGCCCTTAGCACACCTACACGTTGCGTGGGTGGCCAGAAGCAGACCTAGCAACCTCCATTACAAAGAAGTCACGTTACGCGGTCCAATCTGGCGCGCGCCGCTCAGTCGCTGACGTCATGAAGGCTTCGGCTGATACCACGACGTTGAGTGCCCATATCTTTCCTGCGTAGTTGGTTAGTGCGTATAGGCCAGTGGCCAGACTTAGATCAAATACCAAGATCTCGTTAAGCGTGTTATTATGAAGCAACCGCGAACGCCGACTAGAGCCAGGCCCACCTCTCGCCTAGGTGGTCTCAACCTGCCCTATCGCTCCGCCACAAAGATCCACACAGAGGCCCATCGGGACAAAGGTCCTTTCAGCCCCCAATCCGTGAATCACTCGCAGGTACTCAACGGGCCGACCCGACTTTAGTCACCATCTGCATAGTATGTATATATGTATAGTATATACCCGTGATCATCTCTCGAGTGATCACGGCCCAATAGTATAGCAAGGCAGAGTGACAAGAATGTAGGGCCAATGATGATAAACTAGCATCCTATACTAAGCATTTAGGATTGCGGGTAAGGTATCACTGACTGTAGCAACAATGACGGGCTATGCAATAGAATAGGAGTAACCGAACAGTAACATGCTACACTACTCTAATGCAAGCAATATAGAGAGGAATAGGCGATATCTGGTGATCAAGGGGGGGGCGGCTTGCCTGGTTGCTTTGGCAAGTAGGAGGGGTCTTCAACTCCATAGTCGAACTGGGCAGCAGCAGCGTCGGTATCGAAGTCTAGCGAGAGAAGAGGGGGAAGAAACAATAAATATAATGCAAACATATGCATGACGATGCATGACATGACAATGAGCGCTGTTAGGGGGGCCCAATCGCGGTAGTAGGTGATACCGGCGAAGGGGGGAAACATCCGGGAAAGTATTCCTGGTGTTTCGCGTTTTCGGAGAGAAGAACCGGAGGGGGAAAGTTGCGTGTTCGAAATGTTAGGGGTGTGTGGTGATCGAACGGGCTGCGTATCCGGATTCGTCTCGTCATTGTGAGCAACTTTGATGTAGAAAGTGTTTTCATCTGAGTTCCGGATTATTTTACATAATTTTCTAAAGTTTTAAATCATTTACTAGAATTTACTTTTTTAACAAAAAGGAATTATGACATCAGCATGATGCAATGCTGACGTCGCTGGTTAACAGGTTGGCTGACCAGTCAAACTAGACAGGTGGGTCCAGTGGGACCCACATGTCATTGACAGGGCACTAATAGGGGGGTTTAGACTAATTAATTGGGTTAATTAGCAGGTGGGGCCCAGTAAGCAGTGAGAGATTAGGCTTTAATTAATTAATTTAATTAATTAGCAGATTATCTATTTGTTTTTATTCGTTTTATGGCATGGGGCCCGCATGTCAGTGGCAGTAGCTACCATGTCAGCGAAGTTGACTTCGGTCAACGTGGCCAGTTGGGGCCCCTAGGCCCAGAGGCAGTGACCCAGGGGTGGACCCCAGGGGTGCCAGCTCAGCGGAGCCGCCGGAGTAGCTCCGGCGAGCTCGCGCGCAATGGCCGAACCCCGGCGAGCTTCGGGTTTCGCCTATGGGGCACCAAATTGGGCGTGGCCAGGCTCTCCGGAACGGCCTCTTCATGCTGCGTCCGATGGAGGGGAGCACGTCGGCGGGGGTGGCCGGAATGGTCGCCGGCGACGAGCGCGGCGGACGATAGTTCGGGCGCGGATGGGGATCGGGCAACGGGGTGTTCGAATGAGGCGGGTTTGGGACCAGACAGACAAGCGTGTCGAGGCGCATCTAGTGGTGGCGGTGGCGTGGCCGGAGGAGGGCCGCAGCGTCACCGGCGACGAGCGAGGCGGACGGTGGAGTTCGGTCGTCGTCGGTTTCGGAGTTGCGGTGCGCTAAACGAGCAGCATGAGGCATCTACGGCGTCTACTCGATGCGAGAAGTGCTACGGTGGCACGCACGGGACCAAATGGTCACCGTGGCCACGCCGGCGACGAGCTCGGGCGAGGCCGCGTTCGGGCATGGCATGGAGGAGGAGCTACGGCGGCAGAAATGCTCGAGAAAGAGAGGGGAAAGAAGGGCATGCTCACATTGCTCCTGTAGGTGTGCTTAAGTGGGCTCGGGGAGGGCTCGGTGCGGCGAATTCGGCGGAGAAGTTCATCAGAGCAGAGGAGGAAGACATCGGCGTCGTGGGCGTTGCGGTGGCTCGAAACTCCAACGGGATGCACCGGTCGAGGCAGCGGACGACGGAGACCCTTGGGGACACAGAGGGGCGGCGAGGTGGGCACGGTGGCTGTGGCTAGGCCAGAGCCATGGCGGCAGTGGCGTTCGGCTCTGATGGGGAACGAGGGGGAGTGGCAAGGTGGATCTGAGGGGTGAGGCAGTGGC
>NC_041381.1:440693534-440727665 GCF_002162155.2 Triticum dicoccoides
GGATCGAGGAGGCGGGGGTGTGGCGGCCTTATCCTCTCCTTGACACCGGCGAGGGGGTCCGGTGGCAACGCGCCCCTGTTCCGACCCGGGTCGGGGGAACAGGAAGGGAGACGAGGTAGGGGGGGGGCTGGGCCGGTGGTAGGCAAGCTGGGCCAGGTGGGCCGGTCTGGCCTATGAGCTAGGCCGCCTGGTCGAGTGGGGGGCGGTTCTTTTCCTTTTCTTTTCTTTATTTTTCTTTTCTGTTTTATTTCACTTTAAAATATTTAGGCACTCTCTAAAAAATTGTTTTCTCCACAATAATTACCAGTGCAATATTTGGCACCACCGAACATTTTTGTTTTGACCTTTGAAAACTTTGGGTGTTTGCCACTAATTCATTTTTGAATTTGCAATTTTTTGGAACTACCACTTGATTAGCAACAGTAACATAGATGACATGGCATCATCAGGAGAGTTTTACTGTAGCCTAATTATCCGGGCGTTACAAATCTCCTCCACTACAAGAAATCTCGTCCCGAGATTTAGGAGGTAGAAGGAAACAGTGCGGGGTATTCATCATGCAGGCGATCCTCGCGTTCCCAAGTGGCTTCATCTTCAGAAAGGTGCGACCACTGGACTTTGAGGAACTTGATCGTCTTCTGGCGTGTGCGGCGTTCAGCTTGGTCGAGAATGCGGACCAGATGCTCTTTATAGGAGAGGTCCTGTTGCAATTCGAGTACTTCATGATCCACTGCTCGGATTGGGTCCTTGAAGCAGCGGCGGAGTTGTGACACGTGGAACACATCGTGAACCTGAGAAAGGTTTGGCGGAAGCTCCAGTTGATATGCCACTTTTCCACACCTTTCAAGAATAGTGAATGGGCCAATATAGCGAGGAGCTAGTCTTCCCTTAATCCCGAAGCGGTGAGCACCCTTCATTGGTGTAACTCGAAGATAGGCCTTTTCGCCAAGCTGATAGACCATGTCCTTATGTTTACGGTCATACTGACTCTTCTGACGCGACTGAGCAGTCTTGAGATTCTCGCGAATAATGCGGACTTGTTCTTCGGCATGTTGGATAATGTCCGGACCAAAGAGTGGACGTTCCCCAGCTTCTGACCAGTTCAGAGGGGTTCGACACTTTCGTCCATATAACACTTTGATGGGGGCCATCTTTAGACTAGCTTGATAGCTATTATTATAAGAGAACTCAGCATACGGGAGAGATTCCTCCCATTTCTTGCCGAAGGAAATAACACAAGCTCGAAGCATGTCTTCGAGAACTTGGTTGACACATTCAACTTGCCCTTGCGACTGAGGATGAAAGGCAGTGCTGAAAGACAGATGAGTCCCCATACCTTCTTGGAAACTTGCCCAGAATCTTGAAGTGAATAAACTTGTCAGGACCCCGACTCAATGCCACATCGATCTAGCATGTAACACCTCATATCACTTTGCGGCCTCACGCACGGTAATCCCACGGGTGTCGCCTTACTTTTGCCCGGGACCGTTTGCGCCTTTTGGCACACGTATATGATAGTGTCGCTAGCATCCATATGATAAGGAGCCCGGGCTGACATGGCTAGTCGTAAACCCAAAGTGGCACAGACTTACAGGGACAGGCATCCATGACCCAGCATCGAACGTGTCGGTCATCAGCGAGTGAATCCGGGCTGTAGCACTGGGCTAGCAGGACTCCGGTGAACCGGGCTGTAGCGGGCTAACAGGACTCCGGTATTCATCGCGTGACATTTCCCCGAAGGGACAGACACAGGAACGAAGAAGGACACATGCCGGCCAGCCTAAGTGTTCCGGAGCAGTAGCAAGCTACCATGGCTCAGTGGAGACACTAGGAGACATTTCCCGGTAAGAGAGGCTACTAAGGATAAACAACTAGATAGTCAGATCCCACACATACCAAGCATTTCAACAACATACACACAATATGCTCGATATGTGCAGATACAACATGGCATCACAACATGACTCTACAACTCAAGTAATTTATTCAATAGGCTCCGAGGAGCGAGATATTACAGACATGGGTCTCATGACCCAACAATCAGAGCATACAAATCAAAGCACAAGCGGAAGCTATCATGTCTGAGTACAGACATCTATAAATGAAAAAGGCTGAGAAGCCTGACTATCTACCAGATCCTGCTGAGGCACAAGATCGTAGCTGAGGTAACAAGCTAAACGTCGAAGTCCACGTGGAACTACTAGTGAGACTGAAGTCTCTCTGCAAAACATAAAATAGGCAAACGTGAGTACAAATGTACCCAGCAAGACTTACATCAGAACTAACTACATATGCATCATTTTCAACAAAGGGATGGTGGGGTTTAACTGCAGCAAGCCAGCTTTGACTCGGTGGCTATCCTAAACTACGACTGCAAGCGACTCTTTTGAGGTGGCGCACACGAGTCCACATATTCACCATATCAATACACCACTATGGATCCGCTCCCGTCTCCCTACGAGAACGCCATCCATAGCACTCACGCTTATCCTGCGCATTTTAAAGTATCCACTTTCACTTGTCTATGAACTGATATAAGCAACCCAGAAGTCCTTTTCCGCGGACACGGCTATTCGAATAGATGATGTTAACCCTGCAGGGGTGTACTTCTTCATACATGTTTCCACCACTTAGCGTCTGCACACGACATGTGCTCGGCAGACTTCAAGCGAAAGCCGACGTGGGTGTAGACCACGACCTACCTAAACACCTAAGTCTCTAGTCCAGGTTTATCGCCTATTCGGGTTCCATCCATGAGGAGATCCGGCCGGAGTTTCGCTCACAGCCCCAAACAATGTGAACAGGGTTCCGTGACACCAAACGGGCGCCCGGTATACCCGGCCACGTGCCTACCGCATCACAGCCCACCCCTACGGTCAGCGCTGTCCACGGCCTCCAGCATACTACAAACACCAGAAACTACTTGCAACTCCTGGACAGAGGACTAGGGTGAATAAGAAGTTGAGCGGGGTCATATTTCAGGGCCCAATGTATGGTAGTAGCTGAATCATGGATCACAAACACAGAACTCAGTTCCTGAGGACGGCTTCAATGAGACAACCCACCATGTACTCCTACATGGCCTCTCACCGACACCTTTTACCAAATCGTGTTCACACACTTAGCTCACACACAGTAGGACATGTTCACACACCTCTGATTCATCCCGGATGAATCAGACCTGACACAACTCTAAGCAGTAGCAGGCATGACAAACAAGCATGAATGAGTAGGCACAACAGGGCTCAAACAACTCCTACTCATGCTAGTGGGTTTCATCTATTTACTGTGGCAATGACAGGTCATGCAAAGGATAAAGGGGTTCAGCTACCGCAGCAAGTAACAAATATGTCGTTGTTGTCCTAATGCAGTAAAAGAGAGCAGGAGCGAGAGAGTGGGATTTTATCGGAATGAACAAGGGGTTTTTGCTTGCCTGGCACTTCTGAAGATAACATTGAGTCTTCATCAGTGTCAACGATCACATCATCGGTATCACGTCTATCGAGAGGGGACAAATACCGGCAACACAGAAGGGAACACAATCAATGCAATGCACAATATGATGCATGATCATGACATGGCAAAATGAATGTGTTATGAGCTAATGCAACTAGCAATAGATTAAATGAAGTTGGTTTGAATACAAGATTCAAATTCAAACTCCATATGTGATTATTCAAATGCCGTTTAATTGATTTGTGCTAAACAGCAGCTATAAGTTGTTTTAACATGCATGAAAATGGTACAGATGGATTCCTTGAATTTTTCTGATAATTTTTCATATATAATTTATTTAATTTGGAGTTACGGTTAATTTTCTATGAATTTTAGAAGTTTTAGCTATTTTCTGGAATTAATAAATCATTTTTGATTTATTTTAATTCCAGAAACAAATACTGCGTCAGCATGACGTATTAGTGACGTCAGCAGGTCAACGTGGCTGGTCCAGGTCAAACCTGACGGCTGGGACCCGCACGTGAGTGTAACAGGCAGGGACAGAGGCTGACTGGTGGGTCCGGTCAATGCTGACATGGCAAAGTCAACGGTGACAGGCGGGGCCCTCTGAGATTAGTGCTAATTTAACAAAGAGGTTAAACTAATTAATTAGGCACGGGGGCCCACTTGGCAGTGGCTCTAGTGGGTGATTAGCGGGGTGTTTACGCCCTAATTAAGTGGCCATGTCGGCGTGTGACGCCGGCGACCACGGCGACGGCGAGACCTCGCCGGAGTTGCTCGGGACGGCGCTACGGCCCGCGGCTGGTCGCGCTGAGGGCACCAAGAGTGAGCCCGTGCTCCCGCGCATCTAGGGGGACCCACGAGAGGGCGTGGGGTTGCCGGAGTTGAGCGCGGCATCGACCCCGGCGGCGGCCGGAGCTCGGGGGTTCGCGGGACCGGCGCTGCGGTGTGCAAACAAGACGATTGTCGCGCTAGTTTTACTCTACGGGACGCAACGAGTGCAACGGACGCATGCGTGGGACCAAAAGGTCACCGGAGCTTCACCGGCGACGAGCCCGTGCGGCGGAGCGTCTCGGCTCCGGTGGAGGGAGCGGCTAGGGGGCGAATTAGGCAACGAGGCATGGGGGAAACGATGCAGCGGCTCACCGCGGTTCTTCTGGTGCTGCTGGCGGGGCAGGGGAGGCACGGGGTCCGGCGAATCGACAGCGGGGATCACCGGCACCCGAGGTCGGAAGCGGCGGCGTTGGAGATGCAGCAGAGCTTCTGGCGCCGCGTGACTCGATGGAGAGGACGACGACGTCGTGGGGAGCTCGGGAGCGCGTCGGAGAGGAGAGGGGAAGGCGGTGGCTACGCAGGCGATGAGCAGCGGCGACGGGCTCCGCTCGGGAAGGGAGCAGAGAGGGGAAACAGAGGAGCGAGGGGGAGGGAGGTCCAGAGAGCGAGGGAGAAGTGAGAGGGGGTCGGGGAGGCGCGTGGCGTCTCCGGGCGTCGAGGAGGGAGACAACCAGGCAGGAGGTGGCCAAGCGCGGTGGCGGTGCTCGCCACCGAGCTGCTTCATGCGCTGGCACGGGAAGAAGACAGGAGAAGGGGGGGCCAGGTGGGCTGGGCCGCGCAGGTGGGCTGCACAGTGTTGGGCTGTGGGTGGCTGCCAGGTAAGCTGAGGTAAGTGGCCCAGGTAGGTTTCCTGCTCTGTTTTATTTTTTTCTTCTGTTTTGTTTTATTTAATATCTTTTGCCATTGTTTTTTTTGAATTTAAACAAATTCAAACAATGCCAAAAACTCCTCTGAATAATTTTATTTGGCTAGATGGACTTTTCCAAAAGCTCATAAAATATTTCAGGGGTATTTGAAATTAGATTCTAATTATATGAATATAATTCAAATTCAAATAGCTAATGATTTAAATTCAAAGTCCCAAAAATAAATCCTTAAAAATGTTCAATATTTTGGTTGGGACCAGAACCCTTACCAAAAATTATCAAACATTTAAGAAGAGCCTTTTGGAGCAATGAATGAGATTTCTAGGGTTTTTGCCCCTCTTTTATTTAGGGTTTTGAGGCTTCCAATATTCCTCAATTCAAGTTTCAAAAATATAGACATGATGCACACATGAAGCTAACCTAGAGCAATGCCAGAAGCTAGGGATGTGACAACTCACCCCCACTAAACAAGAATCTCGTCTCGAGATTCAAGCGTAGGGTAGGATGAAAGGGAAACGCAAACTAGTACAATCTTCACGATCCAGGGTGCACTTCAGTTGAACGTTGATTCATTCACCATCATTGTCTTGATGTCTTGTTCTGAGAACTCCAGCTAATCATGACAACGAGAGGAAAGGAAAGACCCTAAAAGAATCGTTCTTCTCGAAGGTTGAACAACTCAGGATTAACTCACGGAATGAGACATAACAACATCTCTCGAGCTGAGACACGAAGCACACCTCTAGAGGGATGGAGTGGAACAGATGACGAGGGTTCACTAGGTAGACAACAATTCCACACCTAAGAAGGTGGTAAACGATTGCCAACGTAGCGAGGAGTTGAGTTGCCATGATACCACGACGAAACATCCTGGAGAAGGGTGATTCGTAGATTATCCCCTTAAGTGGCAAAAAGAATGACCTTTGATATAGAGATCATTTAGACTCTCTATATCAGCCTAAGGCAAATCACAGCAATCGATTGGCGGGGGTCGGTAGAATGGCATACTCGGACTTGGATGATGTGGATTACCTTGTTGAAAACAACGTAATGGATGAATTTGCTTATCACCGGAAATGGAAGAGATCCATGGTAGAATGGCACATTGGCGGTGCAAGCTGGGAACAAAATGCAATGCTGGGAATGATTCTGGTAACTGGGGAAGAACCCAACAATAGAGAGTGAATTCACTGTTGGAGTGGTTATAGCATAACCGAGGAAATCTGGGGCAATCCCAGCTAGTGCCGATGATAAGACGTAGCGTTTGTGCGTGCTCTCAAGAACTTGAGCATTTCCATAATCATCAAGGTTTTATCAACAACCGCGTCAAGGGTGCTGACAACACAACATACTACCATGATGAATAGCGATGGACGATGCAGATGCGAAGGAGGATAACACTTTCTCAGACTTCACCTTAGCGAGGCCAAGCAAATAAAATCTGGATGATCGACCGAGAGACATTTAGCACTCCGCTTCTAATGTTCTCCTTGATGTGCTAGTATAACCCATTCATAGATAAGGTTTGATATCTAGGACATCAAGTAAAAGGTCGGACTTCGGGTTCTCAAAATCCATAGGGGCAACTAGGGAGTAAATCCTACGAAATCCCTATGGGGAGGTGGCCAACTTCTTCAATCAAGATACTACAATAATAGGTCTTCCGGTTGGGTGTGTTGGCCACGACATCCACTTTACCGGTTATCGAGGAACCAATATTATAGTTCTTGGGGAAATGTTCCAACCATCATATCTGCCTGAGATTCAGATCTGGTTGGTGTCAGAATATTCCAGACCCATCGAGTCTAGGAAGAAAAATGAAAGTTTGCAACACAAATCGACGAGATGACGTTGCGGGATTCTCGGGAGATGAACTACGATAGCAAGCTCCAAAACATGAGCTGGTTCTGCTACTAACATGTGAACACGTTGTCCCAAACAAACATTATCACATGGTAGTCTTATAATAAAACACTACCGAGTTCAGGTGGGAACCATCACCGTGGATAACGAAGTCCTTGCATAAGTCATATGATTAGCTCTTATGAAGGAACTTCTTCTCCTTGAACAAATCAATCAGTGGCTTGGTGTGCTCGGGACACATATGGAATGAAGGTTGCAAGTCTCCCAACCATAGAATACTTCGCACATATGCATGACTGACTTGGGATGATACCAGAGGAAGCAAAACTAACTTTCTCAAATTCACGGCGACAACTTTCACCAAATGCACGTGTATAAGAGGAAGTCACTCCTTTCATCAAACAAATACTTCACGAGCTAGCATGAAGAAAATGCTTCAAAAGTTTCCAACACTAACTTGTTGTCCAACAAGACCATGGAGGAGATAAGGATGTTGTCAATGGGCTCAACAACAATTCATCTAGGTTTCCTTTTAAAAGGAATTCCATAGTTAAGTGAACACGGTGATAGCATTGGTCAGGCCAAAGATGTAATGGTGTATGCTCGAGGGATCAACCATGAGTAAGACACCATTACGAATATCGTTGGTTCTGGTCTGATTGGATGATAGCCCATACTCAAATCAAAGGTTGGATAAAATGATAGGTCCATTATCTAATCACGAGGTTCAGTCGATGAAAATATCAACTTTCTTCAACACACATACAAGACATCCCTTATAATGAACTATATCGGACAAGCTTCTATCTTCCAACTCTCCAAGTTGATGCATAGCTTAACCAACTAGCTCAGGGGTATCCAACACGGATTCTTGGAGAAAGGGTGGTTTACAGGATAAACCAACTTGATCACGAGCTTAACATAACAGTCAGGTGACAACCTGGTGATACTATCGAGAAGATATTCGGAAAATCACGAACCACCGATATGTTACTAAGCTCGAGAACAATCTCGCTTTTGAGGGCAAGACGATATGATCAAATGAATGAGGACTTGACAAGATCCTAACTCATCAATCGAAGGGTGCACCGAAATAAGGACTAGGTAGCATAATCAACCTTAGAATGATGATTCAAAACCAACACGCTAAGAATGAAATTATTGTCCATTAACTACCAAGCAACAAGGTTGCTAGGAGTATTGAATTCACACATCACGATTCACTTGTCGGCCTTCCGGTTGCGACAACACGGAACCGAGGGATGAATAATGATGGCGAGAAGTATCACTACATCAAGACTTCACAAGAGCCGGTGCAATCCTCATGAAAATCCTGACATAAGACGGTAATACTTCAGGGTAGAATAGAATCAAACGCTGGATTAGCAATTTGTTCTGCGGAGCACAACTTCTTTGACCCAATCCTGGATATGGAAGAGGTACTGGAGTTTGTTTCTCCTAGTCATTCCATGATAGAATGGCTTGACGGACCACAAGGGTAATAGGCATCGATAAACGAACGCACGCATACTCTTGACTATCAATTGATAGGCGAGGGTCGGAAACAACTAAGATGGGACAACTCAAAAGAACATATGATTTTCTGAGTTGTGGATGCATGGATTAGCATGTCGAACGAAGTTCAACATATTTCTTCCGGATAACCCATGTAGAAAGATAGAACTGGCAGAGTCACGATTTATGAATGGAGAACTCCTCAAGAGTACTCTAACTGTGATCTTTTGATCCAATAAACATCTGCCATAAGCGGTTCATAGTATTTGGAAAAAGGAAATACCACGGACCTCGAGGACTATCGCAAAGTTACTAATATCCTAAAGGAACTAGCAAACACTATCAACATGAGGTAAGTAGAGTGAATCTCGGGTTCAAGAAGCCCGGAATGGAATACCTACTAACTACGTGGCATCAAGGGATGCTTACGAGAATGATGGCCAGAATCATCACACTGGGACACAATCATGGCTAAATTACTAGATGATCCCCTAAGACACCTAGGGTCATAATACCAACTCCAACATATATGTCAAGGCAATAAAGTACCTCAACTCACTGATTTGTGTGATTAATCTGACCAAAGGCACATCGGAAACAGGAGGAAGGGATTTGCAAATGCATCAGACTCTTTGGAAACCTGGGATGACTCGGACAGCATAACGGCTGTAAATGCTCAGAAAAGATTTGAGACATTCACAAAAATGGTGGCATAACCACTCAGAAGCACAATATCAAGGTCTCGAGATCAATAATTAACATACAGAAGTACTAGGAACTGAAACGAGGCTTAAGTCCAACAATCTATAAGTCTACGGATTAGTAACATGTGATCCTGATAGAAAGAAAAGATAGCCTAGTTCTTAATCCCCGTAGAAGAGAAGATGATGACTCAGATCAGAAGGCCATGAGGTATAAGGAGTAAAAAGAGCCTTACGTTCCATCCCACAATCAATTCCCTTATATAACTAAAGAATTTCTAGACTCAACTTCGACCAGTTTGGCTTGGTAATCCTACAGGCAGTCAAGCTCTGATACCAACGCTGTCAGGACCCCGACTCAATGCCACATCGATCTAGCATGTAACACCTCATATCACTTTGCGGCCTCATGCACGGTAATCCCACGGGTGTCGCCTTACTTTTGCCCGGGACCGTTTGCGCCTTTTGGCACACGTATATGATAGTGTCGCTAGCATCCATATGATAAGGAGCCTGGGCTGACATGGCTAGTCGTAAACCCAAAGTGGCACAGACTTACAGGGACAGGCATCCATGACCCAGCATCGAACGTGTCGGTCATCAGCGAGTGAATCCGGGCTGTAGCACTGGGCTAGCAGGACTCCGGTGAACCGGGCTGTAGCGGGCTAACAGGACTCCGGTATTCATCGCGTGACATTTCCCCGAAGGGACAGACACAGGAACGAAGAAGGACACATGCCGGCCAGCCTAAGTGTTCCGGAGCAGTAGCAAGCTACCATGGCTCAGTGGAGACACTAGGAGACATTTCCCGGTAAGAGAGGCTACTAAGGATAAACAACTAGATAGTCAGATCCCACACATACCAAGCATTTCAACAACATACACACAATATGCTCGATATGTGCAGATACAACATGGCATCACAACATGACTCTACAACTCAAGTAGTTTATTCAATAGGCTCCGAGGAGCGAGATATTACAGACATGGGTCTCATGACCCAACAATCAGAGCATACAAATCAAAGCACAAGCGGAAGCTATCATGTCTGAGTACAGACATCTATAAATGAAAAAGGCTGAGAAGCCTGACTATCTACCAGATCCTGCCGAGGCACAAGATCGTAGCTGAGGTAACAAGCTAAACGTCGAAGTCCACGTGGAACTACTAGTGAGACTGAAGTCTCTCTGCAAAACATAAAATAGGCAAACGTGAGTACAAATGTACCCAGCAAGACTTACATCAGAACTAACTACATATGCATCATTTTCAACAAAGGGATGGTGGGGTTTAACTGCAGCAAGCCAGCTTTGACTCGGTGGCTATCCTAAACTACGACTGCAAGCGACTCTTTTGAGGTGGCGCACACGAGTCCACATATTCACCATATCAATACACCACTATGGATCCGCTCCCGTCTCCCTACGAGAACGCCATCCATAGCACTCACGCTTATCCTGCGCATTTTAAAGTATCCACTTTCACTTGTCTATGAGCTGATATAAGCAACCCAGAAGTCCTTTTCCGCGGACACGGCTATTCGAATAGATGATGTTAACCCTGCAGGGGTGTACTTCTTCATACATGTTTCCACCACTTAGCGTCTGCACACGACATGTGCTCGGCAGACTTCAAGCGAAAGCCGACGTGGGTGTAGACCACGACCTACCTAAACACCTAAGTCTCTAGTCCAGGTTTATCGCCTATTCGGGTTCCATCCATGAGGAGATCCGGCCGGAGTTTCGCTCACAGCCCCAAACGATGTGAACAGGGTTCCGTGACACCAAACGGGCGCCCGGTATACCCGGCCACGTGCCTACCGCATCACAGCCCACCCCTACGGTCAGCGCTGTCCACGGCCTCCAGCATACTACAAACACCAGAAACTACTTGCAACTCCTGGATAGAGGACAAGGGTGAATAAGAAGTCGAGCGGGGTCATATTTCAGGGCCCAATGTATGGTAGTAGCTGAATCATGGATCACAAACACAGAACTCAGTTCCTGAGGACGGCTTCAATGAGACAACCCACCATGTACTCCTACATGGCCTCTCACCGACACCTTTTACCAAATCGTGTTCACACACTTAGCTCACACACAGTAGGACATGTTCACACACCTCTGATTCATCCCGGATGAATCAGACCTGACACAACTCTAAGCAGTAGCAGGCATGACAAACAAGCATGAATGAGTAGGCACAACAGGGCTCAAACAACTCCTACTCATGCTAGTGGGTTTCATCTATTTACTGTGGCAATGACAGGTCATGCAAAGGATAAAGGGGTTCAGCTACCGCAGCAAGTAACAAATATGTCGTTGTTGTCCTAATGCAGTAAAAGAGAGCAGGAGCGAGAGAGTGGGATTTTATCGGATGAACAAGGGGGTTTTGCTTGCCTGGCACTTCTGAAGATAACATTGAGTCTTCATCAGTGTCAACGATCACATCATCGGTATCACGTCTATCGAGAGGGGACAAATACCGGCAACACAGAAGGGAACACAATCAATGCAATGCACAATATGATGCATGATCATGACATGGCAAAATGAATGTGTTATGAGCTAATGCAACTAGCAATAGATTAAATGAAGTTGGTTTGAATACAAGATTCAAATTCAAACTCCATATGTGATTATTCAAATGCCGTTTAATTGATTTGTGCTAAACAGCAGCTATAAGTTGTTTTAACATGCATGAAAATGGTACAGATGGATTCCTTGAATTTTTCTGATAATTTTTCATATATAATTTATTTAATTTGGAGTTACGGTTAATTTTCTATGAATTTTAGAAGTTTTAGCTATTTTCTGGAATTAATAAATCATTTTTGATTTATTTTAATTCCAGAAACAAATACTGCGTCAGCATGACGTATTAGTGACGTCAGCAGGTCAACATGGCTGGTCCGGGTCAAACCTGACGGCTGGGACCCGCACGTCAGTGTAACAGGCAGGGACAGAGGCTGACTGGTGGGTCCGGTCAATGCTGACATGGCAAAGTCAACGGTGACAGGCGGGGCCCTCTGAGATTAGTGCTAATTTAAGAGAGAGGTTAAACTAATTAATTAGGCACGGGGGCCCACTTGGCAGTGGCTCTAGTGGGTGATTAGCGGGGTGTTTACGCCCTAATTAAGTGGCCACGTCGGCGAGTGACGCCGGCGACCACGGCGACGGCGAGACCTCGCCGGAGTTGCTCGGGACGGCGCTATGGCCCGCGGCTGGTCGCGCTGAGGGCACCAAGAGTGAGCCCGTGCTCCCGCGCATCTAGGGGGACCCACGAGAGGGCGTGGGGTGGCCGGAGTTGAGCGCGGCATCGACCCCGGCGGCGGCCGGAGCTCGGGG
Organism: Triticum dicoccoides; assembly: GCF_002162155.2. Lineage (NCBI taxonomy): Eukaryota > Viridiplantae > Streptophyta > Magnoliopsida > Poales > Poaceae > Triticum > Triticum dicoccoides. The sequence continues at coordinate 440,706,117 of NC_041381.1, forward strand.
GTTCGCGGGACCGGCGCTGCGGTGTGCAAACAAGACGGTTGTCGCGCTAGTTTTACTCTACGGGACGCAACGAGTGCAACGGACGCATGCGTGGGACCAAAAGGTCACCGGAGCTTCACCGGCGACGAGCCCGTGCGGCGGAGCGTCTCGGCTCCGGTGGAGGGAGCGGCTAGGGGGCGAATTAGGCAACGAGGCATGGGGGAAACGATGCAGCGGCTCACCGCGGTTCTTCTGGTGCTGCTGGCGGGGCAGGGGAGGCACGGGGTCCGGCGAATCGACGGCGGGGATCACCGGCACCCGAGGTCGGAAGCGGCGGCGTTGGAGATGCAGCAGAGCTTCTGGCGCCGCGTGACTCGATGGAGAGGACGACGACATCGTGGCGGAGCTCGGGAGCGCGTCGGAGAGGAGAGGGGAAGGCGGTGGCTACGCAGGCGATGAGCAGCGGCGACGGGCTCCGCTCGGGAAGGGAGCAGAGAGGGGAAACAGAGGAGCGAGGGGGAGGGAGGTCCAGAGAGCGAGGGAGAAGTGAGAGGGGGTCGGGGAGGCGCGTGGCGTCTCCGGGCGTCGAGGAGGGAGACAACCAGGCAGGAGGTGGCCAAGCGTGGTGGCGGTGCTCGCCACCGAGCTGCTTCGTGCGCTGGCACGGGAAGAAGACAGGAGAAGGGGGGGCCAGGTGGGCTGGGCCGCGCAGGTGGGCTGCACAGTGTTGGGCTGTGGGTGGCTGCCAGGTAAGCTGAGGTAAGTGGCCCAGGTAGGTTTCCTGCTCTGTTTTATTTTTTTCTTCTGTTTTGTTTTATTTAATATCTTTTGCCATTGTTTTTTTTGAATTTAAACAAATTCAAACAATGCCAAAAACTCCTCTGAATAATTTTATTTGGCTAGATGGACTTTTCCAAAAGCTCATAAAATATTTCAGGGGTATTTGAAATTATATTCTAATTATATGAATATAATTCAAATTCAAATAGCTAATGATTTAAATTCAAAGTCCCAAAAATAAATCCTTAAAAATGTTCAATATTTTGGTTGGGACCAGAACCCTTACCAAAAATTATCAAACATTTAAGAAGAGCCTTTTGGAGCAATGAATGAGATTTCTAGGGTTTTTGCCCCTCTTTTATTTAGGGTTTTGAGGCTTCCAATATTCCTCAATTCAAGTTTCAAAAATATAGACATGATGCACACATGAAGCTAACCTAGAGCAATGCCAGAAGCTAGGGATGTGACAAAACTGCCACGGTCCGAACTGATAACCAGTGGAATACCGTGAAGCGAGACAATTCTGGACATGTAGAGGTTTGCCAGCTGACTAGCAGTGATCGTTTCTTTGACAACCAGAAAATGTGCAACTTTTGAAAGCCGGTCAATGACGACAAGAATATCATCATTACCTTTCTGCGATTTGGGGAACCCAGTAACGAAGTCCATTTCAACATGGTCCCATTTCCATTCAGGAATAGAGATAGGTTGCAGAGTTCCAGTAGGCCTTTGATGTTCTGCTTTGATACGACGGCAAACGTCATATTCAGCAACATAACAAGCAATATCTTGCTTCATATTAGACCACCAGAATCTCTGACGAATGTCTTGGTACATCTTGGTGCTACCGAGATGAATAGACAAAGGGGTATCATGAGCTTCTTTCATAACCTTTGGAGTCAGATTCAGGTTTTCCCTCTTACTCGGTACCACTAGGCGACCTTTGAAGAATAAGGTGCCTGTGTCATCAATAGTGAAGAATGAGGGCTTTCCTTCTGCGAGATAATGTTTAATCCTCTCGACTTCATCGTCACATTTCTGTATCCATTTGATGGTGTCCACACGATCTGGTCTAGCAACTATGGTATTGAGAGAACCCCGGGAAACAACGTGGAGGTTCATCTTGTGAAACTCCGGAGGAGGGGGAGCGAGTGCACCAGGAGGAACGATATGGAGTTTCAGCTTTCTGAATTCTTCAACAAGTGAGGGCTGAACTTTGTGAACCTGGAGGTGGTTGCAGTAAGACTTGCGGCTCAAAACATCAACCATTACATTAGCCTTGCCAGGGGTATACGAGATACCCAGGTTAAAATTTGCAACAATCTCCATCCATCTCTGCTGAACGGAGGTTCAGGTCTGGTTGAGTAAACAGATACTTCAGACTTTGATGGTCGGTGAAGATCTCGCAACGATTATCGAGAAGGTAATGTCACCACTATTTTAGTGCATGGATAACAGCAGCAAGCTCGAGGTCGTGAACTGGATAGTTCTCTTCGTGAGGTCGCAATTGACGAGAGGCATAAGCAATCACTTTGCGCTCTTGCATTAGGACAGCGCCAAGGCCTTGACGTGAAGCATTGCAATAGATGACGATGTCCTTCTTAGTATCTGGAGGAGCAAGCACTGGGGAGAGGTCAACTTGTCTTTGAGTGCCTGGAAACTTTTCTGACACTTTTCTGTCCACACAAACTTGACGCCCTTATGAAGCAGGTTAGTCAGAGGTCTAGCGATCTTGGAGAAGTTCTCGACGAATCGACGGCAATAGCTGGCGAGTCCGAGAAAACTTCTGACTTGCTTGACATTCTTCGGAGGAGTCCAATCGAGAATAGCCTGAACTCGTTCAGGGTTGACGGCAATACCATCCTTAGAGATGACATGCCCAAGATAGGTTACTTCGGGGAGCCAAAATTCACACTTGGAGAACTTGGCATAGAGTTGATGCTCTCTAAGCTTTTCCAGAACAAGACGAAGATGTTCATCATGTTCTTCTTCATTCTTGGAATATACAAGGATATCATCCAGATAAACCACGACAAACTTGTTGAGGTATTCCATAAAGATATAGTTCATCAGACGAGAGAAGGTGGCTGGAGCATTGGTTAACCCAAAAGACATGACGGTGTACTCGTATGATCCATAGCGAGTCACAAATGCGGTCTTCGGGATATCTTCTTCACGAACACGGATCTGGTGGTAACCCAACCTCAAGTCGAGTTTAGAGAACACTGACGAACCAGCCAGTTGATCATATAGATCACTGATCCGAGGAAGAGGATATTTGTTCTGAATGGTAGCCTGGTTAATAGGGCGGTAGTCTTGGACCAATTGGTTTGTCCCATCCTTCTTCTTGACAAAGAGAGAAGGTGCTCCCCAAGGAGAGCAACTTGGGCGAATGAAACCACTTCGAAGAGATTTGTCGATTTCCTCCTTAAGCTCAGTGAGTTCATGCGGCGGCATCTTGTAAGGTCGTTTGGCTATAGGAGTGGTGCCTGGTTTCAAGTCGATGATGAATTCTACAGCTCTAACAGGGGGAATCCCAGGAAGTTCTTCAGGAAAGACGTCGAGGAATTCACGCACGACGGGAATGTTTTCAATGCCCTCGAGTGGTGCAGCGTTCAATGCATTCAATGCATAGAGCCTTGCCTCGGCATTCTGAACCAGTCGAGCATTGTAGCTTATTATTTCACCAGAAGGGTGTAGTAGCTGGACGGTCTTGGTGGCACAAACGATAGAAGCCGTATGCGCTTTTAACCAATTCATTCCTAGAATGAGATCAATGCTACATGACTTCAGTACGATGGGAGAGACAAGGAATTCCAGTCCTTCGATTTCAACGGGGACGTCGTTGCAAATCATGGAGGTCCGACATTGGCCCGCAGGGGTGTGCACTAATAGTGAAGCGTTCATGTCCTCACATTTAATGTCGTGCAAGCATGCAAAATCTTCTGACATGAATGAATGCGATGCACCTGTATCAAATAAAACGGATGCTGGTACTGAATTTACGAGAAGAGTACCCATCACGGTAGCAGGCTGGTCTTGAGCTTCATTGAGATCAACGTGGTTGGCATGAACACGACCATAGGACTTGGCATTGTTGTTGCGGGCCTGGTTGTTTCCACGACCAGCTGCTGGAAGGGCCAGTTGATTCTGGTTCTGATTCTGATAGCAGTTCCTGGCAAGGTGACCTGGTTGACCACACTTGTAGCACAGACCATTATTGGGAGTGGGAACAGGTGCTCCAGGTGGTGGAGCTAGAAGCCTTGGCTGCCTAGATGGTGGAGGAGGCAGACGAGGTGCAACATAGGTCTGCCTTGGGGCAGGTGCATTTGGACGGTACATGCTGTTCAGGATCCATATCTTACGCTTCTGCGAGGGCGGGCCCGAAGATGAGCCCGTGTCACGGTTGCTCATGTGAGAGCTCTGGTGTTCCTGCAGACCAGTCTCGACATTGATGGCCTTGTTCACCAAGGTGGCGAAATCGGCAAAGTCATGCACTAGAAGTGTGAGCTTGATGTCAGCTTGAAGGCCGTCATGAAACTTCTCCTATCTGCGTGCATCAGTTGCAATGTCTTCTTAAGGATAGCGGGACAAGTCCAGAAACTCCCGCTGATAAGCTTCCATGGTTTTGTTGCCCTGGGTGAGGTTGCAGAACTCACGCTTCTTCCTATCCATGATCGCCTGAGGAATGAAGCGGGCACGAAAGGCAGCTTGAAAGTCTGGCCAGGTGATGATTGTCGAGTACGCCTATGGCTGTCCCACCATTGAGCTGCGGGTCCCTTCAAAAAGAAGGAAGCAAAGGTGACATAGCGGGCAGGGGCTACATCAGCAGACTCCATCTCATAGGTGATGTCATGGAGCCAGTCATCAGCATCTAGCGGCTGAGTTGAGCTGCGGTACACGGTTGGGTTGAGGCGCATGAAATCCTGCAGAGTCACTTGGGTTGGCTGCTCGTTCATATTGGGGCGAGGGAACTGAGCCATCATATTCTCCATGAACTGGCGATTCATCTCGAGCTGTTGGACCATACCAGCCATGTACTCAGGCGGTGGTGGGGCGTTGTCGCCACGACCACGACCAGCTGGGCTAACCATCCTACTAATATATAACAGGGGTAGTTCAACATTGAGAAATTTGCATAGATAGGAATCATTCATGATGAAACATGCATAATGAAAGGAGCACGACAGATACTACATAGTAGTCGACATAACTTACAAAAGAGGTCGGACATAGGGTTCAGTACATAGAGTTTGGTACATAGACTAAGTCATCATAGGCGGCACACAGGCTCGCGGCGAATGCATCTAATACTAATAAGCAAGACTACATCAGTCCCAGGAGGTACTGTGAAGGTAGTCGTAGCCTGACAGCTGGTAGTGAGGCAACGGATAGTCCTCCACGTCAGCGGCCTGGGGACCGCGGATACTCTGGTGTAGAACCCGACGCTCAGGTCGCAGAAGAGGACCAAGTGCGGGAGAGTAGCCTCCCACCTCTGGCCAACTGACATCGTGGGGCATCACGGTCCTGGCTGGGTAGATCGCAGAACGCGGCAGTTGTCCAGATCAGACAAAGGGGTGCAACAGCGTCAGAGCCCTGTAAAGGTGCTGACGAGTGGTGTACAACTCATGGCGAAGAGCTCTGTTAGCTCGGTCCAGCCCATCAGCATGCAGAACCAGGTTCTGATGGTGGAAGGGCTCTTGGGTGACGGTGGAGTAGGCAACAGTGTAGTATCCCTCCGCACCAATGTCAGATGCGATAGGAATGTGCCTGAAAGGGGAAGTGTCCAACGCCTGATACTCTCCACGAAGACGTGTCAGAGCAGCATGAGCATCATCATGGACTGCCATCTCGATGGTCACTCCAACACCATGAGCGGTGTGCAGCACGGTAGAGGACTCATACTCCCGAGAGTAGAGGTGGATGATGGCACGGTACTGCTCCTGGTTAAAGTCCTGGTACTCCTCGTAGACGGTGTACTCAGGGTGCCAGCGATAACCCAGATAGGTCATCATCTCAGCTAGCACAGCAGGTGATCCTGAGGCACCAATGGCCGCCGTGTGGCGCACGACCTGCCTCGTGGGTTCCATCTGAAAACAAAGATGTTTCAATGGAGTCAAATGACAATGTGGGTACTATTCAAAATACTATCCTACAGAATAACTATGGCTTATCCAACTTTGGGGTGAACATGGTAACGGGATCCTAATGTCAGAGTTAGTAAATTCGTTTAACCTGAGTAGAAGAGAGTTCAGAGCCCCAAAGTAAAGGTCGAGAAGTAAAAGATCCTAATACCACCCAAAGGTGATGTGGGCCCGTAAGGCACACAACCATGCTAGTAAAAGTTCTGTAATTTCTAGACTCGACTTCATCCAAGGAGTGTGGAAGGGGATTCCTACAGGCAGTCGGCTCTGATACTAACTTGTGACGCCCCCGATTCAATCGTACACTAATCATGCATGCAAACGTGTATGATCAAGATCAGGGACTCACGGGAAGATATCACAACACAACTCTAAAAACATAAATAAGTCATACAAGCATCATAATACAAGCCAGGTGCCTCAAGGGCTCAAATACAAGTGCTCGAGCATAGACGAGTCAGCGGAAGCAACAATATCTGAGTATAGACATAAGTAAACAAGTTTGACTTAAGAAGGCTAGCACAAACTGGGATGCAGATCGAAAGAGGCGCAGGCCTCCTGCCTGGGATCCTCCTAACTACTCCTGGTCGTCGTCAGCAGCCTGCACGTAGTAGTAGGCGCCTCTAGTGTAGTAGTCGTCATCGACGGTGGCGTCTGGCTCCTGGGCTCCAACGTCTGGTTGCGGCAGCCGGGAAGAAGAGGAAAATGGGGGAAAAGAGGGAGCAAAGCAACCGTGAGTACTCATCCAAAGTACTCGCAAGCAAGGAGCTACACTACATATGCATGTGTATATGTGTAAGGAGGCCATATCAGTGGACTGAACTGCAGAATGCCAGAATAAGAGGGGGATAGCTAGTCCTATCGAAGACTACGCTTCTGGCAGCCTCCGTCTTGCAGCATGTAGAAGAGAGTAGATTGAAGTCCTCCAAGTAGCAACACATAGCATAATCCTACCCGGCGATCCTCCCCTCGTCGCCCTGTGGAAAAGCGATCATCGGGTTGTCTGTGGAACTTGTCTGGGTGTGTTTTATCAAGTATCCGGTTCTAGTTGTCATAAGGTCAAGGTACAACTCTGGGTCGTCCTTTTACCGAGGGACACGGCTATTCGAATAGATAAACTTCCCTGCAGGGGTGCACCACATAACCCAACACGCTCGATCCCATTTGGCCGGACTCACTTTTCTGGGTCATGCCCGGTCGCGGAAGATCAACACGTCGCAGCACCACCTAGGCCAACAGAGAGGTCAGCATGCCAGTCTAAACCTAGGCGTACAAGCGTCTGGGCCCATCGCCCTTAGCACACCTGCATGTTGCGTGGGCGGCCAGAAGCAGACCTAGCAACCTCCATTACAAAGGAAGTCACGTTACGCGGTCCAATCTGGCGTGCACCGCTCAGTCGCTGACGTCACGAAGGCTTCGGCTGATACCACGACGTCGAGTGCCCATATCTTTCCAGCGTAGTTGGTTAGTGGGTATAGGCCAGTGGCCAGACTCAGATCAAATACCAAGATTTCGTTAAGCGTGTTATTATGAAGCAACCGCGAACACCGACTAGGGCCAGGCCCACCTCTTGCCTAGGTGGTCTCAACCTGCCCTGTCGCTCCGCCACAAAGATCCACACACACGGCCGTCGGGACAGAGGTCCTTTCAGCCCCCAATCCATGAATCACTCGCTGGTACTCAACGAGCCGACCCGACTTTAGTCACCATCTGCATAGTATGTATATAGTATATACCCGTGATCACCTCCCGAGTGATCACGGCCCAATAGTATAGCAAGGCAGACTGACAAGAATGTAGGGCCAATGATGATAAACTAGCATCCTATACTAAGCATTTAGGATTGCGGGTAAGGTATCAATGACTATAGAAACAATGACAGGCTATGCAACAGAATAGGAGTAACCGAACAGTAACATGCTACACTACTCTAATGCAAGCAGTATAGAGAGGAATAGGCGATATCTGGTGATCAAGGGGGGGGGGGCTTGCCTGGTTGCTCTGGCAAGTAGGAGGGGTCTTCAACTCCGTAGTCGAACTGGGCAACAGCAGCGTAGGTATCGAAGTCTAGCGAGAGAAGAGGGGGAAGAAACAATAAATATAATGCAAACATATGCATGACGATGCATGACATGACAATGAGCATTGTTAGGGGGGCCCAATCGCGTAGCAGGTGATACCGGCGAAGGGGGAAACATCCGGGAAAGTTCCCAGTGTTTCGCGTTTTCGAAGAGAAGAACCAGAGGGGGAAAGTTGCGTGTTCGAAATGTTAGGGGTGTGTGGTGATCAAACGGGCTGGGTATCCGGATTCGTTTCGTCATTCTAAGCAACTTTCATGTAGAAAGTGTTTTCATCCGAGTTACGGATTATTTTATATAATTTTCTAAAGTTTTAAATCATTTACTGGAATTTACTTTTTTTAACAAAAAGGAATTATGACATCAACATGATGCAATGCTGATGTCAGCTTGTCAACTGGTCGGCTGACCAGTCAAACCAGACAGGTGGGTCCAGTGGGACCCACATGTCATTGACAGGGCACTAACAGGGGGGTTTAGACTAATTAATTGGGTTAATTAGCAGGTGGGGCCCAGTAAGCAGTGAGAGATTAGGCTTTAATTAATTAATTTGATTAATTAGCAGATTATCTATTTGTTTTTATTCATTTTATGGCATGGGGCCCGCATGTCAGTGGCAGTAGCTGCCACGTCAGCGAAGTTGACTTCGGTCAACGTGGCCAGTTGGGCCCCCTAGGCCCACAGGAAGTGACCCAGGGGTGGACCCCCGGGGTGCCAGCTCAGCGGAGCCGCCGGAGTAGCTCCGGCGAGCTCGCCGCAGCGACCGAACCCCGGCGAGCTTCGGGTTTCGCCTATGGGGCACCAAATCGGGCGCGGCCAGGCTCTCTGGAACGGCCTCTTCGCGCCGCGTCCGATGGATGGGAGCACAGCGGCGGGGGTGGCCAGAATGGTCGCGGTGACGAGCGCGGCAGACGGCAATTCGGGCACGGACGGGGATCGCGTAACGGGGTGTTCGAACTAGGCGGGTTTGGGACCAGACAGACGAGCGTGTCAAGGCGCATCTAGTGGTGGCGGTGGCGTGGCCGGAGGAGGGTCGCGCGTCACCGGCGATGAGCGGGGCGGACGACAGAGTTCGGTCGTCATCGGGTTCGGAGTTGCGATGCGCTAAACGAGCAGCGTGAGGCATCTACGGCGTCTACTCGACGCGAGAAGCGGAACGGTGGCACGCACTGGACCAAATGGTCACCGTGGCCACGCCGGCGACGAGCTTGGGCGAGGCTGCATTCGGGCACGGCATGGAGGAGGAGCTACGACGGCGGAAATGCTCGAGAAAGAGAGGGGAAAGAAGGGCATGCTCACGTTGCTCCTGCAGGTGTGCTTAAGTGGGCTCGGGGAGGGCTCGGTGCAGCGAATTCGGCGGCGAAGTTCGTCGGAGCAGAGGAGGAAGATGGCGGCGTCGTGGGCGTTGCGGTGGCTCCAAACTCCAACGGGATGCACCGGTCGAGGCAGCGGACGACGGCGACCCTTGGGGACATAGAGGGGCTGCGAGGTGGGCACGGTGGCCGTGGCTAGGCCGGAGCCATGGCGGCGGTGGTGTTCGGCTGCGATGGGGAACGAGGGGGAGTGGCGAGGTGGATCTGAGGGGTGAGGGAGTGGCGCAGGAACCGAGGGCGAGAGTGGGGGCGAGTGGGAGGCGGGATCGAGGAGGCGGGGGTGTGGTGGCATTATCCTCTCCTCGACGTCGGCGAGGGGGTCCGGTGGCGACGCGCCCCTGTTCCGACCCGGGTCGGTGGAACAAGAAGGGAGACGAGGCAGGGGGGCTGGGCCGGCGGTAGGCAAGCTGGGCCAGGTGGGCTAGTCTGGCGTGTGAGCTGGGCCACCTGGTCCAGTGGGGGGGGGTTCTTTTCCTTTTCTTTTCTATTTTATTTCACTTTAAAATATTTAGGCACTCTCTAAAAAATTGTTTTCTCCACAATAATTACCATGCAATATTTGGCACCCATCGAACATTTTTGTCTTGACCTTTGAAAACTTTGGGTGTTTGCCACTAATTCATTTTTGAATTTGCAATTTTTTTGGAACTACCACTTGATTAGCAATAGTAACATAGATGACATGGCATCATGAGGAGAGTTTTATTGTAGCCTAATTATCCGTGCGTTACAATAAAGCTGTATAGTCCGGTTTCCTTGTTCGTTGCGCTAAACACCTCCTTAAAGGACCAAAAAATTTAGATAAAGAGTGTTTAGATATATCCCGAACACCCATGTACTAGTTACATGGGGGCAGAAACCGACGACTGGCCAACTCTCAGATTTTGTAAGCAGACGCACAGAAGGTAAATTTTTAAATCAACCAACGTTATATTGCTCAAATGAACTTTTTTTTCATATTACAGGATAAAATGAGTACATTCACTCAAAGATTACATCCTTAGCACATTGCTCCACCACAAGGCGGGAGCCCTTCAGGACACTGTCATAATACTTTTCGGGATGGTGGTGCTCCTTGCCCTTCGGTGGCCCCTCTGTCATCAGCTTCTAGGCATCCATCTCCGCCCAGTGCACTTTCGCACGGGCGAAGGCCATGAGCGCACCTTCAATGCAAACTGACCACTTTATGACTTCAAGCCGCGGGCAGGCATTTACAAGCAGCTTCACGAGGCCGAAGTAGCTGTTGGGCAAAGACTCGGCAGGCCACAGCCGGACTATGAGGTCCTTCATGGCCAGTTCGGCCGCCTTGTGTAGTTCGACCAGTTGCTTCAGCTGGTCGCTCAAGGGCATCGGATGTTCTGTCCCAAGATACTGAGACTAGAACTACTTCTCTGACGAGCTCCCTTCTTCGGCTCGGTAGAACTCTGCGGCATCAGATATGCTGCGCGGTAGATCGGCGAACGCTCCTGGAGAGCTCCAAATTCGGGTAAGTAAAAGAAAAGTCTCCTTCACATGCTTGCTTTGCAGAATGAATGCCTTACCCGCCACAATCTTCTTGACCGCCTGAATCTCCTAGAGGGCATTTTGGGCTTCGTCTTTGGTGTCTTGCATGCTCTGGAGGGCCTTAGCAAGCCCGGACTCTTGAGTCTTAGAGTCACGCTCCAAGGACTCATATTTCTGGATGAAATCCTAGAGCTCTTGCTGGACCTTGTTGACCCGGGCCTCTTGCTTCTCGCGCTCGGCGCGTTCCTTGGCCGCTTTGTCTTCGGCCTCGATCAGCGCCTTCTTAAGGGCCGCCACTTTGGTCGTGGCCCCTATTAAAGTTCATGACGCTTCTATTACCAGCAACAATTTTTCCTTTATAAATATACAGATGGGGTATTGTGTACCTTTGTTTTCCTTGAGTTGCCTCTTCACGAGGCTGAGCTCTCCCTCGGTCCGCTCCAGGTCCCGCTTCAGCCCAGAGACCTCCACAGTACGAGATGGAGCGGCCAGCAGCGACGCCTGCTTATTCACATAGATATCTTTTGTTAGACTCCTGCGGATGTTATTTGATCCTCTTTTCGGCCTTTCTTTCCGAACACCAAACAGAGCATCAGGGGCTACTATCTATACTGTGATATTTTCTTACAATTTTATTACTTACCTCAAAGCCTGTTAGGAGGCTGGCGCATGATTTAGTCAATCCGCTTTTGGCAGACCGGACCTTCTCAATCACCGTACTCATAATGGTACGGTGTTCTTCATCAATGGAAGTGCCGCGAAGCGCTTCTAGCAAGTTGTCCGATGCCTCTGGATGGACAAAGGTCATCGGCATAGGCGGCTCGCCCCCCTTAGAGAGAGGCTGCCTGCCTGAATGCGGAACCACTGGGGGTTCCGGCGAAGTATCCGGCTGGGGGCCAGACTTGCTGCGGCCCCCGTTATCGGAGTCCATGGGGGTATTCCCCCCATGTGCCCGGCGACTGGGATTTCGCCTGGGGCATCTCCAGAAATGTCTCCCCTTGGTCCGGTATCCTCTGAGACGACACCTCGGTGTTGTCCGCGGGCCTGGGGGAGGAGGTTGTCGGGAGTGAATCGCTGTTCATCCCTGACGAGCCCAGAGACCCATCCGAAGAAGATACATTGATGTGGGATTTGGCCGGACTGCATATGCATGTTTGGCATGATAATAAGCAATAAACCAAAACATACCAGAAGTATTATAGTGTCCGAATACTTACGACTTAGCCAGGGGATTGTCCCTGGACAACCACTCCTCGCCGTTGTAGGTGGCTGTGGTGGAGTGGTCCGGAAGGAAGGTCTTTCCCTTCTTGGACACCTCGGCCTCCCCAGATGGGGCGGCCTTCCTCTTCTTCTCCCCCCCCCGGTTGGGGGGGGGGAAGGGATTTCCTCTTCCTCCTCCCCGTCTTCGTTGGACGAGTGCGCCTTGGTGTCTTCGAACGTCACGTCCTATGCCACCTTGCGCCGGAGACCTTTCCTGGTCCTCGCGACCTTCTTCTTGGCCTTCTTCTTCGACACCTCATAGGGCGCCAGAAACAACATCTTCGTTAGGAGAGGTGATGCTTGATCTTTAGGTAGCGGAGCCGGATAGTCAATTCGCTCCGCTATCGATACCCAGTCCTGAATAAATCATCATGGAGGCTTAGTTTCCTCCCGCGGATGTGCTGGTAAAAGGCACATCTTGCAAAAATATAAAAACTCACCAGATGGGCTTGGCGTTTCGTGCTGAGTCCATGATCTTCGGTTATGGGTGGGGGGACCTCGGTGGCCTTGAAGAGCACCTTCCAGACATCTTCGTGCGTCATGTCGAAGAGCTCTTGCAGCATCTGGTGTTCGGCCAGGTCGAACTCCCACAAATTATAGGCCCGTCTTTGACACGGAAGGATCCGGCGGATGAGCATGGCCTGGACCACATTGACAAGCTCGATTTTCTTGCCTATCATATTCTGGACGCAGGTCTGGAGTCCGGTCAGCTCCACCGCTGAGCCCCAGGCTAAGCCCTTCTCTTTCTAGGAGGTGAGCCGCATGGGGACGCCGGATCGAAATTTGGGGGTCGCCGCCCAATTGGTGTCGCGCGGCTCGGTGATGTAGAACCACCCTGATTGCCACCCCTTCACGGTCTCCACATAGGAGCCTTCGGGCCAGGTGACATTGGGCATCTTGCCCACCATGGCACCCCCACACTCCACTTGCTGGCCACCCACCATCTTTGGCTTCACGTTGAAGGTCTTTAGCCATAGGCCGAAGTGGGGCGTGATACGGAGGAAGGCCTCACACACGATGATAAACGCCGAGATGTTGAGGATGAAGTTGGTGCCAGATCATGAAAGTCCAGCCCGTAGTAGAACATAAGCCCGCGGACGAATGGGTGGAGGGGGAATCCCAGTCCGCGGACAAAGTAAGAGAGAAACACTACCCTTTCCCGGGGTTTCGGGGTAGGGATGATCTGCCCTTTGGCCGGAAGCTGGTGCGCGATGTTTGCAGCCAGGTATCCAGCCTCCCGAATATTCGTGATGTCCTCCTCCATAACCGAGGAGACCATCCACTTGCCTCCCGCCCCGGACATGTTCGGAATGACTTTGCGGAGAAGGTGAAAGCTTGGGCGCTGGAGCTCGAGCGAGAGGGAATGGATGAGCAGAGGAAGAAGAAGGCGTGGGTGAAAAAGGGGAATCCTTATCTCTTTATAAAGGCGGTAGAAACCATGCGCCTCCCAACTTGCCCTAGAAACTTGCTTATCCCCCAAGCGCCGTGTTGATGGCGCGGTTGGGTTACCCACACCCATATTGATGAGTATCCCGTGATAAGGGGACATGATCTCTGCTTCGACAAGACGTGTGATAACCCACAAGTGTAGGCGATTGCAACAACTTTCAAGGGTGAAGTACAACCCAAATTTACCGATTCGACACAAGGGGAGCCAAAGAATATTCTGAGTATTAGCAGATTGAGTTGTCAATTCAACCACACCTGGATAACTTAGTATCTGCAGCAAAGTATTTAGTAGCAAAAGTGGTATGATAGTAATGGCAACAGTAGCAACAGAAAAGGTAAATGTTTTTGGGTTTTTGTAGTAGCTATAACAATAGCAACAGAAAAGTAAATAAGCGGAGAACAATATGTGTAAAGCTCGTAGGCAATGGATCAGTGATGGATAATTATGCCGGATGCGATTCCTCATGCAATAGTTATAACATAGGGTGATATAGAACTAGCTCCAATTCATCAATGTAACGTAGGCATGTATTCCGTAAATAGTCATACATGCTTATGGAAAAGAACTTGCATGACATCTTTTGTCCTACCCTCCCGTGGCAGCGGGGTCCTAGTGGAAACTAAGGGATATTAAGGCCTCCTTTTAATAGAGAATCAGACCAAAGCATTAACACATAGTGAATTCATGAACTCCTCAAACTACGGTCATCACCGAGAAGTATCCCGATTATTGTCAGTTCGGGGTTGTCGGATCATAACACATAATAGGTGACTATAGACTTGCAAGATAGGATCAAGAACACACATATATTCATGAAAACATAATAGGTTCATATCTGAAATCATGGCACTCGGGCCCTAGTGACAAGCATTAAGCATAGCAAAATCATAGCAACATCAATCTCAGAACATAGTGGATACTAGGGATCAAACCCTAACAAAACTAACTTGATTACATGGTAAATCTCATCCAACCCATCACCGTCCAGCAAGCCTACAATGGAATTACTCACGCACGGCGGTGAGCATCATGAAATTGGTGATGGAGGATAGTTGATGATGATGACGGTGACGAATCCCCCTCTTCGGAGCCTCGAACGGACTCCAGATCAGCCCTCTCGAGAGAGATTATGGCTTGGCGGCGGCTCCGTGTCGTGAAACGCGATGAAACTTTCTTCTTGATTTTGTTCTCCCCGAGACGGTATATATGGAGTTAGAGTTGAGGTCGGAGGATGTTTGGGTGGCCCACGAGATAGGAGGGCGCGCCCCCCTGTCTCGTGGACAGCCTGTGGCCCCCCTGGTCTTGATTCTTTCGCCAAAAATTCTTATTAAATCTGAAAAGTGCCTTCGTGGATTTCCAGGACATTCCGAGAACTTTTCTTTTCTACACATAAAACAACATCATGGCAGTTCTGCTGAAAACAGCGTTAGTCCGAGTTAGTTTCATTCAAATCATGCAAGTTAGAGTCCAAAAGAAGGCAAAAGTGTTTGGAAAAGTAGATACGTTGGAGACGTATCAACTCCCCCAAGCTTAAATCTTTGCTTGTCCTCAAGCAATTCAGTTGATAAACTGAAAGTGATAAATAAATTTTTTTACAAACTCTGTTTGCTCTTGTTGTTGTAAACATGAAAAGCCAGCATTCAAGTTTCAGCAAATATCATGAACTAACCATACTCACAATAACACATAGGTCTCACAATTACTCATATCAATAGCATAATCCGCTAGCGAGTCATAATAATAAAACTCGGATGACAACACTTTCTCAAAATAATCATAACATGATATAACAAAATGGTATATCGCTAGCCCTTTCAGAGACCGCAAAACATAAATGCAGAGCACCTTTAAAGATCAAGGACTGACTAAACATTGTAATTCATGGTAAAAGGGATCCAGTCAAGTCATACCCAATATAAACCAATAATAATGAATGCAAATGACAATGTGCTCTCTAGCGGGTGCTTTTAATAAGAAGGGTGATGACTCAACATAAAAAGTAAATAGATAGGCCCTTCGCAGAGGGAAGTAGGGATTTGTAGAGGTGCCAGAGCTTGATTTTAAAACAGAGATTGAATAACATTTTGAGCGGCATACTTTCACTGTCAATGCAATAACTATGAGATGGCTGTATCTTCCATACTACATGCATTATAGGCAGTTCCCAAACAGAATGGTAAAGGTTTATACTCCCCCAACCACCAAAAAGCATCAATCCATGGCTTGCTCGAAACAATGAGTGCCTCCAACATACAACAACCCTGGGGGAGTTTTGTTTAATTATATTGATTTGCTTTGATCTTTTTGGATCATGGGACTGGGCATCCCGATTACCGGCCCTTTCTCGTGAATGAGGAGCGGAGTCCACCTTGTGAGAATAACCCACCTAGAATGGAAGACATAGGCAGCCCTAGTACTAACATGAGCTGCTCGATCATACAAAACAGAATTTCATTTGAAGGTTTGGAGTTTGGCACATACAAATTTACTTGGAACGGCAGGTAGATACCGCATATAGGAAGGTATAGTGGACTCATATGGAACAACTTTGGGGTTTAAGGAGTTTGGATGCACAAGCAGTATTCCCGCTTAGTACAGGTGAAGGCTATCAAAAGACTGTGAAGCGACCAACTGAGAGAGCGACAACAGTCGTAAGCATGCATTAAAATTAATTCACACCGAATACAAGCATGAGTAGGATATAATCCACCATGAACATAAATATCATGAAGGCTATGTTGATTTGATTCAACTACATGCGTGAACATGTGCCAAGTCGAGTCACTCAATACATTCAAACGAGGATACCATCCCCTCATACCACATCATAATCATTCTAATAGCATGTTGGCACGCAAGGTAAACCATTATAACTCATAGCTAATCAAGCATGGCACAAGCAACTACAATCTCTAAATGTCATTGCAAATATGTTTACTTCATAATAGCTAACTTAGGAACGATGAACTCATCATACTTACAAAAACAAGAGAGGTCGAGATCATACCAGCTTTTCTCATCCCAATAAGTCCATCATATATCGTCATTATTGCCTTTCACTCGCACGACCGAACGATGTGTATAATAATAAGAGTGCATGTGCATTGGACTAAGATGGAATCTGCAAGCATTCAACTCAAGAGAGAAGACAAGTAATGTGGGCTCTAAATATAAATAATCAATCATGCATATAAGAGCCACCAAGCATTTTCAATATGGTCTTCTCGACCCCCAAAAGAAAAAAAAGAAAAGAAAACTATTTACACGGGAAAGCTCCCAACAAGTAAAAGAAGAGCGAGAAATCTTTTTGGGTTTTCATTTTAATTCCTACTACAAGCAAGGGAATTAAACTAACTATTTTTTTTGGTTTTTCTTAAGGTTTAACACACACACACAAGAAGAAAGCTAGAAAAAGAAATTTAAACTAACAAGGATAATACAATGAAAGAGTATGAACACCGACGACTAGTGTGTGAACATGAATGTAAAGTCGGTGAGAAATACGTACTCCCCCAAGCTTAGGCTTTTGGCCTAAGTTGGTCTAATACCAGGGACCGCCGCTACTCTCTCTGGTGCAAGGAGAGGTGTAATCAGGATAATACTGGCTGGTCATCTCCGGATCCCACTGGACAGATGATGCACGAGAAGGGTCCAGCTCAGGTTCAGGTTCTGGAGTAAAAGCTTGGGCTAGATGGTTGTTTACCGCTTCCAGTGTGACGAGAAAATTTTCTGCAAGTAAATCAACCAACAGAGGCGCTGGCAAAATAATAATCTCATTGTGTTTCATGTTAAATCTAAGTTTATACAAAAGCATCTTTTCTTCATTGTCAACAATAAACTTGTGTGCTACCATGCTCTTGTAATCTAAAATGTGAGGAGGTAGTTTTGTCTCCTCCTCCTCAAGGTGCCTAATGGGTATCTGCAAATGTTCAGCAAGACGTGCAACATATATACCTCCAAATATGGGGCCTTTTGTACGATTCAGGGCTAGCCGTTTAGGAACGATGGCACCCATACTAAAAGTATTGTCTCCCAGCAAAGCATGTTGAAGAATAATAATATCTGGAATGCTCAAATTTCCACTATTCCCACGACCAATCAAGCATCTACTAGCAACTATAGCAAAGTAGCATAAAACAGGAAAGTGTATGCTAGAGACTTTGCCTTAGAGCCCTTCTTTGGCTCTTCTACATCAATAGTTTTAACGAAGCCATCCACATCTTCACGATGGGGTTCCTCTAATTCTCCCTCATAAGGTATCCTACATACCGCGCAAAAATGACGTAAAGACATTTCTTTAAATTCGTCATATAAATGAAATGAAACTGCAGGCGGTGACTTCTTAGGATAATAATAAAAGTTTTGCACAAAAGTATTGGTAAGTAAGAGATACTGATCGGTTCGGTCGTTCATGAAACCGGTGAGGCCTGCAGTCTCGATTAAAGCATAAAAGTCTTCATGAATTCCGGCTTCCTTCAAGAAATCTTCACATGACCATTCACATGACCGTACTTCCGCTAAGCGAGGAAGATTATACTTGGGTTTTTCCTTCTCTTTGTCTTGTTTTTCCTTAGAGCTTTGGCTAGAAGAGCCTTTAAAGAACCTCCTTAACATTTTCTGAAAAAATTCTGAAATTTTAGTAACTTCAAAATAAAAGTGGATAAAACTAAACAAGATTGATAACAACTACTCCTACAAGTGCCTAGAGCCTATATCATGCATTGGAATTGCATGGGACCTCAAAAATTTAACATGCAAGCTCAAGAACATGGTCACCTATGCAGCAAAAATTTGCAATGAATAAAGCACTAGAACAAAAACTAATTGGACCAATGGAGGAGTCACATACCAAGCAACAATCTCCCAAAGCAGTTTTGTGAATGGAGCTTTGAGCTAAGAGATCGAAAATCGCAGCAAAACGAGCTAGAACTCGGGTTTGAGCTGGATGGGGATTTTTACGGGTAGAATATGAAGTGTGTGGGTGCTGGCATAAGTGGAGGGGAGCCACCAGGGGCCCACGAGATAGGGGGGTGCGCCCTACAGGGGGGCGCCCTCCTCTCTCGTGGCCTGGTGCTTGGCCCTCCTGCAGTGTTTTCAGTGCCTAAAATCCTCAAATATTCCATAAAAAATCATACTAAATTTGCAGGGCATTTGCAGCACTTTTATTTTCAAACTATTTTTTATTGCACGGATAATTCAGGAAACAGACAGATAATAGTAATTTTGCTTTATTTATTCTAAATAACAGAAAGTAAAAAGAGGGTACAGAAGGTTGTGCCTTCTAGTTTCATCCATCTCGTGATCATCAAAATGAACCCGCTAACAAGGTTGATCAAGTCTTGTTAACAAACTCATTCCGAATAACACGGAACCAGAGAAATTTCGAATAACACTAAGTTACCTCAACGGGGATATGAAAATCCCCAACAATAAGAATATCATACTTTTTCTTGACAGTAGGGAGAGGAAATTCAAAACCTCCAAAAATGATAGTTGGAACTTTTTCAATAGAATTGATACTATGAACTTGAGATTGTTTCCTCGGAAAGTGTACCGTATGCTCATTACCATTAATATGAAAAGTGACGTTGCCTTTGTTGCAATCAATAACAGCCCCTGCAGTATTAAGAAAAGGTCTACCAAGGATAATAGACATACTATCATCATCGGGAATATCAAGAATAACAAATTCCGTTAAGATAGTGACATTTGCAACCACAACAGGCACATCCTCACAAATACCGACATGTATAGAAGTTGATTTATCAGCCATTTGCAAGGATATTTCAGTAGGTGTCAACTTATTCAATTCAAGTCTACGATATAAAGAGAGAGGCATAACACTAACACCGGCTCCAAGATCACATAAAGCAGTTCTAACATAATTTCTTTTAATAGAGCATGGTATAGTTAGTACACCCGGATCTCCAAGTTTCTTTGGTATTCCACCCTTAAAAGTGTAATTAGCAAGCATGGTGGAAATTTCAGCTTTTGGTATCTTTCTTTTATTTGTGATGATATCCTTCGTATATTTAGCAAAAGGATTTACCTTAAGCATATCAGTTAAGCGCATATATAAGAAAATAGGTCTAATCATTTCAGCAAAGCGCTCAAAATCCTCATCATCCTTTGACTTGGATGGTTTAGGAGGAAAGGGCATGGGTTTCTGAACCCATGGTTCTCTTTCTTTACCGTGCTTCCTAGCAACAAAATCTCTCTTATCATAACGTTGATTCTTTGATTGTGGGTTATCAAGATAAACAACAGGTTCAATCTCTACATCATTATCTTTGCTAGATTGAGCATCAACATGAACATTATCATTAACATTATCACTAGGTTCATGTTCATCACCTGATTGTGTTCCAGCATCAGAAATAGAAATATCATTGGGATTCTCAGGTGTGTCTACAGCAGGTTCATTAGAAGCATGCAAAGTCCTATCGTTTTTCTTTTTCTTCTTCTTAGAAGAACAAGGTGCCTCTAAATTATTTCTTTCAGAATCTTGCTCGATTCTCTTAGGGTGGTGTAACGCCCCGGATACAACTTTCCATATTCGTAACTCCGACCCTTGCCATTTCCGGCTATGTGATTTATTATTTCCTCCGTGGTTGGGGTTTTGTCTGTTGTTTTGCATTTTGTTCTTGTTATGCATCTTGTCTCATGTCATCATCTGCATTTCATCTGCATGTTTTTCAAAACTTGCATCCGTTCGGGTTTCCCCGGTCCTCTCCGTTGTCCGTTCGGAGTCCAGACACACTCGCACGCGCCCGCGGCACCTCCGAAATATTATTTTATAAGTGGCATAAAAATGTTCTCGGAATGGGTTGCAACTTGTCATGCGGTCTTATTATAGTGTAGACAGGCCGCCAGTCAAGTTTCGTCGCATTCGGAGTCCGTTTGACTGCCCAACCGTTAAATATGCAACCGCAATATAGCCGGTCTATCGTCGGACATTTTCGATCTCCGAAAATCGTGCCGGGCTGCATTTCTCCTCTCTCTCCTATCAGCTCAAGCCTCTCTCACATAGCCCACCTAGGCCTGCCTAACCCCCCTCGCGCACGTCCGGAACTTGCCCAAACCCGACCCGCTCGGTCACGACCGTTGCGTTCAGATCATCCCCCAACATCCCTAATACATCTCCGTTTTCGTAGTTGGACTCCCCTAAGCCATTTTTTCACAACCACTCGATTTCGATCGAAGGTTTCAGTTTATCCCCTAAACCTAGTCCACCTACTATATAAACCAACCTAGCCTAACCCTAGTCTACCCAGTCCCATCCGCACCGCCGCCGCTCTCTTTCTCGGGATCCATCCCCACCTACCACAGCCTCCGACCAGATCCCTGGTTTTCCGTGCAGCCGCCCGAGCATCTCGATCCCGAGTGGATCGAGCGCTTCGCCTCCAAGCCCAGCCTCCCCTGCTCATGCCCCGAGCCTCCCGTCACCAAGGAGCACGAGCTCCTTTGCCTCGCTGCCACGCCAACCGGAGTAGCAGCCCAGCCGGTCATCCCCGTCGCTGCCGATGTCACATCCCTAGTCTGGTATGACCTAGGCTAGCTAGCCATTTGTGCATCATGTTTAAATTTCATTTAAATTGAAATGAGGATTGGTGGAACCCTCAGAATCATTTTTGAAAATGACCCAAATAAAAATTTCTCCAAAAGGGTCCAAGAAAATGCTCATGATGCCCTCTAAAAATATTGGACAGAGATAAAAATCAAAACAATATTTTTAGGAGCTCATGGATATTTATTTTGGCCATTTGGGTTAATTCGATAAATATTTGCATTGGAAATATATTTCTATATATATGAAATATGGTCCAAAAATTATGCCAATTATACAAGAGCTCTGGAATAATACCATTAGCCCCTACAAAAATTGGCATAATAAAATTAAATGATTTAATATAGTTATTAAATCAAACAAATGTCAGAAAATTAGAAAAGAAAACAGAAAAGGGGAGAGAGACTTACCTGGG
>NC_041381.1:440728206-440729836 GCF_002162155.2 Triticum dicoccoides
CCCCCATGCTCATCCCCTCCTCTGGCTCCCCCTCATTTCCACCGAACGCGGCCGCCGCCGCCGACGAGAACCACCACGGCCACAGCCACCCCCTCGCCCCTCGGTTGTGCCCACGAGCTCCGCGACGTCGTCCTCGACCCCTTCACCGAACCACGCCCCGCCGGAAGCCCTGCAGCGTCGACTTCGAGCTCTTCTTCAACCTTCGGCCGCCGGTGACCTCGTCTTCGATTCGCGCCGTCTAGGTCGTCCCCAGGCCCACTGAGCTGCGCTTCGACCTCCCAGTGAGCTCCTCCGTCGTTTCCCCCTAACCCCACGGCCTAGCGCTCGTTGTAGCACCACTTCCCATGATGCCCGAAGCACACCGCCGCACGAACTCGTCGCCGACGAGGCTCCGGTGGCCAATCGGCCCCGTGCTTATGCCCGTTGGCTTTGTGGGAGCCTGCAGATCGCGTAGTTGCTACCCGTCGTTCCTCCCGTGCACGGTGGCGCCGTTTCCATCGGCGCCCGAGCTCCGGCGACCGCCAAAGTCGTCGCCGGCGACGTCTCCGGCCACCCCGAGCTCAACCCTCACCACCAAGAGCTGCGGCTCGTTCCCAGGAGCTCGTAGATGCTCTCCGCCTCCCGTTTGGTGGCCGTAACGTGCAAATGCACTTCCTCCGCCGCGCTCGGCCTCGCCGGCGGCTAAACGCCGGCGAGTTGACCGGGTTTGACCCCCCCAGGGTCGCTGACCAGTGGGCCCGACCCCCCCTAACCTTTTAATTAAATTAATTAACCCCTGTCAACCCCCCTGTCACTGACGTGTGGGTCCCACACGTCAGATTTGACCTGGACAGCCGCGTTGACCACTGACGTCGTGCTGACGTCATGCTGACGCAATTATATACTTTCTGGAATTAAAATAATCAGAAAATTCCAGAAATTGATTTAAACTTCAAAAATTCATAGAAATTCAACCGTAGCTTAGATTGAAATAATTTATATATGAAAAATTATCAGAAAAATGCAATCTTTCCATCTGTACTAGTTTCATGCATGACAAACCAACTTATACATGCTGAATATGGGAAAACACATTAGGGCATATATAAGAGACTTAATTTAGTAATGCATTTGAACCTTTGGTTCAAGTGGACTTCAAACCAAATGTTACTAGTTGCATTAGCTCAACAGCATCACATCTACATGCCATGTTCATGCATCATATTGTTGCATATGATTGTGTATTGATTGCCGGCACCGTTCCTTCTCGATAGGTCCTGCTCCGGAGACATTCCAGAGTACCTGTCCGTGAAGCAGTGCCTTCCTTGTTGTTTTACCAGGCAAGCAAACCCCCTTGTTCATCTCGATAAAACCCTACTCTCTCGCTCCTGCTCTCAGTTACTGCATTAGGACAACAACGATTCATCTGCTACTTTGTGCTGCGGTAGTTGAACCCATTCCTCTGCATGACCTGTCATTGCCACAGTAAATAGTTGAAACCCACTAGCATGTGTAGGAGTTGATTGAAGCCACTGATGTGTTCCTACCATGCTATGCCTGCTATTGCTTAGAGTTGTGTCAGGTCTGATTCATTGGGAATGAATTGGAGTGTTACGATATGTTCTGATGCTGAGAGTGAAGTGTGTGAACA
>NC_041381.1:440730217-440735007 GCF_002162155.2 Triticum dicoccoides
CTCCAAGCCCTCTCGACTTATTAACCAACTTGATCTCTGTCCAGGAGTCGCAACTAGTTTCTGGTGTTTGTAGGTAGTGCTATTTTTCTACCAAGTGGCACCCGGCAGGGTGGGCTTGGGACAGACTAGGCACACGTGGCGCGGTGTACCGAGTGGCACCCGGTTGGTGGGCTCGGGAACCCTGTACACATCGTTTGGGGCCGTAAGCGACACCCCGGCCGGATCTCCTTGCGGATGGAACCCGAATAGGCGATAAACCTGGACTAGAGTCTTGTGTGGTTAGTCAGGTCGTGGCCGACACCCTCGCCAGGCTTCCGCTTGAAGGTTGCCGAGATACATGACGTGTACATGGCGGTAAGTGGCGAGAGCGTGTGTGAAGAAGTACACCCCTGCAGGCTTAACATGATCTATTCGAATAGCCGGGTCCGCGGTTATGGACTTCTTGGATGCTTACATGGTACATAGACAACTTAAAGTGGATACTCTAAAATGCTCAAGACAAGTGTGAGTGCTATGGATGGCCTTCTCGTAGGGAGACGGGGATGAATCCATAGTAGTGTATTGTATGGTGATTAGTGGACTCGTGTACGTTGTTTCACCTCCAGAGTTTCTGGTAGTCGTAGAACAGGATAGCCACAGAGTCAAAGCTGGCTTGCTGCAACTAAACCCCACGTTACCCTCTTGATACAAGTGCATGTAAGATAGGATCTGATGTAAGTCTTGCTGAGTACCTTTGTACTCATGTTGCTTTATTTATGTTTTTGCAGCGGAGACTTCGGTCTTACTAGTGTTCTCGTGGACTTCGACTAGTAGCTAGTACCTCAGCTACGATCTTGATCGGATGTTGTAGATAGTCAGGCTCTTCAGCCTTTTTCTTTTGTAGATGTCTGTACCCAGACATGTAATGCTTCCGCTTGTTGCTTGTATGCTCTGTATGATGGGTCTTGTGACCCCTGTTTGCAATATATGCTATGACGGCTCTTCTGAGCCTTTATCTATATGAGTTGTTGAGTTATGCTGTGATGCCATGTTGTACAGCACATACTTGCATGTTATGCGTACGTGTAATGTGTATTGCTATGTGTGGGATCTGACTATCTAGTTGTTTATTCTTAGTAGCCTCTCTTACCGGGAAATGTCTCCTAGTGCTTCCACTGAGCCCTGGTAGCTTGCTACTGCTCCGGAACACTTAGACAGGCCGGCATGTGTCCTTCTTCGATCCTGTGTCTGTCCCTTCGGGGAAATGTCACGCGATGAATACCGGAGTCCTGCTAGCCCGCTACAGCCCGGTTCACCGGAGTCCTGTTAGCCCAGTGCTACAGCCTGGATTCACTCGCTGATGACCGACACGTTCGATGCTGGGTCATGGATGCCTGTCCCTGTAAGTTAGTGCCACTTTGGGTTTACGACTAGCCATGTCAGCCCGGGCTCTTTATCATATGGATGCTAGCGACACCATCATATACGTGTGCCAAAATGCGCAAACGGTCCCGGGCAAAGGTAAGGCGACACCCGTGGGGATACCGTGCGTGAGGCCGCAAAGCGATATGAGGTGTTACATGCTAGATCGATGTGGCATCGAGTCGGGGTCCTGACAGCGTTGGTATCAGAGCCAGGCTGCCTGTAGGATTACCAAGCCATACTGGTCGAAGTTGAGTCTAGAAATTCTTTAGTTATATAAGGGAATTGATTGTGGGATGGAACGTAAGGCTCTTTTTACTCCTTTACCTCATGGCCTTCTGATCTGAGTCATCCTATCTTTCCGACGGGGTTAAGGAACTAGGCTTCTCCTCCGTCTATCAGGATCACGTGTTACTACTCCGTAGTTCCATAGGATTGGTTGATCAGAGTCATACCCCAGTTTCGAGTACTTCCGTTGTAGTCTGGTTAGTACTATCTCAGAACCTTGAGTGATGATGATAAGTATGTTACTACCCCATTTTTAGTAGGATGTCTCATTTTGAGCATTTTACTGCCGTTATGCTGCCGGATTTTCCCTAGGAGTTCGACTGATACTAATTCCTTGTCCTACATTCTACAGTCCTTAGTTGTTGCTGATTCCGTCCTTGATTCGTTTCTCAGGATGTCATCAGCCAAGCGAAGTTCCGTTGCTCGTAACCAGAATCATGGAGATGGTAGGGATGAGAATCCTCCCGACCAGCCTTCGCTGGCAGAGTTCATGCTAGAGATGGAGAGGAACAAGCGTGAGTCTAACCGTTTGTTGGCACGTATCGAGGAGAACACCGCACATCAGTTCAAAGGGTCTGTTACCATTCATAATTTCATTCGCTTGCACCCACCTACCTTTCATCATTCCATCGAGCCACTCGATGCAGATGACTGGCTCCGTAGCATCACCCATAAGCTGCGTTCCGCGAGCGTAGCTGAAGATGACAAGGTCACTTATGCCACATACCACCTGGAAGGTCCTGCTAGTCTTTGGTGGCAGAACTACGAGGCTATGCTTCCAGCTGGCCAGATTCCTACCTGGAAGGATTTCACTGAGGCTTTTCGCGAGCATCACATTCCCCAGGCCCTCATTGATCGCAAGAGAGAAGAGTTCTATAGTTTCACCCAGAGTAGGATGGCTGTTGATGCTTATAGCAGAGAGTTCGAGAACCTCGCCCGTTATGCCACAGAAGAAGTGTCCACGGATGCTAAGAAGCAGGCTAGGTTCCGGAAGGGTCTCAACCCTAAGTTGCGTCGTGATCTTCACCTGCATCATTGCGATACATTCCAAGCTCTTGTGAAAAAAGCCATCAATGCAGAGACAGCTCAGCTCACTTACGAGGAGTCTCGTAAGCACACCCGTGATTTGGGATCTCCCTCTGGCTCTAGTTCCCAAAAACGCCAGATTTGGGTTCCAAACTCCGCTCTTCCTTCCGGTTATACACCGAGGTCATCTCATGTGGTGCCTCCTCCAGCTCAGTCGTATGTTCCACCCAGGCCTACTGGTAGACCGCTTGTTAGTGCGGGTCCCCGTCCAACCTCAGGGACTTGCTTCACATGCGGGAAGTCAGGACACTATGCACGTGACTGCTCTCAGACTAGTTATGCTCCACCCCAGCCCGAGAAGACTGTTGGCTGTGTTAAGCCATCACGCAAGATGATCAGTGTCAAGTCAGTTTCTACTGAACGTGGATGTGTGCATCACGTCTCAGCTAAAGACGCTCATGATGATCCAGATGTCGTTCTTGGTACACTCCTTGTCAATTGTCACCCAGCATCAGTTCTATTCGATACTGGAGCATCTCACTCCTTCATTTCTGAAGGCTATGCTCGTTTGCACGACATGTCATTTTGTGATATGCCAACTCCGCTTGAAATCCAAACCCCAGGGTCTAGATGGCAGACCACCAGAATCAGCCATGGTAATGAAATCCTTGTTGATAGACTTGTATTCCTTGCATCACTTGTAGCCCTCAAGTCCTCAGATATTAACATCATCTTGGGTATGGACTGGATGAAAGCTCATCATGCCAAGATTGATTGCTACACAAGATCTGTTCAGCTTACACACCCATCTGGCAAGTTAGTCACCATCTCTACTAGAGTTGCAAAGCGTCAGCTCTATTCTCTTAATGCCAGCCCTCTTCCAGACCTTGAAGATATCCCGGTAGTCCGTGACTTTCCGGATGTCTTTCCAGAGGAACTGCCAGGTGTTCCACCTGACAGAGATGTAGAGTTCGTCATAGATCTTATCCCAGGAACAGCTCCAATCTCCCGGAGAACTTACAAGATGGCACCCTTAGAACTAGCCGAGCTTAAGAAACAACTCGATGAGTCCTTGCAAAAGGGTTTCATCCGTCCTAGTTCTTCTCCTTGGGCTTGCGCCGTCCTTTTCGTCAAGAAGAAGGATGGTACGGACCGGATGGTTGTAGATTATCGTCCCGTTAATTTGGTCACGATAAAGAACAAGTATCCGCTTCCCAGGATCAACGACCTGTATGATCAGCTCGCTGGATCCTCAGTCTTCTCCAAGATGGATTTAAGGTTAGGCTACCATCAAATCAAGATCAGAAACGGGGACATTCCCAAGACAGCTTTTGTCACTCGTTATGGTCAGTACGAGTACACCGTCATGTCCTTTGGCCTAACCAATGCCCCAGCCACATTCTCCCGCCTGATGAACTCGATCTTCATGGAGTACTTAGATAAGTTCGTCGTGGTTTACCTCGATGATATTCTTATTTACTCGAAGAACGAGGAAGAGCATGCCGAACATCTTAGACTTGTGTTAGAAAAACTCAGAGAGCACCGCCTTTATGCCAAGTTCTCCAAGTGTGAATTTTGGTTGCCAGAAGTGACCTACCTAGGCCATGTAATCTCTGGTAAGGGCATTGCTGTCAATCCCGAGAGAGTTCAAGCCGTTCTCGATTGGACTCCACCTGAGACCGTGAAACAAGTTAGGAGTTTCCTTGGCCTAGCCAGCTATTGTCGCCGCTTTGTTGAAAACTTCTCCAAAGTAGCCAAACCCCTCACGGAACTTCTCAAGAAAGATAAAAAGTTCGAGTGGTCCCCACAGTGTGAGTACAGTTTTCAGGAACTGAAAAGGCGCCTGACCTCTGCTCCCATACTTGTGCCACCGGATTTCACTAAAGACTTTATTATCTACTGCGACGCCTCACGACAGGGACTAGGTTGCATTCTTATGCAGGATCGTCATGTGATTGCCTATGCATCTCGACAGTTGCATCCACATGAGGAGAATTATCCTACACATGATCTAGAGCTTGCAGCCGTAGTCTATGCACTCAAGACCTGGCGACATTACCTCCTTGGTAAACGTT
>NC_041381.1:440737492-440781562 GCF_002162155.2 Triticum dicoccoides
CCCCCATGCTCATCCCCTCCTCTGGCTCCCCCTCATTTCCACCGAACGCGGCCGCCGCCGCCGACGAGAACCACCACGGCCACAGCCACCCCCTCGCCCCTCGGTTGTGCCCACGAGCTCCGCGACGTCGTCCTCGACCCCTTCACCGAACCACGCCCCGCCGGAAGCCCTGCAGCGTCGACTTCGAGCTCTTCTTCAACCTTCGGCCGCCGGTGACCTCGTCTTCGATTCGCGCCGTCTAGGTCGTCCCCAGGCCCACTGAGCTGCGCTTCGACCTCCCAGTGAGCTCCTCCATCGTTTCCCCCTAACCCCACGGCCTAGCGCTCGTTGTAGCACCACTTCCCATGATGCCCGAAGCACACCGCCGCACGAACTCGTCGCCGACGAGGCTCTGGTGGCCAATCGGCCCCGTGCTTATGCCCGTTGGCTTTGTGGGAGCCTGCAGATTGCGTAGTTGCTACCCGTTGTTCCTCCCGTGCACGGTGGCGCCGTTTCCATCGGCGCCCGAGCTCCGGCGACCGCCAAAGTCGTCGCCGGCGACGTCTCCGGCCACCCCGAGCTCAACCCTCACCACCAAGAGCTGCGGCTCGTTCCCAGGAGCTCGTAGATGCTCTCCGCCTCCCGTTTGGTGGCCGTAACGTGCAAATGCACTTCCTCCGCCGCGCTCGGCCTCGCCGGCGGCTAAACGCCGGCGAGTTGACCGGGTTTGACCCCCCCAGGGTCAATGACCAGTGGGCCCGACCCCCCCTAACCTTTTAATTAAATTAATTAACCCCTGTCAACCCCCCTGTCACTGACGTGTGGGTCCCACACGTCAGATTTGACCTGGACAGCCGCGTTGACCACTGACGTCGTGCTGACGTCATGCTGACGCAATTATATACTTTCTGGAATTAAAATAATCAGAAAATTCCAGAAATTGATTTAAACTTCAAAAATTTATAGAAATTCAACCGTAGCTTAGATTGAAATAATTTATATATGAAAAATTATCAGAAAAATGCAATCTTTCCATATGTACTAGTTTCATGCATGACAAACCAACTTATACATGCTGAATATGGGAAAACACATTAGGGCATATATAAGAGACTTAATTTAGTAATGCATTTGAACCTTTGGTTCAAATGGACTTCAAACCAAATGTTACTAGTTGCATTAGCTCAACAGCATCACATCTACATGCCATGTTCATGCATCATATTGTTGCATATGATTGTGTATTGATTGCCGGCACCGTTCCTTCTCGATAGGTCCTGCTCCGGAGACATTCCAGAGTACCTGTCCGTGAAGCAGTGCCTTCCTTGTTGTTTTACCAGGCAAGCAAACCCCCTTGTTCATCTCGATAAAACCCTACTCTCTCGCTCCTGCTCTCAGTTACTGCATTAGGACAACAACGATTCATCTGCTACTTTGTGCTGCGGTAGTTGAACCCATTCCTCTGCATGACCTGTCATTGCCACAGTAAATAGTTGAAACCCACTAGCATGTGTAGGAGTTGATTGAAGCCACTGATGTGTTCCTACCATGCTATGCCTGCTATTGCTTAGAGTTGTGTCAGGTCTGATTCATTGGGAATGAATTGGAGTGTTACGATATGTTCTGATGCTGAGAGTGAAGTGTGTGAACATGATTTGGTAAAGGTAGCGGTGAGAGGCCATGTAGGAGTACATGGTGGGTTGTCTCACTGGAACCGTCCTTAAGCCCTGAGTTCTGTGTATGTTGTCCAATGACTCGATACTACCACACATTGGGCTCCGGGCACTCCAAGCCCTCTCGACTTATTAACCAACTTGATCTCTGTCCAGGAGTCGCAACTAGTTTCTGGTGTTTGTAGGTAGTGCTATTTTTCTACCAAGTGGCACCCGGCAGGGTGGGCTTGGGACAGACTAGGCACACGTGGCGCGGTGTACCGAGTGGCACCCGGTTGGTGGGCTCGGGAACCCTGTACACATCGTTTGGGGCCGTAAGCGACACCCCGGCCGGATCTCCTTGCGGATGGAACCCGAATAGGCGATAAACCTGGACTAGAGTCTTGTGTGGTTAGTCAGGTCGTGGCCGACACCCTCGCCAGGCTTCCGCTTGAAGGTTGCCGAGATACATGACGTGTACATGGCGGTAAGTGGCGAGAGCGTGTGTGAAGAAGTACACCCCTGCAGGCTTAACATGATCTATTCGAATAGCCGGGTCCGCGGTTATGGACTTCTTGGATGCTTACATGGTACATAGACAACTTAAAGTGGATACTCTAAAATGCTCAAGACAAGTGTGAGTGCTATGGATGGCCTTCTCGTAGGGAGACGGGGATGAATCCATAGTAGTGTATTGTATGGTGATTAGTGGACTCGTGTACGTTGTTTCACCTCCAGAGTTTCTGGTAGTCGTAGAACAGGATAGCCACAGAGTCAAAGCTGGCTTGCTGCAACTAAACCCCACGTTACCCTCTTGATACAAGTGCATGTAAGATAGGATCTGATGTAAGTCTTGCTGAGTACCTTTGTACTCATGTTGCTTTATTTATGTTTTTGCAGCGGAGACTTCGGTCTTACTAGTGTTCTCGTGGACTTCGACTAGTAGCTAGTACCTCAGCTACGATCTTGATCGGATGTTGTAGATAGTCAGGCTCTTCAGCCTTTTTCTTTTGTAGATGTCTGTACCCAGACATGTAATGCTTCCGCTTGTTGCTTGTATGCTCTGTATGATGGGTCTTGTGACCCCTGTTTGCAATATATGCTATGACGGCTCTTCTGAGCCTTTATCTATATGAGTTGTTGAGTTATGCTGTGATGCCATGTTGTACAGCACATACTTGCATGTTATGCGTACGTGTAATGTGTATTGCTATGTGTGGGATCTGACTATCTAGTTGTTTATTCTTAGTAGCCTCTCTTACCGGGAAATGTCTCCTAGTGCTTCCACTGAGCCCTGGTAGCTTGCTACTGCTCCGGAACACTTAGACAGGCCGGCATGTGTCCTTCTTCGATCCTGTGTCTGTCCCTTCGGGGAAATGTCACGCGATGAATACCGGAGTCCTGCTAGCCCGCTACAGCCCGGTTCACCGGAGTCCTGTTAGCCCAGTGCTACAGCCTGGATTCACTCGCTGATGACCGACACGTTCGATGCTGGGTCATGGATGCCTGTCCCTGTAAGTTAGTGCCACTTTGGGTTTACGACTAGCCATGTCAGCCCGGGCTCTTTATCATATGGATGCTAGCGACACCATCATATACGTGTGCCAAAATGCGCAAACGGTCCCGGGCAAAGGTAAGGCGACACCCGTGGGGATACCGTGCGTGAGGCCGCAAAGCGATATGAGGTGTTACATGCTAGATCGATGTGGCATCGAGTCGGGGTCCTGACAGCCGAACCTCGCCACCGCCGGAGCTGCTCCGCCCACCGCCCGAACCGGCCAAGATGAGCACCAGCAGGGCCGCCTTCTCCTTCCCTGTCTCTCCTTTCTTCTTCCCTTCTCCCTCCTGTCTCATCTCCCTGCCTCTTCTCCACAGGGAACCATGGCGCCGCCACTTGGAGATCCATGACCGCGCCTCCCTCTCCCGTCTCCGGCCAGATCCATGGCCCAGGGACCAGATCCGCAGCCGTCCCGCCGGAGTCCCCCGCGCCAAGTCCCTCTGCTCATTCCAGGCGCTCGTCCCCGTCTTCCTCTGCCTCCTCTGCTTCGTCATGACCGAGCGCCCCCGCCCGTTGACCAGATCGAGCGTGAGAGCTCGATCGCCTGCTCCAGCGCCCCGCTTGGGCCTCAACCCGATCCGGCCTCCTCGTGCCCGCGGCTGGGCTGCGTCTCGCATCCGCGTTGCGCCAAGGCCAGCTCGCGCCAGCCTCCCCTTCACCAGATCTGTCCTGCCAGCTCCTCCACCGACCGGGCCAGGCCCAATGTGAGCAGCTCCCACCTCACCGTCTGGGCTAAGCCCATGGGTGAGCTGCCCCAGCGCCTGCCCTATTAAGCCTCTGTTCCAGATTTCGGCCCGTATAGTATTTTTTTCCTGCTGCTGCGTTTTTGTCATTTATCCAGTGATTAACAGTTTTACAGAAAACCCCCTGATATTCATGCATTTAATATCTCACAAACTGTGCATCGGATTAAAATAATTTATATATGTAAAATGCTCAAAAAATTGTGTAGATTAATAATATGTCACTTTCATCCATGTTTAAAATGTTTAACATGCTGTTTGTGTTAATTTGCGAATATGCCATGTTAAAATGATTTATTTCATAACTAAATAACCGTAGCTCCGAATTTAATAAACTTTATATGTAAATGGGGTGGAAAAATGCCTAGATTAACATGGTGCACTTTATGTTGCTGTTTAACAACATTAAAATTGTGTTTAGGGCAGAACAGTACCAAATTCATTTTATGCACATGGGGGATTTCCGGAATTGTTGTTTGTTGTTCCGGCCTCACTTAAACTTGCCTAGATAGGTAGATTAATTATGTTTCACCTCTTGCCATGTTTAACAACATTTAATATTGTTGTGTACCTAAACGAGAGAGAACTAAATATGTCAATGTGGTGTTTCGTCAATATGCAACTCGTTGCATATTGAGCTCCACTTAATTGGTAGTATTGTGTGTTGCACTTTGCCATGCCATGCCTTATTAAACCGGACATGCATCATACTTGTTTGTGCATCATGCCATGTTTATGCTTGTGCATTTACCATGTTGTTTGTTTCTTTTCAGTGTTGCTTCTTAGTTCCGGTAATGTTGCGATTGTGAGGATTCGTTCGACTACGTCCGTTCGTCTTCTTCATGGACTCGTTCTTCTTCCTAGCGGGATTTCAGGCAAGATGACCGCTACCCTGGATCTCACTACTATCATTGCTATGCTAGTTGTTTCGTTCTATCACTATGCTGCGCTACCTATCACCTGTTTATCAAGCCATCCCAAATTGCCATGAACCTCTAACCTTTGACACCTTTCCTATGCAAACCGTTGTTTGGCTATGTTACCACTTTTGCTCAGCCCCTCTTATAGCGTTGCTAGTTGCAGGTGAAGTTGAAGATTTCTCCATGGTGGACAGGATGGATTTTGGTTGGGATATCACAATATCTCTTATATTATTAATGCATCTATATACTTGGTAAAGGGTGGAAGACTTGGCCTTTTGCCTAGTGTTTTGTTCCACTCTTTCCGCCCTAGTTTCCGTCATACCGGTGTTATGTTCCTGGATTTTGCGCTCCTTACGCGGTCGGGTGATTTATGGGACCCCCTTGACAGTTCGCTTTGAATAAAAGTCCTCCAGCAAGGCCCAACCTTGGTTTTACCATTTGCCTCACCACCACCTACCCTTTCCCTTGGGTCGGCCAACCCGAGGGTCATCTTTATTTTAGCCCCCCCCGGGCCAGTGCTTGTCTAAGTGTTGGTCCGAACTGTGCTGCCTGCGAGGCCACCTCGGGGCAACTTGAGGGTTGGTTTTACTCGTAGCTAGTCTCATCCGGTGTTGCCCTGAGAACGAGATATGTGCAGCTCCTATCGGGATTTGTCGGTGCATCGGGTGGCTTTGCTGGTCTTGTTTTACCATTGTCAAAATGTCTTGTAAACCGGGATTCCGAGTCTGATCGGGTCTTCCTGGGAGAAGGTCTATTCCTTCGTTGATCGCAAGAGCTTGTCATGGGCTAAGTTGGGACACCCCTGTAGGGTATAATCTTTCGAAAGTCGTGCCTGCGGTTATAGGCAGATGGGAATTTGTTAATGTCCGGTTGTAGATAACTTGACACCAGATCCGAATTAAAATGCATCAACCACGTGTGTAGCCGTGATGGTCTCTTCTCGGCGGAGTCCGGGAAGTGAACACGGTTTCTGGGTTATGTTTGAGGTAAGTAGGAGTTCAGGATCACTCCTGATCATTGCTAGCTTCACGACCGTTCCTTTTGCTCTCTTCTCGCTCTTATTTGTGTATGTTAGCCACCATATCATGCTTAGTTGCTGCTGCAACCTCACCACCTTACCCCTTCCTTTCCCTTTAAGCTTTGCTAGTCTTGATACCCATGGTAATGGGATTGCTGAGTCCTCGTGGCTCACAGATTACTACAACAACAGTTGCAGGTACAGGTTGTACGATGATCTTGACGCGAGAGCAATGTTTGCTTGTCTTGGAGTTCTTCTTCTGCTTCTTCTCCGATCAGGGGATAGGTTCCAGGTCGGCAGCCTGGGCTAGCAGGGTGGATGTCGTTTGAGTTTCTGTTTGTGTTTCATCCGTAGTCGGATGATGCTCTTATGTATTGTGATGTTGTATTCGTGTGGCATTGTATGCCTCTTGTATGTATCCCCATGTATTATGTAATGTTGATGTAATGATATCCACCTTGCAAAAAGCATTTCAATATGCGGGTCTATCCTTGGTGGGACCTTCGAGTTCGTTTTGGATAGGGTCGCATATTGGGCGTGACAGGTGGCCTTCAGGATACAAAGGTTCCTGAGTCATTCTACCAGTTCTAGTAGCCACTCTAACAACAAAGTCATTTTTATTATTCAATTCCTCAAGCAAATCATTTTGAGCTTTGAGTACTTGCTCAGCTTGAGTAGCAACCATAGAAGCATATTTGCTAATGCGGTGAAGTTCATCTTTAACTCTAGCCAGATTATCACCTACGCGTCCTATCTCGAAAGCATTATTCTTTAACTCTCTACCAACATAAGCATTAAAACTTTCTTGTCTAGCCATAAAGTCATCAAATTCATCTAAGCATGGGCTATGAAATTTAGTACAGGGTATTTCAACTTTGTCATATCTATAGAGAGAATTTACCTTCACTACCTGTGTCGGGTTATCAAGACAATGTGGTTCTTCAGGCGGTAAATTAAGACCATGTATTTCTTCAATAGGAGGTAAATTCTTAACATCTTCAGCTTTAATACCTTTTTCTTTCATTGATTTCTTTGCCTCTTGCATATCTTCAGGACTGAGAAATAAAACACCTCTCTTCTTCAGAGTGGGTTTAGGAATAGGCTCAGGAGTTGGCTCAATTCGTTCAGGAATTACTTCAGGAACTGGCTCGGGAAGAGTCCACTTATTTTCGTTAGTCAACATATTATGCAATAATATTTCAGCTTCGTCGACTGTTCTTTCCCTGAAAACACAACCAGCACAACTATCCAAGTAGTCCTTGGAAGCATCGATTAGTCCATTATAGAAGATATCAAGTATTTAATTTTTCTTAAGAGGATGATGAGGCAAAGCATTAAGTAACCGGAGAAGCCTCCACCAAGCTTGTGGGAGACTCTCTTCTTTGATTTGCACAAAATTATACATTTCCCGCAAGGCAGCTTGTTTCTTATGAGCAGAAAAATATTTAGCAGAGAAGTAATAAATCATATCCTGGGGACTACGCACACAACCAGGAGCAAGAGAATTATACCAAGTCTTAGCATCACCCTATAATGAGAACGAAAATATCTTAAGGATATATAAATAGCGAGACTTCTCATCATGAGTAAATAGGGTGGCTATATCATTCAACTTGGTGAGATGTGCCACAACAGTTTCAGATTCAAGGCCATAAAAAGGATCAGATTCAACTAAAGTAATAATCTCAGGATCAACAAAGAATTCATAATCCTTATGAGTAACACAGATAGGTGAAGTAGCAAAAGCAGGATCAGGTTTCATTCTAGCATTAAGAGACTGCTGCTTCCATTTAGCTAATAATTTCTTAAGATCAGATCTATCATTGCAAGCAAGAATTTCCAAGCAACTTTTTCATTCATAACATAACCCTTAGGAACAATAGGTAATGCATAATCATTGGGGGGACGTTCATCATCACTATCATCAATAGCATCTTCAATATTTTCATCCCCCTAACTCTAGCAAGTTGTTCATCAAGTAATTCACCTTATGGCAAAGTAGTATCACGCACAGAAGTAGTTTGATCATGCATAACAGAAGTGGCATCATCAATAACATGCGACATTTCAGAATTCATAGCAGTAGCAGGTTCAGGTGTCGCAAACTTACTCATAACAGAAGGAGAATCTAGTGCAGATCTAGAAGGCAGTTCCTTACCTCGCCTCGTAGTTGAGGGATAGATCTTGGTCTTATCGTCTTTCAAGTTCTTCATAGTGATCAACAGATATAAATCCCAAGTGACTCAGAGTATAGAGCTATGCTCCCCGACAACGGCACCAGAAATTAGTCTTGATAACCCACAAGTGTAGGGGATCGCAACAACTTTCGAGGGTGAAGTACAACCCAAATTTATTGATTCGACACAAGGGGAGCCAAAGAATATTCTTGAGTATTAGCAGTTGAGTTGTCAATTCAACCACACCTGGATAACTTAGTATCTGCAGCAAAGTATTTAGTAGCAAAATTGGTATGATAGTAATGTCAACAGTGGCAACAGAAAAGGTAAATGTTTTTGGGTTTTTGTAGTAGTTGTAATAATAGCAACGGAAAAGTAAATAAGCGGAGAACAATATTTGAAAAGCTCATAGGCAATGGATCAGTGATGGATAATTATGCCGGATGCGATTCCTCATGCAATAGTTATAACATAGGGTGATATAGAACTAGCTCCAATTCATCAATGTAATGTAGGCATGTATTCCGTAAATAGTCATATGTGCTTATGGAAAAGAACTTGCATGATATCTTTTGTCCTACCCTCCCGTGGCAGCGGGGTCCTAGTGGAAACTAAGGGATATTAGGGCCTCCTTTTAACAGAGAACCAGACCAAAGCATTAACGCATAGTGAATACATGAACTCCTCAAACTACGGTCATCACTGAGAAGTATCCCGATTATTGTCACTTCGGGGTTGTCAAATCATAACACATAATAGGTGACTATAGACTTGCAAGATAGGATCAAGACCACACATATATTCATGAAAACATAATAGGTTCATATCTGAAATCATGGCACTCGGTCCCTAGTGACAAGCATTAAGCATAGCAAAGTCATAGCAACATCAATCTCAGAACATAGTGGATACTAGGAATCAAACCCTAACAAAACTAACTTGATTACATGGTAAATCTCATCCAACCCATCACCGTCCAGCAAGCCTACGATGGAATTACTCACGCACGGTGGTGAGCATCATGAAATTGGTGATGGAGGATGGTTGATGATGACGACAGTGACGAATCCCCCTCTCCGGAGCCCCGAACGGACTCCATATCAGCCCTCCCGAGAGAGATTAGGGCTTGGCAGCGGCTCCGTGTCGTGAAACGCGATGAAACTTTCTTCTTGATTTTTTTCTCCCCGAGACGGTATATATGGAGTTGGAGTTGAGGTCGGAGGAGGTCCGGGTGGCCCACGAGATAGGAGGGCGCGCCCTAGGGGGGCGCCCCCCTGTCTCGTGGACAGCCCGTGGGCCCCCTGGCCTTGATTCTTTCGCCAAAAATTCTTATTAAATCTTAAAAGTGCCTCCATGGATTTCCAGGACATTCCAGAACTTTTCTTTTCTACACATAAAACAACATCATGGCAGTTCTGCTGAAAAACAACGTCAGTCCGGGTTAGTTTCATTCAAATCATGCAAGTTAGAGTCCAAAACAAGGGCAAAAGTGTTTGGAAAAGTAGATACGTTGGAGACGTATCAACGTGCCAATGAAACCGCCTCGTGAGGTGTGCAGTAGCAGGTTGAGAAAATCGATTCGAATAATTACCGGGCCTCGGTGTGATGTCACACCAGGTAAAAAGTTGTCAGCATATCAGATTGGTGGAATATTGTGCTCTCTATAGTGGTATGTGGAATTTGTTTTGCAGAGCCGGACACGATTCTTGTTTTCAAATCTTCTTTGGAGTATTCAGAGAGGGAACCCGCCTTGCAATGCCGAAGACAATCTGTGCGCCGGACTTGTCGTCATTGAAGCCTGGTTCAGGGGCTACTGAGGGGGTCCTGGATTAGGGGGTCTCGGATAGCCGGACTATGTACTTATGCCGGATTGTTGGACTATGAAGATACAAGACTGAATACTTCGTCCCATGTTCGGGTGGGACTCTCCTTGGTGTGGAAGGCAAGCTTGGAAATTCGGATATGTAGATTTCCTTCTCTGTAACCGACTCTGTGTAACCCTAGCCCCCTTCGATGTCTATATAAACCGGAGGGTTTAGTCTGTAGGACGAGGACAATCATAATCATAGGCTAGCTTCTAGGGTTTATCCTCTACTCTTGTAATACTCATATCATCAAGATCAATCAAGCAGGAAGTAGGGTATTACCTCCATAGAGAGGGCCCAAACCTGGGTAAACATTGTGTCCCCCGCCTGCTATTACCATTAGCCTTAGACGCACAGTTCGGGACCCCCTACCCGAGTTCCGCCGGTTTTGACACCGACACTCATCCTCATGAAATCCCTTAGCCTTTCCTTTACTCATCATTTCCTTTATCTCAGCAATCTCCTTGTCCATCTTCTGGGCTTCTCTGATCTTACCCAACAAAGTAGACTGAATTTCTAATGCTGCAACATAACCTCTCAGAACTATCTCCAAGCATAGCTCTCGAAGGTCATCTGCTAGCTCCTTAGGTAATCCTCCGGTTATGAGCGTATTCACATAACTCTTGCGGCTCAACGCATCTACTACTACATTGGCCTTTCCTGGATGATAATGCAATCTCATGTCATAATCCTTTATAAGCTCCAACTATCTCCTTTGCGTGAGGTTTAACTCCTTCTGCGTGAAGATGTACTTCAAACTCTTGTGATCCGTGTAAACATCAGAATGGTTTTCGATAAGATAATGTCTCCATGTCTTGAGTGCATGCACTAAGGCGGCTAACTCCAAATCATGCGTATCATAATTCAACTCATGAGGTCGAAGTTGTCGTGAGGCATACGAAACAACTCTTCCATCCTGCATAAGCACTCCTCCAAGTCCTCGACGTGAAGCATCGCAATACACTTGGAAATCCTTGCCTATATCTGGGAGAATCAGCACTAGGGCTGTAACCAAACGTTTCTTCAACTCCTAAAAACTGGCCTCACAATCCTCAGTCCACATAAACTTGGTGTCCTTCTTCAATAATTTTGTCATGGGCTTCGCAATCTTGGAAAAATTCTCAATAAATCTCCGATAATAACCTGCGAGTCCAAGAAACCTTCTGATCTCTCCCACTGAAGTGGGTGCCAACCATTTAGTGACTGAAGCAACCTTGGTAGGGTCTACTGCTATTCCTTTTCCGGATATAACATGTCCGAGAAATCCAACTTCCTTCAACCAAAACTCACATTTGCTGAACTTGGCATAGAACTGATGTTCCCTGAGCTTCTCGAGAGCCAAACGCAAATGTTCCTTATGCTCCTCTTCATTCTTCGAGTAGACTAATATGTCATCAATGAACACCACGATGAATTTATCCCAAAACTCCATGAACACCTTGTTCATCATACTCATGAAATAGGCAAGGGCGTTAGTCAAACCAAATGACATAAGTGTATACTCATATAGCCCATACCTTGTGGTAAAAGCTGTCTTAGGTATATCCTGCTCTCGGATCTTAAACTAGTGATAACCTGATCGAAGATCAATCTTGGAGAAAACTTTAGCTCCTTGCAGCTGGTCAAACAAGTCATTGATCATCGACAAAGTGTATTTGTTCTTGATCGTCACCTCATTCAGCACATGGTAATCAACAACCATCCTCAAAGATCCATCCTTCTCCTCAACTAAAAGCACTGGGGCTCCCCAAGGTGATGAACTTGGTTGAATGTAACCTTTCTCCAGTAACTCCTTGATCTGCTTCTTAATTTCCTACAGATCATTTGCAGGCATCCGATACGGTCTCTTGGATATTGGTCCGGTGCCTGGCAATAACTCAATCAAAAACTCAATGTCTCGATCTGGTGGCATGCCTGGTAACTCATCCAAAAATACATCGGGATAATCCTTCACCACTGGTACTTCCTCCTGAACAACTCCTGATAAGGAATTCACCCGAGTCCTCTTCGGTGCATGCCTAGACACATACTTGATCCTCTTTCCTTCCATGGTGGTGAGAAGAATTGATTTACTAGCACAATCAATGTTTCCATCATACTTGGATAGACAATCCATGCCTAGTATCACATCCAATCCTTGTGACTCTAGGACAATTAGGTCGGTGGGGAAAACATGTCTACCTATGGTTACCGGCAGCTGATAACATCCCCTACTAGCCATATACTCCACTCCTGGGGAACTTACTAACATAGGTGACTTATGGGCTACTGTTGGCAACTTATACTTATCCACAAATCCCCTTGATATGAATGAATGAGATGCACCAGTATCGAAAAGAACAAGTGCTGTCAATGCATTAATCAAAAACTTACTGACAACTGCGTCAGGTTGATCCTCAATCTCCTCCACACTGACATGGTTCACCTGACCTTTGGTGAAGGGGTTGGGATTCTTTGCATAACTTCCATTGCCATTTCCATTCTTGGCTTAAGGACATTCAGTGGCATAATGTCCGGTCTTCCCGCACTTGAAACAAGTAATGTGGCTCAGACCCCTCTTGGCTGGTGTTGCGGGGTTGGAACGGTTCTGGCTGTTGCTTCCTCCATTCCCATTGCCATTCTTAGAACCACTGTGGTTGTGCAAACTTCCTCCATTGTGCGTGTGTCCTCCATGGTTATGACCTCCATGGTTACGAGTATGTCCTCCCGAGTACGGGGAATAATGGGGCTTCTGCTGAGCTCCAGAAGTGTACCTCCCCTGTCCATACTTCCTCTTGCGATTATCAATCTGTTGCTACTTGCCTTCAATCATGAGGGCCTTGTATACCAACTCCTGGTAGTTGTTGAAGGTTGCCACCATCAACTGCATGCTTAACTCATCATTGAGTCCCTCAAGAAACTTCTCCTGTTTTGCAGCATCTGTGGACACATCATTTGGGGCATAGCATGCTAACTTACTAAACTCATCCACATACTGTCCCACTGTACGACCTCCTTGGTGCAAGTTGCGAAACTCGCGCTTCTTCATGCTCATAGCTCCTGCTGAAACATGGGCGGTGCGGAAAGCCTATTGAAACTGGTCCCATGTAACTATATCAATGGGGTAAGTGGTTGTGAAGTTCTCCCACCAAGATGCTGCGGGTCCATCAAGCTGATGTGCAGCAAAATGCACTCTCTCCGCATCAGTGCGTCCTGCAGTAGTCAGCTCTCTTCCAATCTTGCGGAGCCAATCATCTGCAACAATTGGCTCAGTGCTGCTAGAGAACACCGGCGGGTTCAACCTCAGAAAACGGGCTAGGTTGTCAACATGGGGTGGTGGCGGTGGGTTGTTGTTGTTTTTGCCTTGGTTCTGGTTCTGAACTAGCATCTGCATCAAGGCATTCTGCTGTTGGATCAACTGGGTGAGCTCCAGTGGGAACACAAATCCATTGTCACATCTCGGAGGCATCTGATGGGTTAGAAGGGGTGAGAAAACAGAATAGAATAAGGTCTAAGAGAGATTCACTACCCATATGCACATGAGACAAACACAATCAATTCACTTCGTTCAATAACAAACAAGGTTCGCACAAACGATCTAAACTACGATTACAAACTCGATCGTTGCTAACTACTTGGAAGAATACTACTAGTAACATGGTGGTCGTCTAGAAATTTTGATCGGAGGAAGACTCCATAATATCTGCTCCAGCTTCGTCAATGTAGTCATCATCATTGTCATCATTTGCATCACTGCCCTGTCGGGGTTGTCCA
Organism: Triticum dicoccoides; assembly: GCF_002162155.2. Taxonomy (NCBI): domain Eukaryota; kingdom Viridiplantae; phylum Streptophyta; class Magnoliopsida; order Poales; family Poaceae; genus Triticum; species Triticum dicoccoides. Next base: position 440,751,161 of record NC_041381.1, read on the forward strand.
AGATGATGTAGTCCTCCGAACGGATCTCCTTTGCAGGTTCTCGCTTATGGTTCTCCACGGGTAGTGCTAGCTTCCTCTTCAAATCTTCATGCTTCTCTAGTAGTACGACAATTTCTTCCTCATATCCATCATGTGTAATTTGAGTTCCTCTTCTAGCTTGATATTATTCTTCATCAGCTTCTTGATATTCTTCATCTTGAAGCATAGTTGATTCTCTTGTCGACGAATGTGATCACCCATCTCCTAAATGTAAGCTGCAATTGATCCATCCTTCCTGGTATGAATCATCTCCCATTCTTCGTCTTGGCGTCCACATATTTGATATATGGTGTTTTCAAGCTCCTTGTGATACACTTCACATATGCATCCAAAGCTGATGTGGGCTGCCATGCTCTTTCCCAAACTCCAGCTTGGTGCATCCAGGTAGAAATCAATAGGCTCCGTTGTTAGCGCAAATGTCCTCCCAGGTACCCAAACTTTGATCTTCCAGTGCTCCTCTTCCGGTAAAGTTGCAGAGGAAGTCCCAGTGAAGCTTGGTAGTCCAATGTTCAAGTACTTAGTGACTTCCTTCTAGTGTCGTCCGAAAGGGGTGTCGTCATCCGGCTGAGTGAACTTGTTCCTGGGGTCCGCCATCTATAGAGTAGAAATAGAGGAGAATTATAAATGAGCAAAGAAGAGAAATCATGTGGCTTATTCTAGTGGTCGCGTCCTACAGTCAGCGTGTGCTCTGATACCATCTTGTAGTGACCACGATCCCAATGGACAGAATTCTCTGTGCTTAAGTGACATCCCTGGATCAGTAATGCTGACACACACAATACCCGAGGAATTATAACAGAGTTCAATCACATACTTATTCCATCGAGTCCTCATAAAGAGTATGATTACACAAAAATAGTATTGATGAAGGCCATCTAAACTAAATAACTACAGAAGCTTCGAAGGTAAATGAGTCCATCAACTCCAATGGCATAGCTGAGTGCAAGAAAACGACCTATCACACCTTATTCGTCATCTGAGTAGTCTACAACATGAGACGTTGCAACCGTGTAGGTTAGCACATTGAATATGCCGGCAGAGTTACACTATAAAGCAATGAATGCAAGAACTATATCAACATGCAATATTTGGCTGGTGGAGGCTCTAAGTTTATGATTTTGCATAAAGCTAGTTTTTCCCTACAACGAAGGAATAAATTTATTTAAACTACTCCAAGTTGTACCAATATTTGAGAAGGTTCCTCCAACTCAAAACCCAATTAAAAGTATCATCATTAAACCTAATTCAATTAATTAAAGAGTGATGAGATCAACAATAATATCCAATTCCAGATACCCAAGATGTCCATAACCGGGGACATGACTAACCATGATTAGTTTATACACTCTATAGAGGTTGCGCACTTTTCCCCACAAGACTCGACCGCATCCATGATTGGAAGATCGAGACATAGTCTTTCTGAAGCATTTACTCTCTACTCCGGGCAGACCGGTACACCTACTTTCCCCTACATCTGCTAGTCCACCTCTTCGAGAGCTCATACAACTTACTCAACTATGCCAGAGCCCATAATGGCTTGTGGCTGCACACAGAAGTTTCTAGGCATGAAATATCATATGATCCCTTTGAGCCTGGGTGGCGAATCGAGAAAAAATCGAGAAAAACTTGCAACAACAAAGTAGGGGACATATAACTTGTTTTTGCAGGGCATGTTGTGATGTGATATGGTCAAGACATGATGTGATATACATTGTTGTATGAGACGATCATGTTTTGTAGAAGTTGTCGGCAACTGACAGGAGCCTTATGGTTGTCGCTTTATTGTATGAAATATAAACGCCATGTAATTGATTTACTTTATCACTAAGCGTTAGCAATAGTCGTAGAAATAATAGTTGGCATGACGACCACGACGCTGTAATGGGGATCAAGGTGTCAAGCCAGTGACGATGGAAATCATGACGTTGCTTTGGTGATGGAGATTAAAAGCACAAGATGATGACGGCCATATCATGTCACATATTTTGATTGCATGTGATGTTTATCTTTATGCATCTTATTTTCCTTAGTACGGTGGTAGCATTATAAGATGATCCCTTAACTAAACTTCAAGGTATAAATGTTCTCCCCGAGTATGCACCGTTGCGAAAGTTCTTCGTGTTGAGACACCACGTGATGATCGGGTGTGATAAGCTCTACGTTCAAATACAAAGGGTGCAAACCAGTTTTGCACATGCAGAATACTCGAGTTAAACTTGACGAGCCTAGCACATACAGATATGGCCTCGGAACACTAGAGACCGAAAGGTCGAACGTGGAACATATAGAGGATATGATCAACATAGAGATGTTCACCATTGATGACTACTCCATCTAACTTTATGATCGGACATGGTTTAGTTTATTTGGATCACGTATCATTTAGATGACTTGAGGGATGTCTATCTAAATGGGAGTTCTTAAGTAATATGATTAATTGAACTTAATTTATCATGAACTTAGTCCTGATAGTTTTTGCATATCTATGTTGTAGATCAATGGCCCGTGCTACCGTTCCCTTGAATTTTAATGCATTCCTAGAGAAAGCTAAGTTGAAATATGATGGTAGCAACTACACAGACTGGGTCCGTAACTTGAGGATTATCCTCATTGCTGCATAGAAGAATTATGTCCTTGATGCACCGCTAGGTGTACCACCCGCCCCAGCAACTACAGACATTGTGAATGTCTGGCAGTCACGTGTTGATGACTACTCGTTAGTTCAGTGTGCCATGCTTTACGGCTTAGAATCAGGACTTCAAAGACATTTTGAACGTCATTGACCATATGATATGTTCCAGGAGTTGAAGTTAATATTTCAAGCAAATGCCCGAGTTGAGAGATATGAAGTCTTGTAGCGACCACGATCCCAATGGACCGAAGTCTCTGTGCTTAAGTGTCATCCCTGGATCGGTAATGCTAACACACAATACTTGAGGAATTATAATAGAGTTCATCACATACTTATTACATGGAGTCCTCATAAAGAGTATGATTACACAAAAATAGTATGGCTGAAGGCCATCTAAACTAAATAACTGCGAAAGCTTAGAAGGTAAATGAGTCCATCAACTCCAACGGCATAGCTGAGTGCAAGACAACGACCTATCGTACCTTATTCATCGTCTGAGTACTCTGCAACAGAAGACGTTGCAACCGTGTAGGTCAGCACATTAAATATGCTGGCAGAGTTACACTGTAAAGCAATGAATGCAAGAACTATATCTACATGCAATATTTGGCTGGTGGAGGCTCTAAGTTTATGATTTTGCATAAAGCTAGTTTTTCCCTATAACAAAGGAATAAATTTATTTAAACTACTCCCAAGTTGTACCAATATTTGAAAAGGTTCCTCCAACTCAAAATCCAATTAAAAGTATCATCATTAAACCCAATTCAATTAATTAAAGAGTGATGAAATCAACAATAATATCCAATTCTAGATACTCAAGATGTGCATAACCGGGGACACGGCTAACCATGATTAGTTTATACACTCTATAGAGGTTGTGCACTTTTCCCCACAAGACTCGACCGCATCCATGATCGGAAGATCGAGACATAGTCTTTCTGAAGCATTTACTCTCTACTCCGGGCAGACCGGTACACCTACTTCCCCCTACATCTGCTAGTCCACCTCTCCGAGAGCTCATACAACTTACTCAACTATGCTAGAGCCCATAATGGCTTGTGGCTGCACACAGAAGTTTCTAGGCATGAAATATCATATGATCCCTTTGAGCCTGGGTGGAGAACCGAGAAAAAATCACACGGGTACTCCGGGACTTCCCAAATGGACAAACACTGGATTCTCCAGGTGCCCCAACCAATCCACCCAGATGTGTATTAAAGTTGCCACCTTAATGTTATCCAAAATTAATAACTCTCATGACTTCCATGTGAATCACGATCCAAACCCCGTCTACGAGCATGGCTAAGCAATAATAGAGCATAACGTATATTCCTGGGGTGATCAAGGTATTAGGTTCCTACCTCATAATACTATAACCAAACCACATGTTCCCAATCCTACCCATGTAAATATTTGAGGGGCAATACTAATGCATAGTAAACACCGGGTATAGAAAAGTATGATCAAAGTGTAACTTCCCTTACTGTCGATCTGCAAACTCTAGAGATTCATAGTAACAAGCTTCGCACTCCGGATAATCTAGCATAGACAAATAGTAGCATACATAAGCAATCACTCAAACGAAACAAAGAGAAATCGAGAAAAAGATCCAAATCAAACTCGAAACAAGCAAACGTCTAAACTAAATAGAAAACAAAACCTAACAATATTATTTTCAAGTTGATTAGATCTTAATAGTAGGTACATGTGATTAGCTACGATTCGCAAAAAGAAAGAACTCAAACGGAGTTACGAAACTCAAGATACAAATGAAATAAGATCGTTTACTAATCTGTACTTAACTCAAATTTTAAAATTGTCAAAATCATGTTCAAGTTGGTTAACTGGAAAGATGAGATCGTTACGAAGATTTAGGCGTTGGTTTCATCTAATTTGGACAAACGAGCTAAAGGTTACGCTAGTTTTAAGATCAGGGGCTAAATCGCAATAAACTTATTCGTGGATAGGTCCCTGGCCGAAAATAAAACTAAAAAGAAAAATCTATCGAACGAACGTTCGCTAACAGAACTAAACGAATGAATTCGTTCATTAATAAGAACTAACTGGTGAACGTTTACTAATTAAACAAAAACAAAAACGAAACACTGATCTAAACCTAAACCGAAACAAAACCGAAAAAACCTGAAAAGACCGGGGCGGTTCTTTACCGGCTAACCAGGGTTGACCGGCGGCGGATCGGATCGGGCATCGGTGTCGGCGTGTGGCGGTGGTGGCATGGTGCGGGTCGGCGGTGGCGGCTGCTAGCAACAGCAGCGGCGGGGCGAGCGGGCGGCGGCGGCGGCTCGTGCGGCGGGGTGCAGTGCTGCGGCGGCGGCGAGGCGATGAGGAGGAGGCGGCGGGGTGGCCTGCCTTATAAAGGGGTCAGGGGGCTTGCTTGCGGGAGGAGGCGGCGGCATCGTGGAGTCCGAGCCGGACTCCATTGTGGCGGCGGTCGGGACTCCCGAGCGGGAGGCGGCGGCGCTCGGCTGGGCCTTCGACCCAGTTCGGTCCGAGAACTTTTTTAAATAATTTCGCCGCGAAGGAAAATCCTAATAAAATTTAAAAAAATTCTAAAAAATACCAGAAACAATTTTCACCGTCCAGATCTAATATTTAGGACAAGATGAACATTTTTCTGGACTAAATGCAATTTTAAAAAATGCAAGTTTTTCTCTAATTCAAAGAGAATAGCCAATAAAATGCAAACAAAATAACAGTTTGATTTCAACATTTCTTTTTTCCAATATTTCTCCTCTGTTGAAGAAGTCATATTATCTCTCTCCTTTATTTTATTATGGGAAATAATTGGAGGGAAATTATTAGAATCAAATTGATCCGCTTTTCAAATTTGAACTAAATTCAAATATGAAAATTTTGTGAAACCTCCAACTCTCTCCTTGGGTCCTTGAGTTGCTTAAGATTTCTAGGATCACAACCAACATGCAATAGAATAATGATATGCATATGATGATCTATGTATAACATCCAAATTGAAAATCGGGATGTTACAAACCTACCCCCCCTAAAGATGAATCTTGCTACCTCTTGAGCACTGCATTGGTTTTCCCTTGAAGAGGAAAGGGTGATGCAGCAAAGTAGCGTAAGTATTTCCCTCAGTTGTTGAGAACCAAGGTATCAATCTAGTAGGAGGCTTCTCAAAAGTCCCTCGTACCTACACAAACAAACAAGAACCTCGCAACCAACACGATAAAGGGGTTGTCAATCCCTTCACAGTAACTTGCGAGAGTGAGATCTGATAGAGATAATAAGATAAGATAAATAGTTTTGGTATTTTTATGATATAGATTGGAAAGTAAAGATTGCAAACAAGAATAGATTGGAAACTTATATGATAAAAGATAGACCCGGGGGGCATAGGTTTCACTAGTGGCTTCTCTCAAGATAGCATAAGTATTACGGTGGGTGAACAAATTACTGTCGAGCAATTGATAGAAAAGTGCATAGTTATGAGAGAATCTAGGCATGATCATGTATATAGGCATCACGTCCGCAACAAGTAGATCGAAACGATTCTGCATCTACTACTATTACCCACATATCGACCGACTCCTGCCTGCATCTAGAGTATTAAGTTCATAAGAATAGAGTAACACATTAAGCAAGATGGCATGATGTAGAAGGATAAACTCAAACAATATGATATAAACCCCATCTTTTTATCCTCGATGGCAACAATACAATACGTGCCTTGCTGCCCAAGCTGTCACTGGGAAAGGACACCGCAAGATTGAACCCAAAGCTAAGCACTTCTCCCATTGCAAGAAAGATCAATCTAGTAGGCCAAAGCAAACTGATAATTCGAAGAGACTTGCAAAGATAACCAATCACACATAAAAGAATTCAAAGGAGATTCAATTATTTCTCATAGACAAACTTGATCATAAAACCCACAATTCATCGGATCTCGACAAACACACCGCAAAAAGAGTTACATCAAATAGATATCCAAGAAGATCGAGGAGAACTTTGTATTGAGATTCAAAGAGAGAGAAGAAGCCATCTAGTAATAACTATGGACCCAAAGGTCTGTGGTAAACTACTCACAACTCATAGGAGAGGCCTTGGAGATGATGTAGAGGCCCTCCATGGTTGATTCCCCCTCCGGCGGAGCGCCGGCGAAGGCTCCTAGATGGGATCTCGCGGATACAGAAGGTCGCGGCGGTGGAAATAGGGTTTCGTGGTGCTCCTAGATGTTTTCAGGGTACGGGAGTATATATGGGCGAAGGGTCTCCTGTATTGTATTTGTTCCAAAAAGATCGCTCCCAAAGGTTTCATTCCGTTTGGACTCCGTTTGATATTCCTTTTCTTCGAAACACTGAAATAGGCAAAAAACAGCAATTCGGGCTGGACCTCTGGTTAGTAGGTTAGTCCCAAAAATGATATAAAACTGTGAAGTAAAGCCCATAAACATCCAAAACGGGTAATATAATAGCATGGAACAATAAAAAATTATAGATAAGTTGGAGACGTATCAAGCATCCCCAAGCTTAATTCCTGCTCGTCCTCGAGTAGGTAAATGATAAAAACAGAATTTTTGATGTGGAATGCTACCTAGCATAATTCTTAATGTAATTTTCTTTATTGTGGCATGAATGGTCAGATCCAGATGATTCAAAATAAAAGTTCATATTGACATAAGAGTAGTAATACTTCAAGCATACTAACAGAGCAATCATGTCTTCTCAAAATAACATGGCTAAATAAAGCTATCCCTACAAAATCATATAGTCTGGCTATGCTTTATCTTCATCACACAAAGTATTTAATCATGCACAACCCCTATGACAAGCCAAGCAATTGTTTCATACTTTAGTATTCTCAAACTTTTTCAACTTTCACGCAATACATGAGCGTGAGCCATGGATATAGCACTATATGGAATAGAATGGTGGTTGTGGAGAAGACAAAAAGGGAGAAGATAGTCTCACATCAACTAGGCGTATCAATGGGCTATGGAGATGCCCATTAATAGATATCAATGTGAGTGAGTAGGGATTGCCATGCAACGGATGCACTAGAGCTATAAGTGTATGAAAGCTCAACGAAAGAAACTAAGTGGGTGTGCATCCAACTTGCTAGCTCACGAATACCTAGGGCATTTTGAGGAAGCCCATCATTGGAATATACAAGCCAAGTTCTATAATGAAAAATTCCCATTAGTATATGAAAGTTACAACATAGGAGACTCTCTATCATGAAGATCATGGTGCTACTTTGAAGCACAAGTGTGGAAAAAGATAGTAACATTGTCCCTTCTCTCTTTTTCTCTCATTTTTATTTCTTTTTTCTCTTTTTTTCTTTTCTATTTTTTTATTTGGTGGGCTTCTTTGTCCTCTTTTTTATTTGGGCTTCTTTGGCCTCTCTTTTCTTATTTGGGCTTCTTTGGCCTCTTTTTATTTTTATAAAGTCTGAAGTCTCATCCCGACTTGTGGGGGAATCATAGTATCCATCATCCTTTCCTCACTTGGGACAATGGTGTAATAATGAAGATCATCACACTTTTATTTACTTACAACTAAAGAATTACAACTTAGAACAAAATATGACTCTACGTGAATGCCTCCGGCGGTGTACTGGGATATGCAATGAATCAAGAGTGACATGTATGAAAGAATTATGAAGGTGGACTTGCCACAAATACGATGTCAACTACATGATCAGGCAAAGAGCAATATGACAATGATGGAGCGTGTCATAATAAACGGAACCGTGGAAAGTTGCATGGCAATATATCTCGGAATGGTTATGGAAATGCCATAATAGGTAGGTATGGTGGCTGTTTTGAGGAAGGTATATGGTGGGTGTATGGTACCAGCGAAAGTTGCGCGGCACAAGAGAGGCTAGCAATGGTGGAAGGGTGAGAGTGTGTATAATCCATGGACTCAACATTAGTCATAAAGAACTCATATAATTATTGCAAAAATCTACAAGTCATTGAAAACATCGTACTATGCGCATGCTCCTAGGGGGATAGATTGGTAGGAAAAGACCATCTCTCGTCCCCGACCACTACTCATAAGGAAGACAATCAATAAATAAATTATGCTCCAACTTCATCACAAAGCGGTTCACCATACATGCATGCTACGGGAATCACAAACTTCAACACAAGTATTCCTAAAATTCATAATTACTCCACTAGCATGACTATAATATCACCATCCTCATATCTCAAAACAATTATCAAGCATCAAATTGATCATAGCATCCAATTCTTTCTATGATAGTTTTTATTATACCCAAGTTGGATGCCCATCATTCTAGGACCAAATTTATAACCATAGAAAATACCATGCTGTTCTAAAAGACTCTCAAAATGATATAAGTTAAGCATGAGAGATCAACAATTTCTACAAAATTAATCCACCGTCGTGCTCTAAAAGATATAATTGAAGCACTAGAGCAAAATTATCTAGCTCAAAAGATATAAGTGAAGCACATAGAGTATTCTAATAAATTCCAAATCAAGTGTGTCTCTCCCAAAAGGTGTGTACAGCAAGGATGATTGTGGTAAACTAAAAATCAAAGACTCATATCATACAATACACTCCAAGCAAAACACATATCATGTGGCGAATAAAAATATAGCTCCAAGTAAAGTTACCGATAGACGAAGACGAAAGAGGGGATGCCTTCCGGGGCATCCCCAAGCTTAGGCTTTTGGTTGTCCTTGAATATCTTGGGGTGCCATGGGCATCCCCAAGCTTGGGATCTTGCCACTCCTTATTCCATAGTCCATCAAATTTTACCCAAAACTTGAAAACTTCACAACACAAAACTCAACAGGAAATCTCATAAGCTTCGTTAGCGCAAGAAAGAAAAACCACCACATAAGGTACTGTAATGAACTCATTCTTTATTTATGTTGGTATTAAACCTACTGTATTCCAACTTCTCTATGGTTCCCGCTGCCCCCCCCCCCAGATACTAGCCATAGATGCATCAAAATAAGCAAACAACACACGGAAAACAGAATCTGTCAAAAATAGAACAGTCTATAGCAATCTGTAACTTTCGAATACTTATTGAACTCTAAAAATCCTACCAAAATAGGAAGTCCTGGGAAATTTGTCTATTGATCTACTTCAAAAAGAATCACCGCAAAATAACGTTTCTGTGATTTATTAAAAATATTCTCGTGCGCGCAAAAGTTTCGGTTTTTCAGCAGAATCAAATTAACTATCACCGTAGGTTATCCTATAGGTTCTACTTGGCACAAACACTAATTAAAACGTAAAACCACATCTAAACATAGGCTAGATGAATTATTTATTACTAAACAGAATCAAAAAGCAAGGAACAAAAATAAAATTGGGTTGCCTCCCAACAAGCGCTATCGTTTAACGCCCCTAGCTAGGCATAAAAGCGAAAATAGATCTAAGTATTGCCATCTTTAGCATTCAATTCATCAGTAGAGCACTTATAACCCTTAGGAGTTTTTTCTCTGTAGCAATGATTAAACTCCAAGGCAATAAATCAAGAAATTCATTTGTAGCAAAAGGTTCCTTTATGATAGAGAGACAATTGGAATGAACACTTATTGATTTGAGATCCGCATTTTCCTTACTAGAAGATTCACCCTTATTTTTAGGAACATAAATAAGTTTGGCAATTTTGGTAGGAGGAGTTGGAGTATTTTTCACGTATGAAAAGACAGACCTAAGTTGGTAATAATATCCTCAAGTTTACCGATTCTAGTAGAATCTAGATCTATTCTTTCGTTAACTATAGGTTCTTTCTCTTTAAAAAAATTCAAAGTAACTCCAACCCTAGATCCATATTGGGTAATTTTGTTATGGATCATTTTATCCAAAATTTCAATCAACTCAACAGTGGCAACTTTATTTTCAATAATTTCAAGCCTTTGCATCACGTGTTTGATGACCCATAAGTATACGGGATAGTTGTAGCCTCTTTCGATAAGTAAGAGTGTCAAACCCAATGAGGAGCTAAAGGTAGAACAAATACTCTCTCAAGTCCTATCGGCCACTGATATGACTCTACGCACGCTTAACATTCGCTTTACCTAGAACAAGTATGAAACTAGAAGTACTTTGTAGGTGTTGTTGGATAGGGTTGCAAGATAATAAAGAACACATAAATAAAAAGTAGGGGCTGTTTAGATAAATATGCAATAAAGTAAATATAACGAGTGTGGAAAAGTGGCGATAGGAGTTGTGAAATTGTCCCTAAGCAATTGACTACTTTACTAGACCGATAGCAAGTTTTATGTGGGAGAGGCCACTGCTAGCATGTCATCCCTGACTTGGAATTCTATGCACTTATGATTGGAACTATTAGCAAGCATCCGCAACTACTAACATTCATTATGGTAAAACCCAACCATAGCATTAAGATATATTGGTCCCCCTTCAATCCCGTATGCATCAATTTCTATGCTAGGTTGAAGCTTCTGTCACTCTTGCCCTCCAATACACAGTTCTATCAACATACAACTAACCCTATGGTGTGATCCACGCGCGCGCTCATATGATGGGAACCAAAGGACAACAACATAACCACAAGAAAATTAAATCAATCATAGCAATTCATCAACCACCAATAGGACAACGAAAATCTACTCAGACATCATAGGATGGCAACACATCATTGGATAATAATATGAAGTATAAAGCACCATGTTCAAGTAGAGGGTACAACGGGTTGTGATACGTCCATTTTGCATCATGCTCTTATATCAATATTTATTGCATTATGGGCTGTTATTACACATTATATCTCAATACTTATGGCTTTTCTCTCTTATTTTACAAGGTTTACCATGTAGAGGGGGGATACCGGCAGCTAGAATTCTGGCTGGAAAAGGAGCAAATGTTGGAAACCTATTCTGCACAACTCCAAAAGAACCGAGTCTCCACGAAACAACTTTTTGGATTTATTAAGAAATTATGAGCAAAAGAATAGGCCAGGGGGCCCACACCCTGTCCAGGAGACAGGGGGCGCGTACCCCTATCTCCTGGGCCCCCTGGTGGGCTTCCGGCGTCCATCTTCTTCTATATGAAGGGTTTTCCCCTGGAAAAAATCGTGGGCAAGCTTACGAGACGAAACTCCGCCGCCACGAGGCGGAACCTTGGCGGAATCAATCTAGGGCTCTGGCGGAGCTGTTCTGCCGGGGACACTTCCCTCCGGGAGGGGGAAATCATCACCAACGATCCACTCATCGAGAGGGGGTCAATCTCCATCAACATCTTCACCAGCACCATCTTATCTCAAAACCCTAGTTCATCTCTTGTATCCAATCTTGTATCAAAACCACAAATTGGTACTTGTGGGTTGCTAGTAGTGTTGATTACTCCTTGTAGTTGATACTAATTGGTTTACTTGGTGGAAGATCATATGTTCAGATCCTTCATGCATATTATTACCCCTCTGATTATGAACATGAATATGCTTTGTGAGTAGTTACGTTTGTTCCTGAGGACATGGGTGAAGTCTTGCTATTAGTAGTCATGTGAATTTGGTATCCGTTCGATATTTTGATGAGATGTATGTTGTCTCTCCTCTAGTGGTGTTATGTGAACGTCGACTACATGACACTTCACCATTATTTGGGCCTAGAGGAAGGCATAGGGAAGTAATAAGTAGATGATGGGTTGCTAGAGTGACAGAAGCTTAAACCCTAGTTTATGCATTACTTCATTAGGGGTTGATATGGACCCATATGTTTAATGCTGTGGTTAGGTTTACCTTGATACTTCTTTTTGTAGTTGCGGATGCTTGCAATAGGGGTTAATCATAAGTGGGATGCTTGTCCATGTTAGGGCAGTACCAAAGTGCCGGTCCACCCACATATCAAACTATCAAAGTACCGAATGGGAATCTTATGAACGTGATGAAAACTAGCTTGACGATAATTCCCAATGTGTCCTCGGGAGCTCCTTCCTCATTATTAGAATTTGTCCAGGCTTATCCTTTGCTACATAAAGGATTGGGCCACCTTGCTGCACTTTATTTACTTTATTTACTTTTTGCTCGTTACTATTTATCTTACCACAAAACTATCTATCACCTACTATTTGAGTGCTTGTAGAGAAAACCTTACTGAAAACCGCTTATCATTTCCTTCTGCTCCTCGTTGAGTTCGACACTCTTACGATAGATCCCCTACACTTGTGGGTCAGCAAGACTCTTTTCTGGCGCCGTTACTGGGGAGCGTAGCGCTCTTGGTGAGTGGAACTTGGTAAGGAAACATTTATATAGTGTGCTGAAATTTTCTGTTACTTGTCACTATGGAAATTAATCCTTTGAGTGGCTTGTTTGGGGTATCTTCACCCCAACCAGAAGAGCAAAGAGATGCTCCTCAACCTACTAAACCTTATGAAAATATTCACTTTGAGATTCCTTCGGGTATGATAGAAAAACTGCTAGCTAATCCTTTTGCAGGAGACGGAACATTGCATCCCGACTTACACCTTATCCTTGTGGATGGTGTTTGTGGATTATTTAAGCTTGCAGGTATTCCCGATGATGTTGTCAAAAGGAAGGTCTTCCCTTTATCTTTGAAGGGAGATGCAATGACATGGTATAGGCTATGTGATGATACGAGATCTTGGAATTATAAGCGATTGAAGTTGGAATTTCACCAGAAGTTCTATCCTATGCATCTTTTTCATCGTGATCGTAATTACATATATAATTTCTGGCCTCGCGAAGGAGAAAGCATCACTCAAGTTTGGGGGAGGCTTAAGTCAATGTTATATTCATGCCCCAGTCATGAGCTCACTCGGGAAATGATTATTCAAAATTTTTATGCTCGGCTTTCTCTTGATAATCGCAATCGCTCGATACTTCCTGTGCTGGTTCCTATATGCTAAAGACTATTGATTTCAAATGGGACTTATTGGAAAGAATTAAACGCAACTCTGCAGATTGGGGTTCCGACGATGGTAAGGAGTCAGGTATGACACCTAAGTTTGATTGTGTTAAATCTTTTATGGATACCGATGCTTTCCGTGGATTTAGCTCTAAGTATGGACTTGACTCTGAGATAGTAGCTACTTTTTGTGAAACTTTTGCTACTCACATTGATCTCCCTAAAGAGAAGTGGTTTAAATATAATCCTCCTGTTGAAGTGAAAGTAGTTGCACCTATTACAGTCGAAGAGAAGACTATTACATATAGTGATCCTATTATTCCTACTGCTTATGTTGAAAAACCTCCTTTTCCTGTTAGGATAAAAGATCATGTTAAAGCTTTGACTGTTGTTCATAAGAGTAATACTAGGACCTATACACCTCCTGAGCAAATTAATGTTGAACCTGGTATTGCTATGATTAAAGATCTCTTGGATAAGGATTTAGATGGGCATGTTATCTCTTTCTTGGGTGAAACTGCTAATATTGCTAGACGCGATACTAAGACACATAGACCTGTTGTAGGCACGCCTATTATTTGTGTTAAAATAGGAGATCATTGTTATCATGGCTTATGTGATATGGGTGCTAGTGCTAATGCGATACCTTATGATCTTTATAAAGAAATTATGCACGATATTGCACCTGTTGAATTAGAAGATATTGATGTTACTATTAAGCTAGCTAATAGGGACACCATTAAACCTATTGGGATTGTTAGAGATGTTGAAGTCTTGTGTGGGAAGATTAAATACCCTGCTGATTTTCTTGTTCTTGGTTCCCCACAAGATTATTTTTGTCCCATTATTTTTGGTAGACTCTTCTTGAATACTGCTAGTGCTAAGATTGATTGTGAAAAGAATATTGCCACTGTTGGCTTAGATGGTATGTCTCATGAGTTTAATTTTGCTAAGTTTAGTAGACAACATCGTGAAAAGGAACCATCTAGTATGGATGAAATTATTGGTCTTGCTTCCATTACTATTCCTCCAACTGATCCGTTAGAACAATATTTGCTAGACCATGAAAACGATATGTTTATGAAGGAAAGGGAAGAAATAGATGAAGTGTTCCTTAAACAAGAACCTATGCTAAAACATAATATTCCCGTTGAAATTCTTGGGGATCTCCCTCCACCCAAGGGTGATCCCGTGTTTGAACTCAAACCATTACCTGATAATCTTAAGTATGCTTACCTTGATGAAAAAGAAATATATCCTGTTATTATTAGTGCTAACCTTTCAGAGAAAGAAGAAGAAGGATTATTGAAAACTCTGAAGAAGCACCGAGCTGCTATTGGATATACCCTGGATAATCTTAAGGGCATTAGTCCCACATTATGTCAACACAAAATTTCAGTGGAGAAAGATGCCAAACCAGTTAGAGATCCTCAAAGACGATTAAATCCCAAAATGAAGGAAGTGGTAAGAAAGGAGATACTAAACCTCCTTGAGGCAGGTATTATTTATCCCGTTGCTGATAGTGAATGGGTAAGCCCTGACCATTGTGTCCCTAAAAAGGGAGGTATTACCGTTGTTCCAAATGATAAAGATGAATTGATCCCGCAAAGAATTATTACAGGCTATAGGATGGTAATTGATTTCCATAAGTTAAATAAAGCTACTAAGAAAGATCATTACCCTTTACTTTTTATTGATCAAATGCTAGAAAGGCTATCCAAACACACCCATTTTTGCTTTCTAGATGGTTATTCTGGCTTCTCTCAGATACCTGTATCAGCGGGGGATCAATCTAAAACTACTTTTACTTGCCCTTTTGGTACTTTTGCTTATAGACGTGTGCCTTTTGGTTTATGCAATGCACCTGCTACCTTTCAAAGATGCATGATGGCTATATTTTCTGATTTTTGTGAAAAGATTTGTTAGGTATTCATGGATGACTTCTCCGTCTATGGATCCTCTTTTGATGATTGTTTGAGCAACCTTGATCGAGTTTTGCAGAGATGCGAAGACACTAGTCTCGTCCTGAATTGGGAAAAGTGTCACTTTATGGTTAATGAAGGCATTGTCTTGGGGCACAAGATCTCCGAGAGAGGTATTGAAGTTGATAAAGCCAAAGTTGATGCTATTGAAAAGATGCCATGTCCCAAGGACATAAAAGGTATAAGAAGTTTTCTTGGTCATGCCGGTTTTTATAGGAGGTTCATTAAGGACTTTTCTAAAATCTCTAGGCCTCTGACTAACTTTTTGCAAAAAGATATTCCTTTTGTCTTTGATGATGATTGTGTAGAAGCATTTGAAAAACTTAAGAAAGCTTTGATCACTGCACCTATTGTTCAGCCACCTGATTGGAATTTACCTTTTGAAATTATGTGCGATGCTAGTGATTATGCTGTAGGGGCTGTTTTAGGGCAAAGAGTCGATAAGAAATTGAATGTCATCCATTATGCTAGCAAGAATCTTGATACTGCCCAGAGAAATTATGCTACCACTGAAAAAGAATTCTTAGCAGTTGTGTTTGCATGTGATAAGTTTAGACCTTATATTGTTGATTCCAAAGTTACTATTCACACTGATCATGCTGCTATTAAATATCTTATGGAAAAGAAAGATGCTAAGCCTAGACTCATTAGATGGGTTCTCTTGCTCCAAGAATTTGACTTGCATATTGTTGATAGAAAAGGAGCTGAGAACCCCGTTGCAGACAACTTGTCTAGGCTAGAAAATGTTCTTGATGACCCACTGCCTATTAATGATAGCTTTCCTGATGAACAATTAGCAGTCGGCAATGCTTCTCGTACTGCTCCTTGGTATGCTGACTATGCTAATTACATTGTTGCTAAATATATACCGCCTAGTTTCACATACCAGCAAAAGAAAAAGTTCTTTTATGATTTAAGACATTACTTCTGGGATGATCCACACCTTTATAAAGAAGGAGTAGATGGTATTATTAGACGTTGTGTGCCTGAGCATGAACAGGAACAAATCCTACGCAAGTGTCACTCTGAATCCTATGGAGGACACCACCCTGGAGATAGAACTGCACACAAGGTACTACAATCTGGTTTTTATTGGCCTACTCTTTTCAAAGATGGTCGTAAGTTTGTCGTATCTTGTGATGAATGTCAAATAATAGGTAACATCAGTAGACGCCAAGAAATGCCTATGGATTATTCTCTTGTTATTGAACCGTTTGATGTTTGGGGCTTTGATTATATGGGACCTTTTCCTGCCTCCAATGGTTATACACATATTTTAGTTGCTGTTGATTACGTTACTAAGTGGGTAGAAGCTATTCCAACTAGTAGTGCCGATCATAACACTTCTATGAAAATGCTTAAAGAAGTTATTTTTCCGAGGTTTGGAGTCCCTAGATATCTTATACTGATGGTGGTTCACACTTTATTCATGGTGCTTTCCGTAAGATGCTTGCTAAGTATGATGTCAATCATAGAATTGCATCTCCTTATCACCCGCAGTCTAGTGGTCAAGTAGAGTTGAGCAATAAAGAGCTCAAATTAATTTTGCAAAAGACTGTGAATAGATCTAGAAAGAATTGGTCCAAAAAACTTGATGATGCATTATGGGCCTATAGAACTGCATACAAAAATCCTATGGGTATGTCTCCATATAAAATGGTTTATGGAAAAGCATGTCATTTACCTCTTGAACTTGAACATAAAGCATATTGGGCTATTAAAGAGCTTAATTATGACTTCAAACTTGCCGGTGAGAAAAGGTTATTTGATATTATCTCACTTGATGAATGGAGAACCCAAGCATATGAGAATGCAAAGCTTTTCAAAGAAAAAGTCAAACGCTGGCATGATAAAAGATACAAAAGCATGAGTTTAACGTAGGAGATTATGTGTTATTGTTCAACTCTTGTTTAAGATTTTTTGTAGGAAAAGTTCTCTCAAAATGGGAAGGTCCCTACGTTATCGAGGAGGACTATCGTTCTGGTGCTATAAAAATCAACAACTTTGAAGGCACAAATCCGAGGGTGGTAAACGGTCAAAGAATTAAACATTGTATTTCAGGTAATCCTATCAATGTTGAAACTAATATTATTGAAACCATAACCCCCAAGGAATACATAAGGGACACTTTCCAGAATGTTTCAGACTCTGAAAAGGCATAGGTACGTGGTACGGTCAGTAAACTGACTCCAAAACAACTCTAATGACAATTTTCATCAGTTTTGGATTATTTAAGGATTTTAGGAAGAAAGAAGTAGTCCGAAAGGGACACGAGGCTCCCACGAGAGAGGAGGGCGCCCCCCCCCCCCCCCGTAGGGCACGCCCCCTGTCTCGTGGGCACCTCGTGTGCCTCCTGGACTCCGTTTTCTTGTATGTTACGTATTTTGGTCAGTAAAAATTCATTATATATACTCCCGAAGGTTTTGACCACCGTATCACGCAAATATCCTCTGTTTTCATTTCGAGCTGTTTCCGTTGCAGATTTAGAGCAACATGACTTCTCCCTCCTCCAACAACGAAGACAAAGATGCTTGGCTATTGAAGATAGAGTTGAAAAGAGAGGAACCAGAAGAGATCAACAAGGATGAAGGGACCAAGAAGGCCATGGAGGCTCAAGCTCCGGTGGTGAAAGAAGAAGACATCCCTCAACCTTTACCTAACCTTTTCACTCCAACAGAGATTGAAGCTTTCAAGATGATTGAGTTAGCCCGCATACAGAACAAGTATCCCACATAGGAGAATATTTTGTTGAAGGATCATATTGCTGGGCTCAAGGGCATTATCCGCAAGTTGGAGGAGCTTTTACGCTTGATGTGCGATTATCCACCGTCATCATCACCACCTCCATCACCTCCGAGGCAATAATCGCATGGGTATGGGCACTCCCCTTGGCAACTGCCAAGCTTGGTGGAGGTGCCCCGGTATCGTATCACCATCACACTCCTATCTTTACCGCTTTATTTAGTTCGATCCTTTTAGTAGTATCTTGATCTATTAGTTTGAAGTTTTGATATCAAGTAATTTTGAGTTTTTCGTTGTGATCTCTTTATGTAAGCGAGTCCGTGTGCTATCTATAATAAAGATTAGTGTTGAGTCAAGGGCTTTGCTATGTTGCTATGATCTTGAGAAAGTAGAAAGAACAAAAGAGTTCATATTGATCTTATGGATAGTGATAACTTCACACATAGAAAGTGTGAGGCATAAAAATTGTTGAGAGATGATGAACGTAGCTTTGGTCATCGTTGCAATTAATAGGAAGTAATAAGTAAAGAGGGGTTCACATATAAATATATTATCTTGGACATCTTTTATGATTGTGAAGCACTCATTAAGTATGACATGCTAAAAGAGTTGACGTTGGACAAGGAAGACAACGTAATGGTTTATGTTTTCCGACATCTCAGTTAAAGTATATTGTCATTGACCTTCCAAACATGTTGAGCTTGCCTTTCCCCCTCATGCTAGCCAAATTCCTTGCACCAAGTATATATACTACTTGTGCTTCCAAATATCCTCAAACCCATTTTTGCCGTGAGAGTCCACCATACCTACCTATGGATTGAGTAAGATCCTTCAAGTAAGTTATCATCGGTGCAAGCAATAAAAATTGCTCTCTAAATATGTATGACTTATTAGTGCAGAGAAAATAAGCTTTGGACGAACTTGTTGTGGAAGTAATAAAAGCGACGGACTGCATAATAAAGGTCCACATACAAGGGGCAATATAAAGTGACATTCTTTTGCATTAAGATTTCATGCATCAACCCTAAAAGCGCATGACAACCTCTGTTTCCCTCTGCGAAGGGCCCATCTTTTACTTTATGTTTTTACTTTATGTTTGAGTCAAGGTGATCTTCACCTTTCCCTTTTTCATTTTATCCTTTGGCAAGCTCTTCAATGTTCAGAAGATCATGATACATATATCCAATTGTATGTAAGTTGGCATAGGCTATTATTGTTGACATCACCTAAAGGTGAATATGTTGGGAGGCAACACAATAAGCCCCTATCTTTCTCAGTGTCCGGCTGAAACTTTATAACCACAAATATTGCGTGAGTGTTAACAATTATAGGGGACTACGAGATGGTTGAGTATGTGAGCTTGCTGAAAAGCTCTATTATTGGCTCTTTCTGATGTTACGATAAATTGCAATTGCTTCAATGACTGAGATTATAGTTTGTTAGTTCCCAATGAAGTTTTTGAACCATACTTGACATTGTGAATTGCTTATTACTTGAACATAGGAAATCATATGACAAAATCCATATATGTTGCTGTTATTAGAATGATCATGATGCCCTCATGCCCGTATTTTATTTTTATCGACACCTCTATCTCTAAACATGTGGACATATTTTTCGATTTCGGCTTCCACTTGAGGACAAGCGAGGTATAAGCTTGGGGGAGTTGATACGTCCATTTTGCATCATGCTTTTATATCAATATTTATTGCATTATGGGCTGTTATTACACATTATATCTCAATACTTATGGCTTTTCTCTCTTATTTTACAAGGTTTACCATGAAGAGTGGGGATGCCGGCAGCTGGAATTCTAGCTGGAAAAGGAGCAAACGTTGGAAACCTATTCTGGACAACTCCAAAATACCTGAGACTCCACGAAACAACTTTTTGGATTTATTAAGAAATTATGAGCAAAAGAAATAGGCCAGGGGGCCCACACCCTGTCCAGGAGACATGGGGCGCGCCCCTATCTCCTGGGTCCCCTGGTGGGCTTCCGGCGTCCATCTTCTTCTATATGAAGGGTTTTCCCCTGGAAAAAATCGTGGGCAAGCTTACGAGACGAAACTCCGCCGCCACGAGGCGGAACCTTGGCGGAATCAATCTATGGCTCTGGCGGAGCTGTTCTGCCGGGAACACTTCCCTCCGGGAGGGGAAAATCATCACCAACGTCATCACCAACGATCATCTCATCGAGAGGGGGTCAATCTCCACCAACATCTTCACCAGCACCATCTCATCTCAAAACCCTAGTTCATCTCTCGTATCCAATCTTGTATCAAAACCACAAATTGGTACCTGTGGGTTGCTAGTAGTGTTGATTACTCCTTGTAGTTGATACTAATTGGTTTACTTGGTGGAAGATCATATGTTCAGATCCTTCATGCATATTATTACCCCTCTGATTATGAACATGAATATGCTTTGTGAGTAGTTACGTTTGTTCCTGAGGACATGGGTGAAGTCTTGCTATTAGTAGTCATGTGAATTTGGTATTCGTTCGATATTTTGATGAGATGTATGTTGTCTCTCCTCTAGTGGTGTTATGTGAACGTCGACTACATGACACTTCACCATTATTTGGGCCTAGAGGAAGGCATAGGGAAGTAATAAGTAGATGATGGGTTCCTAGAGTGACAGAAGCTTAAACCCTAGTTTATGCGTTGCTTCGTTAGGGGTTGATTTGGACCCATATGTTTAATGTTGTGGTTAGGTTTACCTTAATACTCCTTTTTGGAGTTGCGGATGCTTGCAATAGGGGTTAATCATAAGTGGGATTCTTATCCATGTTAGGGCAGTACCCAAGTGCCGGTCCACCCACATATCAAATTATCAAAGTACCGAACGCGAATCTTATGAACGTGATGAAAACTAGCTTGACGATAATTCCCAATGTGTCCTCGGGAGCTCCTTCCTCATTATTAGAATTTGTCCAGGTTTATCCTTTGCTACATAAAGGATTGGGACACCTTGATGCACTTTATTTACTTTATTTACTTTTTGCTCGTTACTATTTATCTTACCACAAAACAATCTGTCACCTACTATTTAAGTGCTTGCAGAGAAAACCTTATTGAAAACCGCTTATCATTTCCTTCTGCTCCTCGTTGGGTTCGACACTCTTACTTATCGAAAGGACTATGATAGATCCCCTATACTTGTGGGTCATCAGGTTGCGGGAGAGTGGACCGCTGTAGATAGAGGGGGGAAGGTGATGGAGATGTTGGTGAAGATAGCGGAGGTGTTGGTGAAGATCGCGGTGATGATGATGGCCCCCGGCGGCGTTCTGGCGCCATCGGAAGCAAGGGGGAGAGAGCCCCCCTTCTTCTTCTTCTTCCTTTACCTTCTCTCTAGATGGGAGAAGGGTTTCCCCTATGGTCCTTAGCTCCCATGACATGCGAGGGGCGAGAGGCCCTCCGAGATTGGATCTATCTCTCTGTCTCTCTCTGTTTCTGCGTTCCCAGATACTTCCCCTTCACCGTTTCTTTTATATCCGGAGATCCGTAACTCCGATTGGGGTGAATCTTTCACCCAGTTTTTTCTCGTAAAATTAGCTTTCTTGCGGCAAAAAAGAGCGTCAACCACCTTATGGGTGGCTCAGGAGAGTGCCAGGCGCGCCCAGAGGGGTGGGCGCGCCCCCCTATCTCCTGGCCACCTCGTGCACCATTTCGTGTTGATTCTTCCTCCAGAAAATCCCAAATATTCCAAAATAATTCTCCGTCCGTTTTTATCCCGTTTGGATTCCGTTTGATATTGGGTTTCTGTGAAACATAAAACATGCAATAAACAGGAACTGGAACTGGGCACTGGATCAATATGTTAGTCCCAAAAATAGTATAAAAAGTTGCCAAAAGTATATGAAAATTGAAGAATATTGGCATGGAACAATCAAAAATTATAGATACAATGGAGACGTATCAGCATCCCCAAGCTTAATTCATGCTCGTCCTCGAGTAGGTAAATGATAAAAAGATAATTTTTGATGTGGAATGCTACCTAGAATAATCTTGATCATATGTCTAATCATGGCATGAATATTAAGACACGAGTGATTCAAAGCAATAGTCTATCATTTGACATAAAACAATAATACTTCAAGCATACTAACCAAGCAATTATGTCTTATCGAAATAACATAGCCAAAGAAAGCTCATCCCTACAAAATCATATAGTCTGGCTATGCTCCATCTTCATCACATAAAGCATTCAAATCATGCACAACCGCGATGACGAGCCGAGCAATTGGTTCATACTTTTTAACGCGCTTCAGCTTTTTCAACTCTTACGCAATACATGAGCGCAAGCCATGAACATAGCACTATGGTGGTATATGGTGGTGGTTGTGAGGAAAAAAAGGGAGAAGATAGTCTCACATCAACTAGGCGTATCAACGGGCTATGGAGATGCCCATCAATAGATATCAATGTGAGTGAGTAGGGATTGCCATGCAACAGATGCACTAGAGCTATAAATGTATGAAAGCTCAGCAAAAGAAACTAAGTGGGTGTGCATCCAACTCGCTTGCTCACGAAGACCTAGGGCATTTTGAGGAAGCCCATCATTGGAATATACAAGCCAAGTTCTATAATGAAAAATTCCCACTAGTATATGAAAGTGACAAAATAAGAAACTCTCTATCACGAAGATCATGGTGCTATTTTGAAGCACAAGTGTGGTAAAAGGATAGTAACATTGCCCCTTCTCTCTTTTTCTCTCATTTTTTTATTTGTTTTTATTTTTTTGGTGGGCTTCTTTGGCCTCTTTTTTTATTTGGGCTTCTTTGGCCTCTTTTATTTTTTATAAAGTCCGGAAACTCATCCCGACTTGTGGGGGAATCATAGTCTCCGTCATCCTTTCCTCACTGGGGAAATGCTCTAATAATGATGATCATCACACTTTTATTTACTTACAACTCAATATCTAGAACAAAGATATGACTCTATATGAATGCCTCCGGCGGTGTACCGGGATGTGCAATGATCTAGCGTAGCAATGACATCAAAAAACGGACAAGCCATGAAAACATCATGCTAGCTATCTTACGATCATGCAAAGCAATATGACAATGAATGCTCAAGTCATGTATATGATGATGATGGAAGTTGCATGGCAATATATCTCGGAATGGCTATGGAAATGCCATGATAGGTAGGTATGGTGGCTGTTTTGAGGAAGGTAAATAATGGGTTCATGATACCGGCGAAAGTTGCACGCCACAATAGAGGCTAGCAAAGTGGAAGGGTGAGTGTGCGTATATCCATGGACTCACATTAGTCTTAAAGAAATCATATACTTATTGCAAAAGTCTACTTACCCTCAAAGCAAAGTGCTACTACACATGCCCCTAGAGGGATAGATTGGTAGGAAAAGACCATCGCTCGTCCCCGACTGCCACTCATAAGGAAGACAATAAAAAAATCACCTCATGCTCCAACTTCGTTACATAACGGTTCACCATACGTGCATGCTACGGGACTTGCAAACCTCAACACAAGTATTTCTCAATTTCACAATTACTCAACTAGCACGACTCTAATATCACCACCTTTATATCGCAAAACTATTGCAAGGAATCAAAAATATCATATTCAGTGATCTACAAGTTTTATGTAGGATTTTATGACTAACCATGTGAATGACCAATTCCTGTCATCTCTATAAATAGATATAAGTGAAACAAGAGAGTTTAATTCTTTCTACAAAAGATATGCCCACGCTCTAACAAATATAAGTGAAGCAAAAGAGTATTCTACAAATGGCGGTTTTCTATGTGAAGAGAAACAGGCAATCCAAACTTCAAATGATATAAGTGAAGCACATGGAGCATTCTATAAAGCCATACTCAAAAGGTTTAAGTGAAGTGCAATGAGCATTCTATAAATCAACCAAGGATTATCTCATACCAGCATGGTGCATAAAAGAAAAATGAAAACTAAATGCAAAAGATGCTCCAAGACTTGCACATATCGCATGAACGAAACGAATACGAAAACATACCGATACTCGTTGAAGAAAGAGGGGATGCCTTCTGGGGCATCCCCAAGCTTAGACACTTGAGTCTCCTTGAATATTTACTTGGGGTGCCTCGGGCATCCCCAAGCTTGAGCACTTGCCTCTCTTCCTATTCCTCATATCGAGACATCCTCGATTAGACACTTCATCCACACAAAACTTCAACAGAAAACTCGGTAAGATCCGTTAGTATAATAAAGCAAATCACTACTCTAAGTACCATATAAAACCAATTCATATTTTGTTTTTGCATTGTGTCTACTGCAATATAACTTTTCCATGGCTTAATCCACTCATATAAATTGATAGATTCATCAAAACAAGCAAACTATGCATCAAAAACAGAATCTGTCAAAAAACAGAATAGTCCGTAGAAATCTGAACATTCACCAAACTTCTGGTACCCCACAAATTCTACCACAATTAGGAAAAATAAACAAGTTGTATAGAAATACAGTGCAAAAAGAATCAGAACCAATTGACGTTCCAGTTAAAAATGTAAAATCGCACACTACAGCCAAAGTTTCTGTCCTGCACCGTACCAACCAACAAGCATTGTAAACATCCTAAAGGCAAACCTTGGCACATTATTTTTATAATACAAAGGAATTATACAAGGGGATAATTATTTTTGATGAAAAGTTTTTGTAATCAAGATTCACAAAGTTTCCGTGAGCATGAACAAAGTTCAAGGCTAGCTCCCACTTCAACAATGCTTGTCTTTCTCACTTTCACTTTCCTTTTTGAAAAGTTTTAGGTTCCCCTCTTTATTTTTATTTTGTTTTTAAACTATTTAAAAGCACTCAATAGAAATAAATGGCTCTCTAAAAATTTCGGGTTGTCTCCCTGGCAGCGCTTTCTTTAAAGCCATTAAGCTAGGCATATAGTGCTCAAGTAATGAATCCACCCAGATCCCAAGGTATATCAAAGAAAATTTTAATTAACAATGATTTGTAATTTAGTAATGAGCACAAAGTAACATATATCATGTAATGACGAAGTCTAACCCTCTTCCTATGCATCGTCATGTCATAAAAGAACAATTCATGCACACCAAGTAAAGGCCAATGTGTAGTACAAGCAGTTTCTTGCAATTCTATCATATTGGAAACATAAAGAGGCGGAGATGTAGTTCCTCTTTAATAATAATTGCAAGTAGGAGCAGCAAGCACATGCATATTATATCTATCAAAATCATCATGTGCAATGGTAAAAGGCAACCCATCAATATAATCCTTAATAAGCACAAACTTCTCCGATATAGTGTAGTCGGGAGAATTCAAAAAGACAATAGGACTATCATGCGTGGGTGCAATAGCAACAATTTCATGTTTAACATAAGGAACTATAGCAAGTTCATCTCCATAAGAATAATTCATATTGGCATCTTGGCCACAAGCATAGCAAGCATCATCAAAAAGGGATATTTCAAACAAATTCAAGGGATCATAGCAATCATCATAGCAATCATCCTTCGGTAAGCACGAAGGGGAATTAAACAATGTATGAGTTGAAGAGTTACTCTCATTAGAAGGTGGGCATGGGTGATCAATCCGATGTTCCTTGTTTTGTTCTTCGCTCTCCTCATCATCTTTTTCATCCAATGAGCTCATAGTTTCATCAATTTCTTCTTCCATAGCTTCCTGCAAAATATTAGTCTCTTTTTGGACAGCGGAGACTTTCTCAATAAATGCATTAATATTGTAATTGTATTCATAATTTTCATAGCAATATCTAAGTATAGCAAGATTTTCAGGCCTATAAACATCATCATCTAAAGCTTTATACTTTTCAAACAAAGATTCAATTTCATAAGCAGCCTTAAAAGCAACAAATTATTCAATTTGTTCAACACCATAGTAATCATATATACCGTTAGCATAAGAAGCTAAGGTTTCATTATCATTAAATTTGCATGAAAAGGGAAGGTGTGGAGCCTTCATCCTAGAGCAACAAGTAATATCATATCTCAAGCATAGATCCCAGGCATACCAATGCAACATATTAATTTGATCCCATAATAGTTTCCCTTTTTCTCTCAAGCGATAATCCCTAAAGTATTCACATTGATCCAACATGTCTCCCATAACAAAGTTGAATGGAGTTTTCTCAGGATTATTAAAGTAGTACATAATTTCTTTCACATAACGAGCATCAAGGGTTTTAGGAGGTTCCCCATCTCCATGAGTAGCATCTACACCTATTTTTTTGGTATTTCGTGTTCCACATCCATAACTAAAGATAGAGAACAACTTAGAACAGCAAATAAAAATTACTTAGTGATAAAGCAAACAAGCACACATGAGAATATTCACCCCACGCTATGACTCCCCGGCAACGGCGCCAGAAAAAGGTCTTGATGACCCGCAAGTATACGGGATAGTTGTAGCCTCTTTCGATAAGTAAGAGTGTCAAACCCAACGAGGAGCAAAGGTAGAAAAAATACTCTCTCAAGTCCTATCGGCCACTGGTACGACTCTATGCACGCTTAACGTTCGCTTTACCTAGAACAAGTATGAAACTAGAAGTACTTTGTAGGTGTTGTTGGATAGGGTTGCAAGATAATAAAGAACACGTAAATAAAAAGTAGGGGATGTTTAGATAAATATGCAATAAAGTAAATATAACGAGTGTGGAAAAGTGGTGGTAGGAGTTGTGAAATTGTCCCTAAGCAATTGACTACTTTACTAGACCGATAGCAAGTTTTATGTGGGAGAGGCCATTGCTAGCATGTCATCCCTGACTTGGAATTCTATGCACTTATGATTGGAACTATTAGCAAGCATCCGCAACTACTAACGTTCATTAAGGTAAAACCCAAGCATAAAATTAAGATATATTGGTCCCCCTTCAATCCCATATGCATCAATTTCTATGCTAGGTTGAAGCTTCTGTCACTCTTGCCCTCCAATACATAGTCCTATCAACATACAACTAACCCTATGGTGTGATCCACGCGCGCGCTCATATGATGGGCACCAAAGGACAACAACATAACCACAAGCAAATTAAATCAATCATAGCAATTCATCAACCACCAATAGGACAACAAAAATCTACTCAGACATCATAGGATGGCAACATATCATTGGATAATAATATGAAGCATAAAGCACCATGTTCAAGTAGAGGGTACAACGGGTTGCGGGAGAGTGGACCGCTATAGATAGAGGGGGGAAGGTGATGGAGATGTTGGTGAAGATAGCGGAGGTGTTGGTGAAGATCACGGTGATGATGATGGCCCCCGGCGGCGTTCCGGCGCCACCGGAAGCAAGGGGGAGAGAGCCCCCCTTCTTCTTCTTCTTTCTTGACCTTCTCCCTAGATGGGAGAAGGGTTTCCCCTCTGGTCCTTGGCTCCCATGGTGTGGGAGGGGCGAGAGCCCCTCCGAGATTGGATATATCTCTCTGTCTCTCTCTGTTTCTGCGTTCCCAGATCCTTCCACTTCACTGTTTCTTTTATATCCGGATATCTGTAACTCCGATTGGGGTGAATCTTTCGCCCAGATTTTTCTCGTAAAATTAGCTTTCTTGCGGAAAAAGAAGAGCGTCAACCGCCTTACTGGTGGCCCAGGAGAGTACCAAGCGCGCCCAGGGGGTGGGAGCGTGTGACGCCCCTGATTCAATCGTACACTAATCATGCACGCAAACGTGTACGATCAAGATCAGGGACTCACGGGAAGATATCACAACACAACTCTAGAAACATAAATAAGTCATACAAGCATCATAATACAAGCCAGGGGCCTCGAGGTCTCGAATACAAGTGCTCGATCATAGACGAGTCAGCGGAAGCAAAAATATCTAAGTACAGACATAAGTTAAACAAGTTTGCCATAAGATGGCTAGCACAAACTGGGATACAATCGAAAGAGGCGCAGGCCTACTGCCTGGGATTCTCCTAACTACTCCTGGTCATCGTCAGCGGGCTGCACGAAGTAGTAGGCACCTCCAGTGTATTAGGAGTCATCGTCGAAGGTGGCGTCTGGCTCCTGGGCTCCACCGACTGGTTGCGGCAACCAGGTAGAAGGGAAAGGGGGAAAAGGGGGAGAAAAGCAACCGTGAGTACTCATCCAAAGTACTCGCAAGCAAGGAGCTACACTACATATGTATGGGTATATGTGTAAAGGGCCATATCAGTGGACTGAACTGCAGAATGCCAGAATAAGAGGGGGATAACTAATCCTGTCGAAGACTACGCTTCTGGCAGCCTTCGTCTTGCAGCATGTAGAAGAGAGTAGACTGAAGTCCTCCAAGTAGCATCGCATAGCATAATCCTACCCGGCGATCCTCCCCTCGGCGCCCTGTGGAAAAGCGATCACCGGGTTGTCTATGGAACTTGTCTGGTGTGTTCTATTAAGTATCCGGTTCTAGTTGTCACAAGGTCAAGGTACAACTCCAAGTCGTCCTGTTACCGAAGATCACGGCTATTCGAATAGATTAACTTCCCTGCAGGGGTGCACCACATAACCCAACACGCTCGATCCCATTTGGCCGGACACACTTTCCTGGGTCATGCCCGGCCTCGGAAGATCAACACGTCGCAGCCCCACCTAGGCACAACAGAGAGGTCAGCACGCCGGTCTAAATCCTATGCGCGCAGGGGTCTGGGCCCATCGCCCATTGCACACCTGCATGTTGCGAGGGCGGCCGGAAGCAGAACTAGCCCCCTTAATATAAGAGCAGGCTTACGTTCCAATCCGGTGCGCGCCGCTCAGTCGCTAACGTCACGAAGACTTCGGCTGATACCACGACGCCGAGTGCCCATAACTGTTCCCGCGTAGTTGGTTATTGCGTATAGGCCAGTAGCCAGACTCAGATCAAATACCTCTCTCCTAACAAGGCCAGGCCTACCTCTCTCCTAGGCGGTCTCAACCTGCCCTGTCGCTCCGCCACAAAGTAACAGTCGGGGGCCGTCGGGAACCCAGGCCCATCTCTACCGGGATGGAGCCACCTGTCCTTCCAGCCCCCACATCGAAATCACTTGCGGGTACTCAACAAGCTGACCCGACTTTAGTCACCATCTGTATAGTATGTATGTATGTATGTATACTATATACCCGTGATCACCTCCCGAGTGATCACGGCCCAATAGTATAGCAAGGCAGACTGACAAGAATGTAGGGCCAATGATGATAAACTAGCATCCTATACTAAGCATTTAGGAATGCGGGTAAGGTATCAATGACTGTAGCAACAATGACAGGCTATGCAACAGAATAGGAGTAACCGAACAGTAACATGCTACACTACTCTAATGCAAGAAGTATAGAGAAGAATAGGCGATATCTGGTGATCAAGGGGGGGGGGGGCTTGCCTGGTTGCTCTGGCAAGAAGGAGGGTTCGTCAACACCGTAGTCGTACTGGGTAGCAACGGCGTCGGTCTCGGTGTCTAGCGAGAGAAGAGGGGGAAGAAACAATAAATACAATGCAAACAAATGCATGACGATGCATGACATGACAAAGCGCGGTGCTAGGTGTGCCCTAACGCGGTGGGTGGTTGTACCAGTGAAGGGGGGGAACATCCGGGAAAGTATTCCCGGTGTTTCGCGTTTTCGGACAGATGAATCGGAGGTGAAATGTTGCAGGTTTGCTATGCTAGGGATGTGTGGCGGACGAACAGGCTCCGTATCCGGATTCGTCTCGTTGTTCTGAGCAACTTTCATGTACAAAACATTTTCATCCGAGTTATGGTTTATTTTATATTCATTTTTAAAGATTTAAATCAATTTATAAATTATTAATATTAATTTAATCCGAAAATGGCATTACTGCATCAGCATGATGTCATCGGTCAACAGATGTGTTGACTAGGTCAAGCTGACGTGAGGGTCCCGCGTGTCATTGACTGTTTAGTTAATTAAGTTAATTAGGTTAATTAATTTTAATTAGTTACTTTAAACAGAATTAATTAAGTTAATTATTTAGTTAATTAATTAATTAATATTTAATTTTATCTATTTATTTACTTATTTATTTATTTTAATTCTCTTTTTTAACGTTCCAGGGGCTGGACCTCACATGTCATTGGGCCAGCAAGGCCATAGCGGGTTCGGGCGTGTTTTCGGGCAGCGGGCGATGCGGGCGTCGGGCACCAGCCCGCCCGGCAGGCCACAGTGGGGCTTGTGCGCGCGGTCGTTCAC
>NC_041381.1:440782468-440789783 GCF_002162155.2 Triticum dicoccoides
GCTAACGTGCGGGGGTGGGGCGGCAGGCCGCTCGGCCGCCTGGCCAACTGGGTCAGGGCCCAGTCGGGGAGGGGGGGTATTACTATTGTTATTATTTTAGTAATTTTTTCTATATTGTTCTATCTTTATTCTCATTTGTTTTGTTTTACAAAGTACCAACAAGAGCACCTAAATTAGTGTGACTAGTTTTACCACTGCCACAAAAGGTTTCACACCAAATTAAAATAGTTTAATATTTTATAAATTATAAAAGGCATTTAATTTATTGTTTAAGCTACTATTTTATTCACAAAAGGGCATTTAAACTCTTTACCAAATGTGGTTTTCAACATGACAATTACCTAGGGATTGTTTGCCACACTTTGAACATTTTAGTTTTTTATATTTGAAAACTTTTATTGTTTGACTTTAATTCGAATTTGAATTTGTTTCGGTTTTGAATTATCTAGAGTTTATCAACAGTAACCGAGGTGATGTGGCATCATTAGTGGGGAATCACTGTAGCTTAATTATCCGGGCGTCACAATTCTCCTCCACTATAAGAAATCTCGTCCCGAGATTTAAGAGGGGGAGTAATGGGGAAAGGATTTTGTTACGAAATTCTAACGAGTCTTCTTGGTCTAGGTTGCTCTTCTTGAAGAGGTTGACACCTTTCGCTGATGTCTTCATTTCTCTGCTTCAAGTCACCATGATTAAGTCGTCATCCTTTCTTCGGGAACTTCATCGTACTTACAAAAGAATAAGGGGGTATTCTAGGAGAATGGACCTCTTCAAGGTTGACTATGTGGTAGATAACATTAGGGAGGGTGGCGGAAAGTAACTCTCGAATTGAAACTTAAGAAAATATCGAGAGCAATATAAAGAGGTATCATCGGAAGTTTTCAAGCGGGTAAGCAATCGTTCGATGCCTGAAATAGAGTGTGAAAGGGGTTCAGAGCAATGTAAATAAGCATTGCATCTGATACCGGAATGGATCACTAGGAAGTTGGCTCGCGAATTACATACGAAGCCAAGCATGAGGAATAACCTTGGAAACAGGGGGTGTACACGAGGTCAGGTTTTGATCCAGTGGACCTATGGGTTATGGGCCCACCATGTGGGTTAAAATAGGGAAGGGCATTGACATCTTGCATGGTCATGATAGCAAGGCATGTCAGAGAACAACCGATTAGTTATGTTGGCTGCATTGTCGGTACCAAGGGCGAGGGACGAAGAGAACCATTTTCCTGCTCGTTGAAACGAGGCGGACCAATAGGCAAAGTTCTCGTCCATCCGTGGTTACCGAATGTCATCAACAATAGTAACACGGTCTTACTGACAAGGTTGTACAACAGGGTGTTTACATAAGCAACGAATCATTACTGCTTAGATCATATAAACCACGAGAAAGGTTAAACAAGACAATGAAAAGGAAAATGTGATTATTAGATCAAACAGAACAATGGAAAGGAAATGTGTTTAAACACATATTACAAGGGTATATCCTTTCCAAGGACAAGCAGAGCATGATATCCATGACATGATAGAAGTAGAAAATCTTTTAGGTAAGGGGAGAGGAATTTCATGACATTACCCATATAACGACGTTTGGGTAATTTCAACAAGAAACATTTAGCATGGTGCTTCAAATGTTCTTATTGAAAATCGGAGTACCATAGACATGCTTCGAGATAGCATTGACATGGTCTTCAAGCAAAGGTCGGACTTGGATATACAAAGGATTCATCAGGAACAACTTATAGAATAAGTCTTACAATTTCCTCATGGAAGAATGGTTAACCTTGCTAAAATGGAAACTATAACAATAGGTCCTCCGGTCAAGTGTGCTAGGCATGACATCACCCTACGGGGTCATATAAAGACCAATGTTATAACTCTTGAAAATGTGCTCCAACCATCATATCTGACCGAGATTCTGATCTGATCGGTGTTAGGCAACCTCAAACTCATGATGCCTGTGAAGGAAGGGGTGCGGCACAATTTGACGAGATGACAATGTAAGATTCTCGAGAAATGAACTATGGAAGCGATTTCTGAAACAATAGTTCATCAGTAAACCAACGAGAGGATGAGGAGGTGGCTGATGGAATCAGCGACAATTCATCGAGATTCACAAAAGATGGATTTCCACAACTATGTGAACAAGGAGATGACAATTGTCAGATCAAATGATACAATGAGGTATGCTCGAGGAAACATACCCAATTAAACATTGGTTGAAGGGTGCACCCGAAATATGGGCCTAGGTAGCACGATCAATGTTAGAATGGTGATTCGATAACCAATGGTCTAAGAATGAAATATCGACCAGTAACTTCAAAGCAATAGGGTTGCTAGAATTTTGAAGTCGCACAACATAGTTCAATTGTCGGTTTTCCGGTTAGAAACAACACGGGAACCAAGGAATGATTAGAGATGGCAGGAAGTATCACTTGTACCAAGAATGCATAAGAGGTGGTGAAATTCTCATGACATTATTGACATAAAAGATGGTAATACTCCAAGGTAAAGAAGAACAATTGCTGGATAGCATGGATCTCAAGGTATAACACGAAACACGAACAAGTTTGTGTTGAACGGGAGGAAATAAAGTGGTTGATGATAATATAAATCATCAAGGGCAAGGATGGTATTTCTCTTCATGAATTCAATTGATATCCCGAAAGAGCTCAAAATGTTGATGATGATCATGACACAATTGTTGAGAGATTTCACGAAGAAGCAATCGAATAGTGATGGCATCAAGAAAAAGCAATGGTGAAGCAAAGGGTCATTGGAACCACGAATATGACACAAACTCGAAACCAAGCTTGCTGTTCAAGGCGGAATGATATGATGAGGAAGATCGACGTAAGCTTAGCTCATCGTCGAAAGTGGTGTTCCGGGAATAACGACCAGGTAGCACAGTTAAAATGTTGCACGATAAGGATATAGCCGATCAGGCTAGGAATGGCTTGATCGGGTACAAACTCGTACTTAAAGAAGATTACTAAGAGTAGTTGAACCGTAGTGCGGACTCGGTTCAGTTATCGGTGTCTTTGAGTGTTTAATAACTCAGAGCCCATGAAAAATTGTAATCAGTGAGAATGTAGTACTTGATGAAGAACTCATAAGAAGTTATGCTGTTCCAAGATAATATCAAGTTACCAGGGGTAATACTCGACGACAGATCAAAGTAGAGGTTGGACTAGGGTATTGCTCTACAGAAGACAAGTGCTTAAACTTGCACGAGAAATGGTATTTAAAGGAGAACAAGTCGGAATCACGATTGCAAAAGGCCAGATCCCAGATATAAGATGAACTTATACCAAGGGAATAATTAATTTAAGAGAAGCTTTAATGATTAGATCTACATCGTGTCCATGGGCATGAACTCAAAGTTCAAGGTCGACTCCCACTTCTCCAATGCATAACCTTTCATTCACTGCTCTGTTAAAATTAAGTGAAGATGAAGAACTACCTGGTGAATTACCAGAGGAGTATGACCCGTGAAATCTTTCGGGTTCACACAGATTAAGGAAGGCATAGGTTCGACCCATCGGGCATATTAGTAACATATACCACAAGTTTCAAAAGTAAATACACAAGCTCGAAAGCAGAGCATGGTTGGCCAAGGAGAGGATACAATTTACCAAAGGCATTATGTATCAGTGGAAGAACTCACAAGGTGATTGAATATGAAGGACGCTGTCGGATAAAAATCCAAAAATGGATTGGGCGATCCACAACGGAGCTGATGTGAGTATCGATACTCACTCAGAGGAAGAAAGAATGTAGAGGCATCAGATTCAAGAATCACCTGATTAGTCTGATGCTTAAATAGAAAGAAATTATGGTTTCCAAAATGAAGGATCAGAAGCAGACGCTCTGATCAAGGATGGATAAGTTGAATATACTTAGGGGTACAATCGACGACAATTTGGTTGGTCGACATCCAACTCATGTTTAAAATGACGTCTGAGCCGAAAGGATGAATTCTAGGATTTGATTGAGGATTGCGAGCATTCGCAACATATTGAATCAACGGACTCAAAAGATAATGACAAAGGATGCCAAGAAGATTACTATACTTATGGGATTAACCATAATGCAAGAAAGCAAGAATTTCAAAAGCAATAAGCTGCTAAGGATTTTCGGAAGATCGGATATTATTTTGAAGAACTTAGTGAAACACACAAACAACTAGGGATGGGCGGATACTCGGTAAGTGCAAGAAATTATCCGTAGGGGTGTATATGTGGATAATGAACTGCAAGGCAGTAGGCACAAAGTATTCTCGGAACAATAGAGAGAATTTCTGAGGTATCTTGTAATAACAAGATCAACTGGGAATGAAGTTATGGACCAAAAGTGTATGTAGCTTTCCATAGGGATTTATCGGTGGTATGGAATTGCAACGGCGAAGGGCACAAGGGTCTCGGGGAAACATCGGAGAGTATTGTCAGAATCTTCTGTTGAAGCGGTCGATCATTTGTAATGAAGGGGCTCTCCGGGAATAAGTGGTAACAAGAACCTAGAGTTAGATTTCAGCAAAATAATTTAACCTGAATAAAAGAGAGATTAGAATCCCAGAGTATAGACGAGGAATAAAAGATCCTAATACCACCCAATGGCGATGTGGGCCCATGGCCGAACAACCATGTTAGTAAAGTTTTGTAAAGTCTAGACTCGACTTCGGCCAAGGAGTTGGAAAGGGGGATTCCTACAGGCAGTCGGCTCTGATACCAACTTGTGACGCCCCCGATTCAATCGTTTACTAATCATGCATGCAAACGTGTACGATCAAGATCAGGGACTCACGGGAAGATATCACAACACAACTCTAAAAACATAAATAAGTCATACAAGCATCATAATACAAGCCAGGGGCCTCGAGGGCTCGAATACAAGTGCTCAATCATAGACGAGTCAGCGGAAGCAACAATATCTAAGTACAGACATAAGTTAAACAAGTTTGCCATAAGATGGCTAGCACAAACTGGGATACAATCGAAAGAGGCGCAAGCCTCCTGCCTGGGATCCTCCTAACTACTCCTGGTCGTCGTCAGCGGGCTGCACGTAGTAGTAGGGACCTCCAGTGTTGTAGGAGTCGTCATCGAAGGTGGCATCTGGCTCCTGGGCTCCATCGACTGGTTGCGGCAACCAGGTAGAAGGGAAAGGGGGAAAAGAGGGAGAAAAGCAACCGTCAGTACTCATCCAAAGTACTCGCAAGCAAGCAGCTACACTACATATGCATGGGTATATGTGTAAAGGGCCACATCAGTGGACTGAACTGCAGAATGCCAGAATAAGAGGGGGATAACTAATCCTGTCGAAGACTACGCTTCTGGCAGCCTCCGTCTTGCAGCATGTAGAAGAGAGTAGACTGAAGTCCTCCAAGTAGCATCGCATAGCATAATCCTACCCGGCGATCCTCCCCTCATCGCTCTGTGGAAAAGCGATCACCGGCTTGTCTGTGGAACTTGTCTGGGTGTGTTTTATTAAGTTTCTGGGTCTAGTTGTCATAAGGTCAAGGTACAACTCCAAGTCGTCCTGTTACCGAAGATCACGGCTATTCGAATAGATTAACTTCCCTGTAGGGGTGCACCACATAACCCAACATGCTCGATCTCATTTGGCCGGACACACTTTCCTGGGTCATGCCCGGCCTCGAAAGATCAACACATCGCAGCCCCACCTAGGCACAACAGAGAGGTCAGCACGCCGGTCTAAATCCTATGCACGCAGGGGTCTGGGCCCATCGCCCATTGCACACCTGCATGTTGCGAGGGCAGCCGGAAGCAGAACTAGCCCCCTTAATATAAGATAAGGCTTACGTTCCAATCCGACGCACGCCGCTCAGTCGCTGATGTCACGAAGGCTTCGGCTGATACCACGACGCCGAGTGCCCATAACTGTTCCTGCGTAGTTGGTTAGTGCGTATAGGCCAGTAGCCAGACTCAGATCAAATACCAAGATCTCGTTAAGCGTGTTAAGTATCCGCGAACGCCGAACAAGGCCAGGCCCACCTCTCTCCTAGGCGGTCTCAACCTGCCCTGTCGCTCCGCCACAAAGTAACAGTCGGGGGCCGTCGGGAACCCAGGCCCACCTCTACCGGGATGGAGCCACCTGTCCTTCCAGCCCCCACATCGAAATCACTTGCGGGTACTCAATGAGCTGACCCGACTTTAGTCACCATCTGTATAGTATGTATGTATGTATGTATACTATATACCCGTGATCACCTCCCGAGTGATCACGGCCCAATAGTATAGCAAGGCAGACTCACAAGAATGTAGGCCAATGATGATAAACTAGCATCTTATACTAAGCATTTAGGAATGCGGGTAAGGTATCAATGACAGTAGCAACAATGACATGCTATGCAACAGAATAGGAGTAACCGAACAGTAACATGCTACACTACTCTAATGCAAGCAGTATAGAGAAGAATAGGCGATATCTGGTGATCAAGGGGGGCGGGCTTGCCTGGTTGCTCTGGCAAGAAGTAGGGGTCGTTAACACCGTAGTCGTACTGGGTAGCAGCGGCGTCGGTCTCGGTGTCTAGCGAGAGAAGAGGGGGAAGAAACAATAAATACAATGCAAACAAATGCATGACGATGCATGACATGACAAAGCGCGGTGCTAGGTGTGCCCTAACGCGGTGGGTGGTTGTACGAGTGAAGGGGGGGAACATCCGGGAAAGTATTCCCGGTGTTTCGCATTTTCGGACAGATTAACCGGAGGTGAAATGTTGCAGGTTTGCTATGCTAGGGATGTGTGGCGGACGAACATGCTGCGTATCCGGATTCGTCTCGTTGTTCTCAGCAACTTTCATGTACAAAACATTTTCATCCGAGTTACGGTTTATTTTATATTCATTTTTAAATATTTAAATCAATTTATAAATTATTAATATTAATTTAGTCTGTAAATGGCATTACTGCATCAGCATGATGTCATCAGTCAACAGTTGTGTTGACTAGGTCAAGCTGACGTGTGGGTCCCGCATGTCATTGACTGTTTAGTTAATTAAGTTAATTAGTTAATTAGGTTAATTAATTTTAATTAGTTAATTTAAACAGAATTAATTAAGTTAATTATTTTGTTAACTAATTAATTAATATTTAATTTTATCTATTTATTTACTTATTTATTTATTTATTTTAATTCTCTTTTTTTAACGTTCCAAGGGGCTGGACCTCACATGTCATTGGGCCAGCAGGGCCATAGCGGGTTCGGGCGTGTTTTCGGGCAGCGGGCGATGCGGGCGTCGGGCACCAGCCCGCCCGGCAAGCCACAGTGGGACTTGTGCGCGCGGTCGTTCACGGAGGAG
>NC_041381.1:440789903-440790530 GCF_002162155.2 Triticum dicoccoides
GGGGCGACGAAGGGCAGCAGCGATGTGAGCGGCTGCGGCGGGTGGAGCTGCCGAGGCGCGGACGCGTGGGTCGCGTGGCCGGGCACGCACGCTGGGCGCGGCCAGCGCGGGGTGACCGCGGTCGGGGCGCGTTCAGACGGTGAGCGGCGATGGGGAGAGACGCTATGAGAGGGCAGAGGAGAAGGGGAGGGTGGTGGCTCACTGGGCCCTACAGGTGTGCGAGAGTGAGCTCGGGGAGGTCTGACAACGAAGAGGACGACGGCGTCCGACGAGGCGTAGGAGCTCCGGTCGTGGAGGAGGGCGAAGACGGGCGGCGACGTAGGTGGGCGTCGAGGCGCCGGCGCGTCGAGGCGCCGGCGAGGTGCGACGGGGTCGGGGTCGGTGATGAGGCGAGGTCGCGGCATCAGGCGGGCGCCACGCGAGGTAGAGGAGGGGGCGCAGAGGAGTCCCTAAGGGGCGGCGCCGAGCCCGGCTGGCGGTGGCCTTAGCGGCGCGGCGACTTGCGTCGGGCGCGGCCGTGCGGGAGGAGGGGATCGAGCCGGGGCGCCCCTCCCCCAGGCACGAGGCGTGCGTGCGTGTGTGTGCGCGTGTGTTGCGTGTGGTGGCGGCGCCAGGAGGGGAGCGACG
>NC_041381.1:440790856-440798819 GCF_002162155.2 Triticum dicoccoides
TGGCCAACTAGGCCAGGGCCCAGTCGGGGAGGGGGGTATTACTATTGTTCTTATTTTAGTAATTTTTTCTATATTGTTCTATCTTTATTCTCATTTGTTTTGTTTTACAAAGTACAATCAAGAGCACCTAAATTAGTGTGACTAGTTTTACCACTGCCACAAAAGGTTTCACACCAAATTAAAATAGTTTAATATTGAAAGATCGAGGATGTCGCCTAGAGGGGGGGGTGAATAGGCGCTTTAAAATAATTACGGTTTAGGCTTGAACAAATGCGGAATAAACCTAGCGGTTAATTTGTCAAGCACAAAACCTACAACAACTAGGCTCACCTATGTGCAACAACAACTTACGCTAAGCAAGATAAGCAACTATGGATAGCAAGATATATGACAAAGAACAATATCGCTATCAGAAAGTAAAGTGCATAAGTAAAGGGGCTCGGGTAAGAGATAACCGAGGAACGCGGAGACGATGATGTATCCCAAAGTTCACACCCTTGCGGATGCTAATCTCTGTTTGGAGCGGTGTGGAGGCACAATGCTCCCCAAGAAGCCACTAGGGCCACCGTAATCTCCTCATGCCCTCGCATAATGCAAGATGCCGTGATTCCACTAAGGGACCCTTGAGGGTGGTCACCGAACCCGTACAAATGGCAACCCTTGGGGGCGGTCACCGAACCCGTCAAATTGCTCGGGGCGATCAACACAACCTAATTGGAGACCCTGACGCTTGCCTGGAGCTTTACACCACAATGATTGAGCTCCGAACACCACCAACCGACTAGGGCGCCCAAGCACCCAAGAGGAACAAGCTCAAGGGCACCAAGCACCCAAGAGTAATAAGCTTCTCAACTTGTAACTTCCACGTATCACCGTGGAGAACTCAAACCGATGCACAAAAGCAATGGCAAGGGCACACAGAGTGCCCAAGTCCTTCTCTCTCAAATCCCACCAAAGCAACTAATGCTAGGGAGGAAAATGAGAGGAAGAACAAGAAGGAGAACACCAAGAACTCCAAGAACTAGATCCAAGGGGTTGCCCTCACATAGAGGAGAAAGTGATTGGTGGAAATGTGGATCTAGATCTCCTCTCTCTTTCCCCCCCAAAACTAGCAAGAATCCATGGAGGGATTGAGAGATAGCAAGCTCGGAGAAGGTCAACAATGGGGGAAGAACACGAGCTCAAAAAGATAAGGTTCATTGGGGAAGAAGACCCCCTTTTATAGGTGGGGGAAAATCCAACCGTTATCCCACTCACCAGCCCCGTAGAGAGCGGTACTACCGCTAGGGAAGGGCAGTACTACCGCTCAACCCAGCGGTACTGTCGCGCTACCAGAGCCCTGACCCCAGGGCGGTACTACCGCCAGGGAAGAGCGGTACTACCGCTTAGGGCGGTACTACTGCTCCTACTGCCGCCCTTAGTGCTGCAAAACCCGACACGAAAAACTTCGTTCGAGAATCGAGGCGGAAGTAGCCCAGACGCACAGCGGTACTACGGCCGAAAAACCCCAAGCGGTACTACCGTTCGGAGAGCGGTACTACCGCTTGGAGCGGTACTACCGCTCTGAGAGCGGTACTACCGCTAGGGAGCTTCGGAGGTACTACCGCTGTGGACCGCGGTACTACCGCTGGCGCCAGCCTTAAGCCACTACCGCTAAAACAAAGAATACTCCAAAGAAACCAGAACTGCCATAACTTCTGCAAATGAGCTCCGAATTGAGCAAACTCAAGCTTGTTGGATAGAGCAAGATGAGTAGCATCAAATAGCTTGTTATAGTAAGAAGAGGCAGGGGAGGTATGCTTAGCAAACAAAGGAGTGAAACCTCCAATCGAGAAGAACTGGCATACCCTCCCACATCGAAAACATCATAGAAGATGCATGAGAACTCCGTTTTCGATGAACTCGAGCTTGTCATAAAAATGACCAAAGGCTCCAAATCTCACAAGGAGAAGAACCAAACAAGAACCAAAAAGATGATGCAAGGATGCAATGGTTTGAGCTCTCTACGAATGATACGATCAAGCAGCTCATCGAGAGCCGCCCTTGCTAGTACGGCAATCAACCCGGTCTCCCACAACTACCGTGAGACCGGTAAAATAGAAAACCTATCAAGGGCAAACCTTTGCCTTGCACATGGTCCACTTGAGCTAGATGATGACGATCTTGACTCCCTCAAGTTGGACCACCTTTCTTGATTGCATCGGCTCGAAGAAGACTAGTTGATTGCTCCCCCATACTCCACTATGGGTGAGCCACTCTTCTGCACATCTTCACAAGTCCATTGTCGCCACAATAGATGACAAGCTTCAAGCATATGATCTCTTCGTGATGATTCTACTTGAGCTTGCACACCGCAACCTAACCCCATAAAGAACTCGCACGAAGACCATGGGTTAGTACACAAAGCGTAATTCACCATGCTTACCATACCATGGGATCGCTTGATCCCTCTCGGTACATCTTCTATGCTTTGTGTGTTGATCAACTTGATTCATTCTTTGACTTAGTCTTGATCAACCTTGAATCTTTCCAACTCTCTTCATTTGGATGATGTCTTGAAGGTAAACATGAATGATCACACAATCTTCTTCTTCAAGACATGCTTGCAATAAGCTCAACACTCATAAGACCAATCTTTGGATAATTCCTTAATAGCAACTTGGTCATCACAAACTCTCCTTGAAACCAACAAATGGACTCCAAGAAAAGCCTATGGACAAACCCTTCAAATATAACTCAAGGCAACCATTAGTCCATAGATATTGTCATCAATTGCCAAAACCAAACATGGGGGCACCGCATGTTCTTTCAAATATTTTATAAATTATAAAAGGCATTTAATTTATTGTTTAAGCCACTATTTTATTCACAAAAGGGCATTTAAACTCTTTACCAAATGTGGTTTTCAACATGACAATTTCCTAGGGATTGTTTGCCACACTTTGAACATTTTAGTTTTTTATATTTGAAAACTTTTATTGTTTGACTTTAATTCGAATTTGAATTTGTTTCGGTTTTGAATTATCTAGAGTTTATCAACAGTAACCGAGGTGACATGGCATCATTAGTGGGGAATCACTGTAGCTTAATTATCCGGGCGTCACAGCGCGCCCCTCTATCTCCTGGCCACCTCGGGCATCGTTTCATGTTGATTCTTCCTCCGAAAAATCCCAAATATTCCAAAATAATTCTCCGTTCGTTTTTATCCTGTTTGGATTCCGTTTGATATTGGGTTTCTGCGAAACATAAAACATATAACAAACAGGAACTGGCACTGGGCAATGGATCAATATGTTAGTCCCAAAAATAGTATAAAAATTTGCCAAAAGTATATGAAAGTTGAAGAATATTGGCATGGAACAATAAAAAATTATAGATACGACGGAGACGTATCAGTGTTCTAGAGTTAAAATAGTCCCATTAACCAAGAGAGGAGGTGGACCAAACAAGTCAAACATAACATTGTAAGCATCAAAGGTATGGCTATCCAAAAAATTCCCTCCGGTAATGGTATCAAGAATGCATCTATTCCAAGGAGTAATGCCTACATAAAAATTGCGAAGAAGAACGGAAGTAGAAAGCTTCCTAGTAGATCTATTTTGAGCATTGCAAATTCTATGCGAAGCATGTTTTAGATTTTCTCCCTCCCTTTGCTTAAAATTAAGAACTTCATGTTCAGGAGTAATAACGAGGATAGGAGGACTAGCCATAACGACGAGCACACAAGAGGCAAGCGATAAAGAGAGAGGAGAATGGGAAAGAGAGGGCGAATAAAATGGCAAGGGTGAAGTGGGGGAGAGGAAAACGAGAGGCAAATGGAAAATAATGTAATGCGAGGGAGATGAGTTTGTGATGTGTACTTGGTATGTCTTGACTTGAGCGAAGACCTCCCCGGCAATGGCGCCAGAAATCCTTATTGCTACCTCCTGAGCACTTGTTGGTTTTCGCTCGAAGAGGAAAGGGTGATGCAACAAAGTAGCGTAAGTATTTCCCTCAGTTGTTGAGAACAAAGGTATCAATCCAGTAGGAGGCTCCTCAAAAGTCCCTCGTACCTACACAAACAAACAAGAACCTTGCAACCAACGCGATAAAGGGGTTGTTAATCCCTTCACGGTAACTTGCGAAAGTGAGATCTGATAAAGATAATAAGATAAGATAAATATTTTTGGTATTTTTATGATATAGATTGGAAAGTAAAGATTGCAAATAGAAATAGATGGGAAACTTATATGATATAAGATAGACCCGGGGGCCATAGGTTTCACTAGTGGCTTCTCTCAAGATAGCATAAGTATTACGGTGGGTGAACAAATTACTGTCGAGCAATTGATAGAAAAGTGCATAGTTATGAGAGTATCTAGGCATGATCATGTATATAGGCATCACGTCCGCAACAAGTAGATCGAAACGATTCTGCATCTACTACTATTACTCCACACATCGACTGACTCATGCCTGCATCTAGAGTATTAAGTTCATAAGAACAGAGTAACACATTAAGCAAGATGAAATGATGTAGAAGGATAAACTCAAACAATATGATATAAACCGCATCTTTTTATCCTCGATGGCAACAATACAATACTGTCAGGACCCCGACTCGATGTCACATCGATCTAGCCGGTAACACCTCATATCACTTTGCGGCCTCACGCACGGTATCCCCATGGGTGTCGCCTTACCTTTGCCCGGGACCGTTTGCGCCTTTTGGCTCACGTATATGATAGTGTCGCTAGCATCCATATGATAAGGAGCCCGGGCTGACATGACTAGTCGTAAACCCAAAGTGGCACAGACTTACAGGGACAGGCATCCATGACCCAGCTTCGAACGTGTCGGTCATCAGCAAGTGGGTCCGGGCTGTAGCACTGGGCTAGCAGGACTCCGGTAAACCGGGCTGTAGCGGGCTAACAGGACTCCGGTACTCAATGCGTGACATTTCCCCGAAGGGACAGACACAGGAACGAAGAAGGACACATGCCGGCCAGCCTAAGTGTTCTAGAGCAGTAGCAAGCTACCATGGCTCAGCGGTAACACTAGGAGACATTTCCCGGTAAGAGAG
Source organism: Triticum dicoccoides (assembly GCF_002162155.2). Classification (NCBI taxonomy): domain Eukaryota; kingdom Viridiplantae; phylum Streptophyta; class Magnoliopsida; order Poales; family Poaceae; genus Triticum; species Triticum dicoccoides. The sequence continues at coordinate 440,795,919 of NC_041381.1, forward strand.
GCTACTAAAGATAAACAACTAGGTAGTCAGATCCCACACATACCAAGCATTTCAATCATACACACAATATGCTCGATATGTGCAAATACAACGAAGCATCACAACATGACTCTACGACACAAGTACTTTATTTAAGGCTCAGGGAGCCATACATAGCATACACAAAGGTACGGGTCTCACAACCCAACATTCAAGTCATACAGTCATACAAACCAGCAGCGGAAGTAACTTGTCTGAGTACAGACAACTAGTAAAATAAAAGAGGCTTGGAAAGCCTAGCTATACTACGTGGTCCTTCATAAGCTCAGGATCACCACCTGGGCCTTTAGCCTACTCGTTGATGTCAACGTCTACGTAGAACCCATCAGAAGGGGTTGCAGCGTCTTCTGTAAAATGTAAATTATAGCAACATGAGTACAAAGGTACTCAGCAAGACTTACATCAGATCCTACATACATGCACATTGTCAAGAAGGGTTGGTGGAGTTATTGCAGCAAGCCAGCTTTGACTCTTGGCTAGACTATCCTACGATACCTCAACTTGAAATGGTTTTGCGCACACGAGTCCACTACTCACCACTTCAATACACTACCGAGGATCCGCCTCCGTCTTCCTACGGAAGAGCCATCCTCGGCACTCACACTTATCTTGAGGCTTTTAGTAGTTTCCATTTACTTGTCTATGAACTGTATAGGCAACCAAGTAGTCCTTTACCGCGGACGCGGCTATTCGAATAGATCATGTTAACCCTGCAGGGGTGTACTTCTTCATACACGCTCTCACCACTTACCGTCGTTTACAGGACATGTACTCGGCAACCTTCAAGCGGAAGCCCAACATGGGTGTCGGCCACGACCTACCTAACCACCTAAGCCTCCAGTCCAGGTTTATCACCTATCCAGGTTCCATCCGCAGGGAGTCCGGCCGAGGTTTCCCATACGGCCCCGAACGATGTGAACAGGGTTCCCGAGATACCTAACGGGTATTCGGTACACCCGGCCACGTACCTACCGCATCACAGCCCACCCCTACGGTCAGCGCTGTCCACGGCCTCCAGTAGGCTACAAACACCAGAAACTACTTGCAACTCCTGGACGGAGAACTAGGGTGAATAAGAAGCCGAGAGGGTCCATTGGTTTCGGGCCCAATGCATGGTAGTAGCTGATTCTTAAATCACACATACAGATCTCAGTGCTTAAGGTCGGCTTCAATGAAACAACCCACCATGTACTCCTACATGGCCTCTCGTCGATACCTTTACCAAATCGTGTTCACCACACCACTCTCATTACCGACATAACATTTCACTCTAGCCCATCACCCAGATGAACCAGACCTGACACGACTCTAAGCATAGCAGGCATAGCAAGGTAGGAACAACACATACATATGGCTCAATCAACTCCTACACATGCTAGTGGGTTTCATCTAGTTACTGTGGCAATGACAGGTCATGCAGAGGAAATGGGTTCAACTACCGTAGCACACAGCAGTTTGGAACGCGTTGTCTTAATGCAGTAAAAGAGAGCAGGAGCGAGAACATGGGATTGTATCGATATGATCAAATGGTTGGTTGCTTGCCTGATGGTTCGATGCACTGATACGGTTCTTCGTTAGGGTAATCACGGTACTCCTCGGAGACAGAACCTGTCGCAAAGGACACCGATACACAACCATCACCAAACAATGTGCAACAATATGATGCATGCATGAAACATGGCAATATGAGTGTGTTGGGCTAATGCAACTAAAACCAGAAGGGTTTGAACAAATTTGAATCAAAGATTCAAATTTCAAACTCAACCATGGCCTTTTAAAGTGCTTTTCCTTGTTCTGCATTAAACATCAAGTTAACTTGTTTAATCATGCATGAAAGTAGTACAGATGGATAGATTGGATTTTTCTGATCATTTTTCATATATAATTTGTCTGATTTGGAGTTACAGAATAAAAGTTATGAATTTTTGAAGTTTAAATTATATTCTGGAATTTCCTATATTAGAATAATTCCAGAAAATCATTATTGCGTCAGCCTGACGTCAGTGTGACGTCAGCAGGTCAACGGAACAGGTCTGGGTCAAACCTGACAGTGGGTCCCGCATGTCAGGGTGATTATTTTAATTAAAGTTTAATTAAAACTAAACGTGTTTAATTAACAGGGCTGGGCCCCACCTGTCATTGACTCAGGGGAGTCAACCAGGGCCCACCAGTGGTCAAAGTCAAAGCCAGCGACGCCGGCGTTTAGCCGCCGGCGAGCCCGACGCGGCGGCGGGAGTGGTTTTGGCCATTTCGGCCACCAAATGGGCCGCGGAGACCACCGGAGTGGAGCTGAGGACAAGCCGCAGCTCTTGGTGGAGTCCGTTGGGGTCGGGGTGGCCGGAGTTGGCGCCGGCAACGACTTTGGCAGCCACCGGGGTTCGGTCGAAGATGAACTTGGCGCTAGAGGGGTCGGTGAGGCTCGTGGAGTGGCTAGCTAGGTGCTGCGGGACTCGGTGAGTAAGATGGACACCATCTTGTGGCCGGAGTGTGGCCGGAAGCACGTCGGCGACGATATCCGCGGCGGTGCGGGCGTGTGATCCTCGTGCGGTGGCTACACGGCTCAGGAATGAGAGAGAGAGGGTCGGAGGAGTAGCTAGGCTCACAGCGCTCCCGTAGGAGGAGGCCACCGGCGAGGTCGGGGACGAGCTGAGGCGGCGACGGCGTTGAAGGGGATCTCCGGCGACGGTGAGCTCGGGCGAGGTCGGTGCAGTGGTCTCGGGCCGCACGAGCACACAGGGCTCGGCTAGCTCGATGAAGTGGACGGCGGCGGAGCTCCTGGACACGGTGGCACGGCGTGGGGTGGACGGAGGGCGTGGCTACGGCGAGGGGGTGGCGGCGATGGCGTCGGCCATGGCTGGGGCG
>NC_041381.1:440798909-440805763 GCF_002162155.2 Triticum dicoccoides
GCGACGGTGAGCTCGGGCGAGGTCGGTGCGGTGGTCTCGGGCCGCACGAGCACACGGGGCTCGGCTAGCTCGATGAAGTGGACGGCGGCGGAGCTCCTGGACACGGTGGCACGGCGTGGGGTGGACGGAGGGCGTGGCTACGGCGAGGGGGTGGCGGCGATGGCGTCGGCCATGGCTGGGGCGTGCGAGGGGGAGGAGCTGGAGAGGAGAGGGGGTGTCTGGGGGGTTCGGGGGAGAGAGGGAGGCCGATCCACGGCGTTAGCCGGGCGAGGGAGGCGGCGAGGCGGCGAGCAGGTGCGTGGCACCCATGCGGTGCTCGCCGTTGAGCACCTGCCTGCCTGCCTGGCCGCAAGCAGCTCGCTGGCGCGGTGCTGGGCTGGGCCGGCAGGTGGGCCGGTGCTGGGCGACAGGTAAGGGTTTTTCCATTTTCTTCTGTTTTCTGTTTATTTAATACTTCTGCAACTTTGTTGAATTTAATAAAATACCTAGGCAACTTCAAAAATCACCAAACTACTCCTGGTCCATAGTTGGATTATTTCCAACATGAAACATTTTAGTTTGGAGATATTTGAGCATTTAAATATTTTATATAATTTTAAATGCCCAAATTCAAATATTTATGATTTAATTCAAAACCCTAGGATGGCCTAGGAAAATGTGCACCACTTTTGGCAGAGGTTCTGAACCAAGACAAAAATGATGGGCATTTTAGAAGGGCATTTCAGGTTCATTGAAAATGTTTTTTAGTAAACCCTAATTGGTTTCAGAGGGGACTGGGGGTTCTGTCATCCCCATTTCAGGTTTCTGATGAAAAGTAAACATGATGCAACACTCTAATGCATGGCTAACTAGGATGTGACAACTCACCCCCACTCAAAAGAATCTCGTCCCGAGATTTGGGTTCCTCCGGGAAGAGGGCGGGATACTCGAGTCGAAGACGATCCTCCCTTTCCCAAGTTGCTTCATCCTCAGAATGGTGCGACCATTGTACTTTGAGAAACTTGATATTATGACGTCGAGTGGTACGCTCGGCCTGATCGAGGATATGAATGGGGTACTCTCGATATGTAAGATTATCTTGGAGATCAAGCATTTCGTGGTCCACTCCACGGATAGGATCCGAGAAGCAACGCCTGAGTTGAGAAACGTGGAAGACATCGTGGACTCTGGAGAGGTGCGGAGGTAGTTCCAATTGGTAGGCAACTTCTCCTCGTTTGGCGAGAATGCGAAAGGGTCCAATGTAACGAGGAGCCAATTTGCCTTTGATACTGAAACGATGGGTTCCCTTCAGAGGGGTGACCCGAAGATAAGCCTTCTCGTCAACCTCGAAAGTCATAGCCTTATGTTTTCGGTCATATTGGCTCTTTTGACGGGATTGGGCTGTTTTCAACTTTTCACGAACGATGCGAACTTTTTCTTCTGCTTCCTGAATCATATCCGGGCCAAAGAATTGTCTTTCCCTGGTCTCTGACCAGTTAAGGGGTGTTCGACACCGTCGTCCATAGAGGACTTCAAAAGGGGCTTTACCCAAGCTAGATTGATAGCTGTTGTTGTAAGCGAATTCGGCAAATGGAAGGCACTTCTCCCAATCCATTCCGAATGAGATAACAGAGGCTCGAAGCATGTCTTCTAGAATCTGGTTGACGCGTTCCACTTGACCACTCGACTGAGGGTGGAAGGCGGTGCTAAAGGAGAGACGGGTTCCCATAGCATTTTGGAAGCTTTCCCAAAATCGAGAGGTGAAAAGACTTCCTCGATCCGAGTTAATTTCCAAAGGAACGCCATGGAGAGACACTATACGGGAGATGTATAAGTCTGCCAATTGACTAGCGGTTATACTCTCACGAACAGGTAGGAAATGGGCTACTTTGGAAAGACGATTGACAACGACGAAGATAGCATTATTCCCTCTCTTGGTCCTGGGAAAACCGGTAATGAAGTCCATACTAATTTTATCCCATTTCCATTCAGGAATAGCTAAGGGTTGAAGGGTGCCAGCAGGCCGTTGATGCTCTGCTTTTACACGACGACAGACGTCGCAATTAGCAATATACTGAGCAATTTCTCTCTTCATCCTAGTCCACCAGAACCTCTGGCGTAGGTCCTGATACATCTTAGTACTACCGGGATGAATGGTGAGAGGAGATTCATGAGCTTCCTTAAGAATCAATCGCCTCAGGTTTCGCACTTTGGGAACCACTAGTCGATTCCCGAAGTATACGACCCCTTGATCATTAATGGAGAAACAATTCGCAATTCCTTTCTTGATGTTTCTCTTGATGCGGGAGATTCCCGGATCTACCTTCTGTGCTTTGATAATCTGATCCATAAGGGTAGGTTTTGCCACCAAGGTGGAAAGAAAACCTTGAGGAACAATGTGAAGGTTAAGCTTCCGAAATTCCTCATGGAGAAGCGGTTGACTTTGTTGTAACATCAGGTTGTTACAATAAGATTTACGACTTAGCGCATCAGCCATGACGTTGGCTTTCCCTGGGGTGTAGGTTATTCCTAAGTCGAAGTCTGTGATTAACTCAACCCAACGTCTTTGCCTGAGATTTAAATCCGGTTGGGTGAAAATGTACTTCAGACTTTGGTGATCAGTGAATATTTCGCAACGGTTACCGAGGAGGTAATGCCGCCAGGTCTTAAGTGCATAGACTACGGCTGCAAGCTCTAGATCATGAGTAGGATAATTCTCCTCATGTGGGTGCAATTGCCGTGAAGCGTAGGCAATTACGTGTCGATCTTGCATGAGAATGCAACCTAGTCCTTGTCGCGAGGCGTCGCAGTAGATAACAAAGTCCTTGGAGAAGTCTGGCGGTACCAGTACGGGAGCAGAAGTCAGGCGCCTTTTCAGTTCCTGAAAGCTGTGCTCACATTGTGGAGTCCATTCGAACTTCTTATCTTTCTTGAGGAGTTCGGTTAGAGGTTTGGCAACTTTGGAGAAGTTTTCGACGAAGCGACGGCAATAGCTCGCTAAGCCCAGAAAACTACGAACTTGCTTGACCGATTTAGGTGGAGTCCAATTAAGGACGGCTTATACTCGCTCAGGGTTAACAGCAATACCTTTACCAGATATTACATGACCCAGATAGGTCACTTCTGACAACCAGAATTCACATTTAGAAAATTTGGCATAAAGGCGATGCTCTCGAAGTTTCTTCAACACTAGCCTTAGATGTTCGGCATGTTCTTCCTCGTTCTTGGAGTAGATGAGTATATCATCGAGGTAAACCACGACGAATTTATCCAAATACTCCATGAAGATTGAGTTCATTAACCGAGAGAAGGTGGCTGGAGCGTTGGTTAAGCCGAAGGACATGACGGTGTACTCGTACTGGCCATAACGAGTAACAAAGGCCATTTTAGGAATGTCCCCGTTTCTGATTTTGATTTGATGGTAGCCCAACCTCAAATCCATCTTGGAGAAGACTGAGGATCCAGCGAGCTGATCATACAGGTCGTTGATCCTGGGGAGCGGATATTTGTTCTTGATTGTGACCAAATTGACAGGTCGATAATCCACAACCATCCGGTCCGTACCATCCTTCTTCTTGACGAACAGGACGGGGCAAGCCCACGGAGATGAACTAGGTCGGATGAAACCCTTTTTCAAGGACTCATCGAGTTGTTTCTTAAGCTCGACTAGTTCTAGGGGTGCCATCTTATAGGGTCTTCTAGCAATCGGCACGGTTCCTGGGATGAGGTCTATTACGAACTCGACATCCCTGTCAGGTGGAACACCTGGCAATTCCTCTGGGAAGACATCCGGGAAGTCACGGACTACCGGAACGTCCTCAAGGTCTGGCAAAGGGCTGGCGTTAAGAGAAAATAATTGTCGCTTGGCTAATCGGGTCAAGACATTGACTATCTTGCCCGAAGGGTGAGTGAGTTGAACAGTCCTAGAGAAGCAATCAATTTTGGCATGATGAGCTGACATCCAGTCCATACCCAAAATGATATTAATATCTGAAGATTTGAGAGCTATCAACGATGCAAGAAAAACAAGTCTGTCGACTTGGATTTCATTTCCATAACTTACCCTAGAGGTCTGCCATCTAGACCCGGGAGTAGAAATTTCCATAGTGGATGGCATGTCACAGAATGCAGTGTTATGCAAACGAGCATAGTTCTCGGATATAAATGAATGAGAGGCTCCTGTATCGAAAAGGACAGATGCCGGGTGGCCATTAACAAGGAGCGTACCGAGAACGACGTTGGGATCTTCTTGAGCTTCTTCGGCAGAGATACAGTTGACATGGCCACGTGAGGCGGTGACCGGCTTGGCGTGGAATACTTTTCCTGTCGGCTTGCCACGGCCAACAGCTTTAGCAGACTGGTTGGGGTTGGTCTAGGGACACTCACGCATATAGTGGCCAGATTCCCCACACTTGAAACAAGTCACGGAGCTGGTACGTGGGGGAGCATTGTTGGTTGGACCCCCATAGGGCTTGGCTGGTGCAGACTGTTGAACAGGGCGAGGCGCCTGGAAAGATGGCCTCGGTGTGAACCTGGGTGGCAGGGCGGTGTTGGGCACCCACACGCGGCGCTTCTGAGGACCAGCACCGGATGAGGAACCCATGTCACGGCCATGCTTGCGGGTTGCGTCATAATCAGTCTGACCAGTTTCAGCACTGATGGCCTTGTTGACAAGTTTCTGAAAAGATGTGCACTCATGCAGACGGAGGTCGCGGCGAAGCTCAGGACTAAGTCCCTTACGGAACCTTGCTTGCTTCTTGGCGTCAGTAGAAACTTCCTCGGTTGCATATCGTGCGAGGTTACCAAACTCCCTGCTGTAAGCATCCACAGAGAGTCGGCCTTGGGTGAAATTGCAAAATTCCTCACGTTTACGGTCCATGAGACCCTCCGGAATGTGATGTTCACGGAAAGCCTCACTGAATTCAGCCCAAGTAGTAACATGACCCGCTGGGCGCATAGCTCCATAATTCTCCCACCATAGACTGGCGGGGCCTTCAAGATGATATGCAGCAAAGGTGACCTTGTCAGCCTCCGTTACCAGCGCGGAACGCAGTTTGTGAGAGATACTGCGAAGCCAGTCATCAGCGTCGAGAGGCTCGACGGAGTGGTGGAACGTGGGTGGATGTAATTTGATAAAATCACTGAGTGACACCACATTAGTCCTCTGATGGTGTGCCGTGTTCTGCTCAATACGCTCCAACAAACGGTTGGTCTCCCGCTTGTTTCTCTCAGCTTCCATCATAACCTCGGCTAGGGAAGGGGGATGAGGCAGATTTGCATCCCTGACTTCACTGCCTTCGGCCTGCCCTTGAGGAGCAGGGTTAGTGCGCGTGTTGACCATCCTAGGTAAACAAGACAATGATTTAGTCAGAATGATAAAATTCCGACATAGGATACAGAATGTAAGGAATAACTCGAAATGCAAGATGATCATCCGTATGACATGGTAGATACAGAAACTGCTTCTTTATTCCATCGTCATACACACCATACAGGGTTTAGTACAAGACCAAACAAAGTACTATTACGGTGAAGAGAGGATTACATCTTATCGGAGGCATCCCAAGCTCCTATACATTGTTTTTCTACATCTCCGGAAAGAGTACAAACTAGGTCATATCCCACGAGTCACGCAGGACGATAGACGACACAGCTATCACGAACTAGTGATTCTACCACTAACTCAGACCGATCCGTAGTAGTCCTCGTAGAAGTCACCTCCATAGCCTGGAAGCTCAACATGATCATCCGGAAACAGACGATCTCGCGGAGCTTGTGGACCATAGGGGCTAGGATGAGGTCGGGGACCAACAGACGGTGGCCTGCGGGGACCGCGAGGTGGGGTGATGCCTCCTACATCACGCCAACCCATCACGTCTGGCAGAGCAGATCTCACAGGATAGAGATCGTGCATATCCGAATATCCAGCTTGCACCGCCGGTGCAAACCGAGTCAAAGTGGCCCAGTGGTCGGCACGGGTATTGAAGAGCTCTAACCTCAAGGCCCGATTTTCACGGTCCTTATCCTCGAGCATCTCAGCAGTGGTGCGAGTCCGTGAATCCTCCTGGGTGGGGTCAGCATAGATAGCCTGGAGATACCCTTGTGCTCCCGGAAGTGATCCTGGCATATACCGGAAATCAGAGTCCCGAAATAGACCAGATCTGACTCGCATGATGGTCATCATAGAGTAGGCGGCGTCCTGCACAGCCATCTCAATAGTAACCCCGAGTCCATAGGAGCAGTGAAGGGGCTCGGTGGATCCAGGATAAGATGGAAATATCCTGACAGTGCAGAGATACTGGCTTTGATTGAAGTCCCGAAATTGCTCTTCGACCGTGTACTCAGGATACCAGCGGTATCCAGCCTCGGTCATTACCCTGACCAACATGGCAGTATGGCCGGGTACATCTAGGCATCGAGTCAGGCGAACCACTTGATTGAGGTCGCGAGTGGCCATCTGAAAGCACAATCATAATGCAAAGGCATTAGAATTTCTAGCAAAATTTCGGCAGCATAACAGCTGTAAATGCTCAAGAAGGATTTTGAGACATTTGACAAAGGATTACATACACATTCAACATCATCATATCAAGTTCTGAGTCCATCCTAGCAACATAATGTGGTAGTAGAACTGAACTAGGCTTGTATCCATCAAACCTATAAGGTACTACTGATTAGTAACACGTGAACCTAATAGAGAGAATAGATCCTAATTCCTTAACCCCCGGTGGAAGAATAGTCTGACTCAGATCAGAATGTCATAAGATAAAGGAGTAAAAAGAGCCTTACGTTCCAACCCACAAACAATTCCCCTACATATAACTAAAGAATTTCTAGACTCAACATCGACCAGTTTGGCTTGGAGAACCTACAGG
>NC_041381.1:440806364-440809458 GCF_002162155.2 Triticum dicoccoides
GTGGGTCCGGGCTGTAGCACTGGGCTAGCAGGACTCCGGTAAACCGGGCTGTAGCGGGCTAACAGGACTCCGGTACTCAATGCGTGACATTTCCCCGAAGGGACAGACACAGGAACGAAGAAGGACACATGCCGGCCAGCCTAAGTGTTCCAGAGCAGTAGCAAGCTACCATGGCTCAGCGGTAACACTAGGAGACATTTCCCGGTAAGAGAGGCTACTAAAGATAAACAACTAGGTAGTCAGATCCCACACATACCAAGCATTTCAATCATACACACAATATGCTCGATATGTGCAAATACAACGAAGCATCACAACATGACTCTACGACACAAGTACTTTATTTAAGGCTCAGGGAGCCATACATAGCATACACAAAGGTACGGGTCTCACGACCCAACATTCAAGTCATACAGTCATACAAACCAGCAGCGGAAGTAACTTGCTGAGTACAGACAACTAGTAAAATAAAAGAGGCTTGGAAAGCCTAGCTATACTACGTGGTCCTTCATAAGCTCAGGATCACCACCTGGGCCTTTAGCCTACTGTTGATGTCAACGTCTACGTAGAACCCATCAGAAGGGGTTGCAGCGTCTTCTGTAAAATGTAAATTATAGCAACATGAGTACAAAGGTACTCAGCAAGACTTACATCAGATCCTACATACATGCACATTGTCAAGAAGGGTTGGTGGAGTTATTGCAGCAAGCCAGCTTTGACTCTTGGCTAGACTATCCTACGATACCTCAACTTGAAATGGTTTTGCGCACACGAGTCCACTACTCACCACTTCAATACACTACCGAGGATCCGCCTCCGTCTTCCTACGGAAGAGCCATCCTCGGCACTCACACTTATCTTGAGGCTTTTAGTAGTTTCCATTTACTTGTCTATGAACTGTATAGGCAACCAAGTAGTCCTTTACCGCGGACGCGGCTATTCGAATAGATCATGTTAACCCTGCAGGGGTGTACTTCTTCATACACGCTCTCACCACTTACCGTCGTTTACACGACATGTACTCGGCAACCTTCAAGCGGAAGCCCAACATGGGTGTCGGCCACGACCTACCTAACCACCTAAGCCTCCAGTCCAGGTTTATCGCCTATCCATGTTCCATCCGCAGGGAGTCCGGCCGAGGTTTCCCATACGGCCCCGAACAATGTGAACAGGGTTCCCGAGATACCTAACAGGTATTCGGTACACCCGGCCACGTACCTACCGCATCACAGCCCACCCCTACGGTCAGCGCTATCCACGGCCTCCAGTAGGCTACAAACACCAGAAACTACTTGCAACTCCTGGACGGAGAACTAGGGTGAATAAGAAGCCGAGAGGGTCCATTGGTTTCGGGCCCAATGCATGGTAGTAGCTGATTCTTAAATCACACATACAGATCTCAGTGCTTAAGGTCGGCTTCAATGAAACAACCCACCATGTACTCCTACATGGCCTCTCATCGATACCTTTACCAAATCGTGTTCACCACACCACTCTCATTACCGACATAATCATTTCACTCTAGCCCATCACCCAGATGAACCAGACCTGACACGACTCTAAGCATAGCAGGCATAGCAAGGTAGGAACAACACATACATATGGCTCAATCAACTCCTACACATGCTAGTGGGTTTCATCTAGTTACTGTGGCAATGACAGGTCATGCAGAGGAAATGGGTTCAACTACCGTAGCACACAGCAGTTTGGAACGCGTTGTCTTAATGCAGTAAAAGAGAGCAGGAGCGAGAACATGGGATTGTATCGATATGATCAAATGGTTGGTTGCTTGCCTGATGGTCCGATGCACTGATACGGTTCTTCGTTAGGGTAATCACGGTACTCCTCGGAGACAGAACCTGTCGCAAAGGACACCGATACACAACCATCACCAAACAATGTGCAACAATATGATGCATGCATGAAACATGGCAATATGAGTGTGTTGGGCTAATGCAACTAAAACCAGAAGGGTTTGAACAAATTTGAATCAAAGATTCAAATTTCAAACTCAACCATGGCCTTTTAAAGTGCTTTTCCTTGTTCTGCATTAAACATCAAGTTAACTTGTTTAATCATGCATGAAAGTAGTACAGATGGATAGATTGGATTTTTCTGATCATTTTTCATATATAATTTGTCTGATTTGGAGTTACAGAATAAAAGTTATGAATTTTTGAAGTTTAAATTATATTCTGGAATTTTCTATATTAGAATAATTCCAGAAAATCATTATTGCGTCAGCCTGACGTCAGTGTGACGTCAGCAGGTCAACGGAACAGGTCTGGGTCAAACCTGACAGTGGGTCCCGCATGTCAGGGTGATTATTTTAATTAAAGTTTAATTAAAACTAAACGTGTTTAATTAACAGGGCTGGGCCCCACCTGTCATTGACTCAGGGGAGTCAACCAGGGCCCACCCGTGGTCAAAGTCAAAGCCAGCGACACCGGCGTTTAGCCGCCGGCGAGCCCGACGCGGCGGCGGGAGTGGTTTTGGCCATTTCGGCCACCAAATGGGCCGCGGAGACCACCGGATTGGAGCTGAGGACAAGCCGCAGCTCTTGGTGGAGTCCGTTGGGGTCGGGGTGGCCGGAGTTGGCGCCGGCGACGACTTTGGCGGCCACCGGGGTTCGGTCGAAGATGAACTTGGCGCTAGAGGGGTCGGTGAGGCTCGTGGAGTGGCTAGCTAGGTGCTGCGGGACTCGGTGAGTAAGATGGACACCATCTTGTGGCCGGAGTGTGGCCGGAAGCACGTCGGCGACGATATCCGCGGCGGTGCGGGTGTGTGATCCTCGTGCGGTGGCTACACGGCTCAGGAATGAGAGAGAGAGGGTCGGAGGAGTAGCTAGGCTCACAGCGCTCCCGTAGAGGCCACCGGCGAGGTCGGGGACGAGCTGAGGCGGCGACGGCGTTGAAGGGGATCTCCGGCGACGGTGAGCTCGGGCGAGGTCGGTGCGGTGGTCTCGGGCCACACGAGCACACGGGGCTCGGCTAGCTCGATGAAGTGGACGGCGGCGGAGCTCCTGGACACGGTGGCACGGCGTGGGGTGGACGGAGGGCGTGGCTACGGCGAGGGGGTGGCGGCGATGGCGTCG
>NC_041381.1:440809622-440813665 GCF_002162155.2 Triticum dicoccoides
AGGTGGGCCGGTGCTGGGCGATAGGTAAGGGTTTTTCCATTTTCTTCTGTTTTCTGTTTTTTAATACTTCTGCAACTTTGTTGAATTTAATAAAATACCTAGGCAACTTCAAAAATCACCAAACTACTCCTGGTCCATAGTTGGATTATTTCCAACATGAAACATTTTAGTTTGGAGATATTTGAGCATTTAAATATTTTATATAATTTTAAATGCCCAAATTCAAATATTTATGATTTAATTCAAAACCCTAGGATGGCCTAGGAAAATGTGCACCACTTTTGGCAGAGGTTCTGAACCAAGACAAAAATGATGGGCATTTTAGAAGGGCATTTCAGGTTCATTGAAAATGTTTTTTAGTAAACCCTAATTGGTTTCAGAGGGGACTGGGGGTTCTGTCATCCCCATTTCAGGTTTCTGATGAAAAGTAAACATGATGCAACACTCTAATGCATGGCTAACTAGGATGTGACAAATACGTGCCTTGCTGCCCATGCTGTCACTGGGAAAGGACAGCGCAATATTGAACCCAAAGGTAAGCACTTCTCCCATTGCAAGAAAGATCAATCTAGTAGGCCAAAGCAAACTGATAATTCGAAGAGACTTGCAAAGTTAACCAATCACACATAAAAGAATTCAGAGGAGATTCAATTATTTCTTATAGACAAACTTGATCATAAACCCACAATTCATCGGATCTCGACAAACACACCACAAAAAGGGTTACATCGAATAGATCTCCAAGAAGATCGAGGAGAACTTTGTATTGAGATTCAAAGAGAGAGAAGAAGCCATCTAGCTAATAACTATGGACCCGAAGGTCTATGGTAACTACTCACAACTCATCGGAGAGGCCTTGGAGATGATGTAGAGGCCCTCCATGGTCGATTCTCCCTCCGGCGGAGCGCCAACGAAGGCTCCAAGATGGGGTCTTGCGGATGCAGAAGGTTGCGGCGGTGGAAATAGTTTTTCGTGGTGCTCCTGGATGTTTTCAGTGTACGGGAGTATATATAGGCGAAGGAGGTAGGTCAGGGGAGCCACATGGGGCCCACGAGGGTGGGGGGCGCGTCTACCCCCCTAGGGCGCGCCCTCCTGCCTCGTGGCCGCCTCGGATGCTTCTTGACGTCCACTCCAAGTATCCTGGATTGCGTTTGTTCCAAGAAGATCGCTCCCGAAGGTTTCATTCTGTTTGGCCTCCCTTTGATATTCCTTTTCTTCGAAACACTGAAATAGGAAAAAAAACAGCAATTCGGGCTGGGCCTCCAGTTAGTAGGTTAGTCCCAAAAATGATATAAAAGTGTAAAGTAAAGCCCATAAACATGCAAAACGGGTAATATAATAGCATGGAACAATCAAAAATTATAGATGCGTTGGAGACGTATCAAATCTTGCCCTCGAGATTCGGGTTGGTCAGCAAAAAGGTTTGGGTGGTCCTTGCAAAGATCTTCTCGCTCCCAGGTGGCTTCCTCCTCGGTACGGTGGCTCCACTGAACTTTGCAAAACTTGATAACCTTGCTGCGAGTAACTCGACTAGAAAACTAAAGAATCTTGAATGGCTTCTCTTCATAGGTCAGATCACTATCCAATTGAATTGCTTCCAGTGGCACTATATCTCTCAGGGGAATATCGACCATCTCAGCGTGGCACTTCTTCAACTGGGAAACGTGGAACACATCATGAACTCCTGATAATCCTTCAGGCAATTCCAACTTGTACGCAACTTCTCCCATGCGTTCCAAAACTCTATATGGTCCCACAAAATGTGGTGCTAGCTTTCACGTTTAACACCTCGAAGTGGGGGCACATGAAGATATGCTCTGTATCCGACATCGTACCTCCTTGCGTTTAGTATCCACATAACTCTTCTACCTGGATTGGGCTACCTTGAGTCTGTCTTGAATTAACTTAACCTTCTCCTCAGAATCTCTGATTAAGTCTGGTCCGAACAACTGTCCATCTCCAACTTCATCCCACGATAATGGTGTCCTTCACCTCCTTCCATACAAAGCTTCGAAAGGGGACATCTTCAAACTGGCTTGATAACTATTGTTACAAGAGAACTCTACATAGGGAAAATTGTCATCCCAACTAGATCCATAATCTAGCGCACAAGCTCTCAACATGTCCTCCAGAATCTGATTGACTCTCTCGGTCTGTCCATCTGTCTGTGGATGAAAGGTTGTACTGAACTCTAGCCTGGTACCCAAAGTTTCATGCAACTGATTCCAAAACTTTGAAGTAAACTATGTTCCTTTATCTGATACAATGGTCCTCAGAACTCCATGCAGACGTACGATCCTGGTCATGTATATGTTCACCAACTTAGCACTCGTATAAGTTGTCTTCACCGGGATGAAATGAGCTAATTTCGTCAAGCAATCAACTACAACCCAAATCGAGTCATAGCCTGAACGAGTCCTGGGTAATCCAGTGATAAAATCCATGCCAAGTTTATCCCACTTCCATTCGGGTATCAGTAACGGCTGTAGCAATCCTGCTGGTTTCTGATGCTCTGCCTTAACTCTCTCACATACATCGCATACTGCTACATACTCGGCAATATCCTTCTTCATTCCTGTTCAGCAGAAAATTTCCTTCAAATCCAGATACATCTTAGTGTTGCCTGGTTGAATCGACTAAGGAAAATCATGAGCCTCCTGAAGAATCAACTTTCTGATCTCAGGGTCATTAGGCACATATATACGATCCTCAAACCATAAAGTGTCATGCTCATTGAGGGAGTCCTGGATTAGGGGGTCCTCGGACAGCCGGACTATGTACTTATGTTGGACTGTTGGACTATGAAGATACAAGACTGAAGACTTCATCCCGTGTCCGGGTGGGATTCTCCTTTGCATGGAAGGAAAGCTTGGCAATTCAGATATGTAGATTTCCTTCTCTGTAACCGACTCTGTGTAACCCTAGCCCCCTCTGGTGTCTATATAAACCGGAGGGTTTAGTCCATAGGACGAGAACAATCATAATCATAGGCTAGCTTCTAGGGTTTAGCCTCTATGATCTCGTGGTAGATCTACTCTTGTAATACTCATATCATCAAGATCAATCAAACATGAAGTAGGGTATTACCTCCATAGAGAGGACCCAAACCTGGGTAAACATTATGTCCCCCGCCTCCTGTTACCATTAGCCTTAGACGCACAGTTCGGGACCCCCTACCCGAGATCCGCCAGTTTTGACACCGACATTGGTGCTTTCATTGGGAGTTCCACTATATCGTCACTGTAAGGCTTGATGGATCCTTCAATCATCTACAACCATGCGATCCAGGGTGAGGTTTTCTTCCCCGGACAGATCTTCGTATTTGGCGGCTTCCCACTGCGGGCCAACTCACTTGGCCACCTGGAGCAGATCGATAGCTACACCCCTGTCCATCAGGTCAGGTTTGGAAGCTTGAACTACACTGCCAACATCCGCGGAGAATTGATCTTCGACGGATTCGAGCCCACGACAGGTGCGCCCAACAGTCGCGATGAGCATGACTTAGATCTATCATCCGACGCTATTCAGGAGATGACACCTGCAGCCGCCCCGGCCTTAAATCCGGAGCAGATCATGCCATCCGGGGACGGGTGGATGGACCCCACCATGGAGGCCGCACACTCAGCGGTGATAGAGACAAACACAGATCTCACTTCCGAGGAGGTCTATGTCTTCGGACCCTCGGACTCGTCTCCGGCCAGGGGCTCCGAACCGCGTGCATCCGTGCCCACCAAACCTGACTAGGCACCGATCATGGAGTTTAGCTCCACGGATATCTTTCAGCACTCGCCCTTGGGCGATGTGCTAAACTCGTTAAAATCTCTTTCCCTGTCAGGAGACTCTTGGCTGAACTATGTCCGGCTTGAGTGGGAAGCGGACGATGAAGAAATTCGTTACCCACCCACCAACCACTTGATAGCCATTGTCGACGACTTAACCGACATGCTTGATTTCGAATCCGAAGACATCGTCGGTATGGACGACAATGCCGGAAAAGAACAGGAACCACCGCCCACAGGGCGCTGGATAGCCACCTCATCATA
>NC_041381.1:440813732-440892876 GCF_002162155.2 Triticum dicoccoides
TATATATGGTGGACACACCCAAAGAAAGCAATGGCGATGAGGCAACGGAGGATAATCCCCTTGAGAAGCAATCTAAGTGCGGGCGTCAGCGGCGCCGCTCTAAGCCCCGCCATAGCAAAAACAGTGATACCTGCACAAGAGACAATAGCACTCTGGATGATGCCGAAGACGAAAACAATCCCGCCCAGCCAAGCTTCGAGCAAGCCGGATGGGAGGATGGGCAAGCTAGCCCCGATGAACAGGCAATGGATGGAGACTTGGAGGATGACAATTACATGCCCCTCTCCGAAGACGAGGTGAGCCTCAGCGACGAAGAATTTATTGTGCCTGAGGATCCCGTCGAGCAGGAGCACTTCAAGCGCCGGCTTATAGCCACTGCAAAAAGCCTGAAAAAAATAGCAACAGCTTCAAGCTGATCAAGATCTGCTAACTGATAGATGGACTGAGGTCCTAGCAGCCGAGGAATACAGACTCGAGCGCCCAACCAAAAGTTACCCGAAGCGCAGGTTGTTACCTCAATTCAAGGAGGAGGCACTGGAGCCTACACTACCAGGCAGGATACAGCTGACCGGCCACCTCGTGGCCGAGACAAAGCGGCGTATCAGCCCGAACACCAGCCCGCACCCCGTCGCCAAACAAACAAAAACACGAAGGCCCGGGGTTACACGCAGGACCTGCGAGACGAGTTGGAAAATAAAGCAGGACAATCAAGATCGATCTACGGATCACAGGGGCGGGCCCCACCGCATGACGATGACCGCCACGCCGGATATACTACATACAAATCCGACCGGGCCGAATACAACCGACCAGACTCATTTGAACTGCTTCATGATGGACATAGAGGCACCACAAACCCCCTAGGCTTCACTAATGAAGTAATGGAGCATGAGTTCCCAGAAGGGTTTAAACCCGTTAACATCGAATCATATGATGGGACAACAGACCCCGCGGTATGGATTGAAGATTTCCTTCTCCACATTCACATGGCCCGCGGTGATGATCTACATGCCATCAAGTACCTCCCACTAAAGCTCAAGGGACCGGCTCGGCATTGGCTGAATAGCCTGCCGACAAACTCCATTGACAGTTGGGAGAACCTGGAAGACGCATTCCGTGACAACTTCCAGGGCTCTTATGTGCAACCCCCGGACGTGGATGACTTAAGTCACATAACCCAACAGCCCGGAGAGTCAGCCAGGAAATTCTGGACTCGGTTCCTAACTAAAAAGAACCAAATTGTCGACTGTCCGGATGCTGAAGCCCTAGCGGCCTTTAAGCACAACATCCGTGACGAGTGGCTTGCCCGACACCTCGGCCAAGAGAAGTTGAAATCCATGGCAGCCCTCACGGCACTGATGACCCGCTTTTGTGCGGGCGAGGACAGCTGGTTGGCTCGTAGCAACAGCACATCAGGAAATCATGTCTCTTCGGACGCCAGAGATAGCAATGGAAAGCCTCGGCGGAACAGACACAAGCGTCGCAATAATGGCGATAACGCCAAAGACAGGGCCGTCAATGCCGGATTCAGTGGCTCCAAGTCCGGTCATCGGAAGAAGCCATTTAAAAGAAACAATCCAGGCCCGTCCAGTCTGGACCGCATACTCGATCGCTCATGTCAAATTCACGGCACCCCTGATAAACCAGCCAACCACACCAACAGAAAATGCTGGGTATTTAAACAGGCCGACAAGCTGAATGCCGAAAATAAGGAAAAAGGGCCGCATAGTGATGACGACGAGGAGCCCCGGCCACCGAACATAGGAGGATAGAAGAAATTTCTCCCAAGTGAAAACGGTAAATATGATATACGCCACCCATATTCCCAAGCGGGAGCGGAAGCGCGCACTAAGGGACGTCTACACGATGGAGCCAGTCGCCCCAAAGTTCAACCCATGGTCTTCTTGTCCGATCACCTTTGATCGCAGGGACCATCCGACTAGTATCCTTCATGGCGATTCGGCCGCACTAGTCCTTGACCCTATCGTTGACGGATTCAACCTCACATGAGTCCTCATAGACGGTGGCAGCAGCCTGAACCTCCTCTATCAGGATACAGTGCGCAAAATGGGCATTGATCCCTCAAGAATCAAACCCACCAAAACCATCTTCAAAGGTGTCATACCAGGTGTAGAGGCCTGTAACATGGGCTCAATTACACTAGAAGTGGTCTTCGGATCTCCGGACAACTTTCAAAGCGAGGAGTTAATCTTCGATATCGTCCCCTTCCGCAGTGGCTACCATGCACTGCTCGGATGAACCGCATTTGCTCGATTCAATGCGATGACACACTACGCTTATCTCAAGCTCAAGATGCCCGGACCTCGCGGTGTTATAACAGTCAATGGAAATACAGAGCGCTCCCTCCGTATGGAGGAGCACACTACGGCCCTTGCAACAGAAGTACAAAGCAGCTTCCTCAGGCAGACCCCCAATTCGGCAATAAAGCCCCCGGACACCGTCAAGCGGCTCCAGAGTACTTTGCAACAGGATCGTCTAGCCCGACAAGAGCTTGCCTAGCAATTCGGCCTCCGTCCCAGTCCCAGTCAAGCTGTGAAATTTGCGCCACGTGTACATAATTACACACTTAAAATACCATGGGCATTGGCGGAGGCACAGCTACAATGCGGTCCATAACGCGGCTCAACTGCCCCAGGACCCGTATACCTTCACCCTTTTCCGTCTTTCAGGTCCCTATCTTCTTGAGGCTCTTCTGATAACCTGATTATCGGAGCCATCACGGGACGGAAACACCAAGGAGGCAAGAAGCTTTGGTGTACCAGGGAATCCCCAGGTGGTCTCTGATAACAATCATAATACCTGTTTTTACATACCCACATGCAACTCGCTCTTGGTTAGGACATGTCAAATAGTCCTATTTTTCTTATCGCACAACTTGTATACATACGCCTTGATGTATCATTCAAATAACAATGGAAAATAATGTGCAACGTCAGCTTATTACTACATTCCTTTTTCTCTTTTCCTTGACTGTTTATTTATTACAAATTGCACCTGTACATTCTGGTATGGTCAGCTCGCCAAGGGCTTCAGTGTACCCTATAACGCGGCAATAAAAGTCCGAACACTTTCAACAGTGCGGCACCCCGAACTTATATCATTATATGCATCAGCTCTGAATCATGTCTTGGGTCAATAGTTGGGTTGGCTGGCTCCCATGTTTTGCTGCCTTATGTTCCGCTATATCGGCTAAGGTGGCACAGGGAGAACTACTGCGATTGTGTCCCGGTTCTTCCGGACGAGCACCTCAGTAGAGAAACCCGAAAACTGACTGTCATGATGCAGCGAGAGCTGGTCGCTGTTCAAGAGGTTTCAAATCCTTAAAGATTTTTTCTGCTTTGGGCGAGGAATCGGTCTTTGTCCAATTTAGGCATGCATAGCGCCCCAAGTTCGGCCTTCTGAATACTAGGGGCTACGCCAAAATTTAAAATTATAGAACTTCTATGGCTAAGTGAGGGTGATAAATGTGACGCCCCCGATTCAATCGTACACTAATCATGCACGCAAACGTGTACGATCAAGATCAGGGACTCATGGGAAGATATCACAACACAACTCTAAAAACATAAATAAGTCATACATACATCGTAATACAAGCCAGGGGCCTCGAGGGCTCGAATACAAGTGCTCGATCATAGACGAGTCAGCGGAAGCAACAATATCTGAGTATAGACATAAGTAAACAAGTTTGCCTTAAGAAGGCTAGCACAAACTGGGATATAGATCGAAAGAGGTGCATGCCTCCTGCCTGGGATCATCCTAACTACTCCTGGTCGTCGTCAGTAGCCTGCACATAGTAGTAGGCGTCTCCAGTGTAGTAGTCGTCGTCGACGGTGGCGTCTGGCTCCTGGGCTCCAACGTCTGGTTGCGGCATCCGGGAAGAAGAGGAAAACGGGGAAAAATAGGGAGCAAAGCAATCGTGAGTACTCATCCAAAGTACTCGCAAGCAAGGAGCTACACTACATATGCATGGGTATATGTGTAAGGAGGCCATATCAGTGGACTGAATTGCAGAATGCCAGAATAAGAGGGGGATAGCTAGTCCTATCCAAGACTATGCTTCTGGCAGCCTCCGTCTTGCAGCATGTAGAAGAGAGTAGATTGAAGTCCTATAAGTAGCAACGCATAGCATAATCCTACCCGGGATCCTCCCCTCGTCGCCCTGTGGAAAAGCGATCACCGGGTTGTCTGTGGAACTTGTCTGGGTGTGTTTTATTAAGTATCCGGTTCTAGTTGTCATAAGGTCAAGGCACAACTCCGAGTCGTCCTTTTACCGAGGGACACGACTATTCGAATAGATAAACTTCCCTGCAGGGGTGCACCACATAACCCAACACGCTCGATCCCATTTGGCCGGACACACTTTTCTGGGTCATGCCCGGCCACGGAAGATCAACACGTCGCAGCCCCACCTAGGCCAACAGAGAGGTCAGCACGCCGGTCTAAACCTAAGCGCACAGGGGTCTGGGCCCATCGCCCTTAGCACACCTGCACGTTGCGTGGGCGGCCAGAAGCAGACCTAGCAACCTCCATTACAAAGGAAGTCATGTTACGCGGTCCAATCTGGCGCGCGCCGCTCAGTCGCTGACGTCACGAAGGCTTCGGCTGGTACCACGACATCGAGTGCCCATATCTTTCATGCGTAGTTGGTTAGTGCGAATAGGCCAGTGGCCAAACTCAGATCAAATACCAAGATCTTGTTAAGCGTGTGATTATGAAGCAAGTGCGAACGCTGACCAGAGCCAGGCCCACCTCTCGCCTAGGTGGTCTCAACCTGCCCTGTCGCTCCGCCACAAAGATCCACATAGAGGCCTATCGGGACAAAGGTCCTTTCAGCCCCCAATCCGTGAATCACTCGCGGGTACTCAACAAGACGACCCGACTTTAGTCACCATCTGCATAGTATGTATATATGTATAGTATATACCCGTGATCACCTCCCGAGTGATCACGGCCCAATAGTATAGCAAGGCAGACTGACAAGAATGTAGGGCCAATGATGATAAACTAGCATCCTATACTAAGCATTTAGGATTGCGGGTAAGGTATCAATGACTGTAGCAACAATGACAGGCTATGCAACAGAATAGGAGTAACCGAACAGTAACATGCTACACTACTCTAATGCAAGCAGTATAGAGAGGAATAGGTGATATCTGGTGATCAAGGGGGGGGGGTTCTTGCCTGGATGCTCTGGCAAGTAGGAGGGGTCTTCAACTCCGTAGTCGAACTGGGCAGCAGCAGCGTCGAGATCTAAGTCTAGCGAGAGAAGAGGGGGAAGAAACAATAAATATAATGCAAACATATGCATGACGATGCATGACATGACAATGGGCGTTGTTAGGGGGGCCCAATCGCGGTAGTTGGTGATACCGGCGAAGGGGGGAACATCCGGGAAAGTATTCCTGGTGTTTCACGTTTTCGGAGAGAAGAACCGGAGGGGGAAAGTTTCATGTTCGAAATGTTAGGGGCGTGTGGTGATCAAATGGGCTGCGTATCCGGATTCGTCTCGTCATTCTGAGCAACTTTCATGTAGAAAGTGTTTTCATCCGAGTTACAGATTATTTTATATAGTTTTCTAAAGTTTTAAATCATATACTAGAATTTACTTTTTTTAACAAAAAGGAATTATGACATCAGCATGATGCAATGCTGACGTCAGCTGGTCAACAGGTCGGCTGACCAGTCAAACCAGACAGGTGGGTCCAGTGGGACCACCATGTCATTGACAGGGCATTAACTGGGGGGTTTAGACTAATTAATTGGGTTAATTATTAGGTGGGGCCCAGTAAGCAGTGAGAGATTAGGCTTTAATTAATTAATTTAATTAATTAGCAGATTATCTATTTGTTTTTATTCATTTTATGGCGTGGGGCCCGAATATCAGTGGCAGTAGCTGCCACGTCAGCGGAGTTGACTTCGGTCAACGTGGCCAGTTGGGGCCTCTAGGCCCACAGGTAGTGACCCAGGGGTGGACCCCTGGGGTGCCAGCCCAGCGGAGCCGCCGGAGTAGCTCCGGCGAGCTCACGCGCAGCGGCCGAACCCCGGCGAGCTTCGGGTTTCGTCTATGGGGTACCAAATCAGGCGTGGCCAGGCTCTCCGGAACGGCCTCTTCGTGTCGCGTCCGATGGAGGGGAGCACGCCGGCGGGGGTGGCCGGAATGGTCGCTGGCGATGAGCGCAGCGGACGATAGTTCGGGTGCGGTCGGGGATCGGGCAACGGGGTGTTCGAACGAGGCGGGTTTGGGACCAGACAGACGAGCGTGTTGAGGCGCATCTAGTGGTGGCGGTGGCGTGGCCGGAGGAGGGCCGCAGCGTCACCGGCGACTAGCGGGGCGGACGGCGGAGTTCAGTCGTCGTCGGGTTCGAAGTTGCGGTGCGCTAAACGAGCAGCATGAGGCGTCTATGGTGTCTGCTCGATGCGAGAAGCGGAACGGTGGCACGCACGGGACCAAATGGTCAGCGTGGCCGCGCCGGCGACGAGCTCGGGCGAGGCCGCGTTCAGGCACGGCATGGAGGAGGAGCTACGGCGGCAGAAATGCTCGGGAAAGAGAGGGGAAAGAAGGGCATGCTCATGTTGCTCCTTCAGGTGTGCTTAAGTGGGCTCGGGGAGGGCTCGGTGCGGCGAATTCGGCGGCGAAGTTCGTCGGAGCAGAGGAGGAAGACGACGTTGTTGTGGGTGTTGCGGTGGCTCCAAACTCCAATAGGATGCACCGGTCGAGGCAGCGGACGATGGCGGCCCTTGGGGACACAGAGGGGCGGCGAGGTGTTCACGGTGGCCGTGGCTAGGCCGGAGCCATGGCGGCGGTGGCGTTCGGCTGCGATGGGGAACGAGGGGAAGTGGCAAGGTGGATCTGAGGGTGAGGGAGTGGCGCAGGAACCGAGGGCGAGAGTGGGGGCGAGTGGGAGGTGGGATCGAGGAGGCGGGGGCTTGGCGGCCTTATCCTCTCCTCGACGCCGGCGAGGGGGTCCGGTGGCAACGCGCCCCTGTTCCGACCCGGGTCGGGGGAACAGGAAGGGGGACGAGGCAGGGGGGCTGGGCCGGCGGTAGGCAAGCTGGGCCAGGTGGGCCAGTCTGGCCTATGAGCTGGGCCGCCTGGTCTAGTGGGGGGGGTTCTTTTCGTTTTCTTTTCTGTTTTATTTCACTTTAAAATATTTAGGCACTCTCTAAAAAATTGTTTTCTCCACAATGATTACCAGTGCAATATTTGGCACCCACCGAACATTTTTGTTTTTACCTTTGAAAACTTTGGGTGTTTGCCACTAATTCATTTTTGAATTTGCAATTTTTTTGGAACTACCACTTGATTAGCAACAGTAACATAGATGACATGGCATCATCAAGAGAGTTTTACTGTAGCCTAATTATCCGGGCATTAGAAATCTCCTCCACCACAAGAAATCTCGTCCCGAGATTTAGGAGGTAGAAGGGAACAGTGCGGGGTATTCATCACGCAGGCGATCCTTGCGTTCCCAAGTGGCTTCATCTTCAGAATGGTGCGACCACTGGACTTTGAGGAACTTGATCGCCTTCTGGCATGTGCGGCATTCAGCTCGGTCGAGAATGCGGTCCGGATGCTCTTTATAGGAGAGGTCCTGTTGCAATTCGAGCACTTCATGATCCACTGCTCGGATTGGGTCCTTGAAGCAGCGGCGGAGTTGTGACACATGGAACACATCGTGAACCTGAGAAAGGTTTGGCGGAAGCTCCAGTTGATATGCCACTTTTCCACGCCTTTCAAGAATAGTGGATGGGCCAATATAGCGAGGAGCTAGTTTGCCCTTGATCCCGAAGCGGTGAGCACCCTTCATTGGTGTAACTCAAAGATAGGCCTTTTCGCCAGGCTGATAGACCATGTCCTTATGTTTACGGTCATACTGACTCTTCTGACGCGACTGAGCAGTCTTGAGATTCTCGCGAATAATGCGGACTTGTTCTTCGGCATGTTGGATAATATCCGGACCAAAGAGTGGATGTACCCCAGTTTCTGACCAGTTCAGAGGGGTTCGACACTTTCGTCCATATAACACTTCGAAGGGGCCATCTTCAGACTAGCTTGATAGCTATTATTATAAGAGAACTCGGCATACGGGAGAGATTCCTCCCATTTCTTGCCGAAGGAAATAACACAAGCTCGAAGCATGTCTTCGAGAACTTGGTTGACACGTTCAACTTGCCCTTGCGACTGAGGATGAAAGGCAATGCTGAAAGACAGATGAGTCCCCATAGCTTCTTGGAAACTTGCCCAGAATCTTGAAGTGAATAAACTGCAACGGTCTGAACTGATAACCAGTGGAATACCATGAAGCAAGACAATTCTGGACATGTAGATGTTTGCCAACTGACTAGCTGTGATCGTTTCTTTGACAGCCAGAAAATGTGCAACTTTTGAAAGCCGGTCAATGACGACAAGAACAACATCATTACCTTTCTGCGATTTGGGGAACCCAGTAACGAAGTCCATTTCAACATGGTCCCATTTCCATTCAGGAATAGAGATAGGTTGCAGAGTTCCAGTAGGCCTTTGATGTTCTGCTTTGATACGACGGAAAACGTCACATTCAGCAACATAACAAGCAATATCTTGCTTCATATTAGACCACCAGAATCTCTGACAAATGTATTGGTACATCTTGGTGCTATCGGGATGAATAGACAAAGGGGTATCATGAGCTTCTTTCATAACCTTTGGAGTCAGATTCAGGTTTTCCCTCTTACTCGGTACCACTAGGCGACCTTTGAAGAATAAGGTGCATGTGTCATCAACAGTGAAGAATGAGGGCTTTCCTTCTGCGAGATAATGTTTAATCCTCTCGACTTCATCGTCACATTTCTGTATCTATTTGATGGTGTCCACAAGATCTGGTCTAGCAACTATGGTATTGAGAGAACCCCGGGAAACAACGTGGAGGTTCATCTTGCGAAACTCTAGAGGAGGGGGAGCGAGTGCACCGGGAGGAACGATATGGAGTTTCAGCTTTCTGAATTCTTCAACAAGCGAGGGCTGAACTTTGTGAACCTGGAGGTGGTTGCATTAAGACTTGCGGCTCAAGGCATCAGCCATTACATTAGCCTTGCCTGGGGTATACGAGATACCCAGGTTAAAATTTGCAACAATCTCCATCCATCTCTGCTGAACGGAGGTTCAGGTCTGGTTGAGTAAACAGATACTTCAGACTTTGATGGTTGGGGAAGATCTCGCAATGATTACCGAGAAGGTAATGTCACCACTGTTTTAGTGCATGGATAACAGGAGCAAGCTCGAGGTCGTGAACTGGATAGTTCTCTTCGTGAGGGCGCAATTGACGAGAGGCATAAGCAATCACTTTGCGCTCTAGCATTAGGACAGCGCCAAGGCCTTGACGTGAAGCATCGCAATAGATGACGAAGTCCTTCTTAGTATCTGGAGGAGCAAGCACTGGGGCAGAGGTCAACTTGTCTTTGAGTGCCTGGAAACTTTCCTGACACTTTTCTGTCCACACAAACTTGAAGCCCTTATGAAGCAGGTTAGTCAAAGGTCTAGCGATCTTGGAGAAGTTCTCGACGAATCGACGGCAATAGCTGGCGAGTCCGAGAAAACTTCTGACTTGCTTGACATTCTTTGGAGGAGTCCAATGAGAATAGCCTGAACTCGTTCAGGGTTGACGGCAATACCATCCTTAGAGATGACATGCCCAAGATAGGTTACTTCAGGGAGCCAGAATTCACACTTGGAGAACTTGGCATAGAGTTGATGCTCTCTAAGCTTTTCCAGAACAAGACGAAGATGTTCAGCATGTTCTTCTTCATTCTTGGAATATACAAGGATATCATCCAGATAAACCACGACAAATTTGTTGAGGTGTTCCATAAAGATATAGTTCATCAGACGAGAGAAGGTGGCTAGAGCATTGGTTAATCCAAAAGACATGATGGTGTACTCGTATGATCCATGGCGAGTCACAAATGCGGTCTTCGGGATATCTTCTTCATGAACACGGATCTGGTGGTAACCCAATCTCAAGTCGAGTTTAGAGAACACTGACGAACCAGCCAGTTGATCATATAGATCATTGATCCGAGGAAGAGGATATTTGTTCTGAATGGTAGCCTGGTTAATAGGGCGGTAGTCTTGGACCAATTGGTTTGTCCCATCCTTCTTCTTGACAAAGAGAGAAGGTGCTCCCCAAGGAGAGCAACTTGGGCGAATGAAACCACTTCGAAGAGATTTGTCGATTTCCTCCTTAAGCTCAATGAGTTCATGCGGCGGCATCTTGTAAGGTCGTTTGGCTATAGGAGTGGTGCCTGGTTTCAAGTCAATGATGAATTTGACAGCTCTAACAGGGGGAATCCCAGGAAGTTCTTCAGGAAAGACGTCGAGGAATTCACGCACAACGGGAATGTTTTCGATGCCCTCGAGTGGTGCAGCGTTCAATGCATTCAATGCATAGAGCCTTGCCTCGGCATTCTGAACCAGTCGAGCATTGTAGCTTATTATTTCATTAGAAGGGTGTAGTAGATGGACGGTCTTGGTGGCGCAAACGATAGAAGCAGTATGCGCTTTTAACCAATTCATTCCTAGAATGAGATCAATGCTACAGGACTTCAGTACGATGGGAGAGACAAGGAATTCCAGTCCTTCGATTTCAACGGGGACGTCGTTGCAAATCATGGGGGTCCGACATTGGCCCGCAGGGGTGTGCACTAATAGCGAAGCGTTCATGTCCTCACATTTAATGTCGTGCAAGCATGCAAAATCTTCTGACATGAATGAATGCGATGCACCTGTATCAAATAAAACGGATGCTGGTACTGAATTTAGGAGAAGAGTACCCATCATGGTAGCAGGCTGGTCTTGAGCTTCATTGAGATCAACGTGGTTGGCATGAACACGACCATAGGACTTGGCATTGTTGTTGCGGGCCTGGTTGTTTCCACGACTAGATACTGGAAGGGCCAGTTGATTCTGGTTCTGATTCTGATAGCAGTTCCTGGCAAGGTGACCTGGTTGACCACACTTGTAGCACAGACCATTATTGGGAGTGGGAACAGGTGCTCCGGGTGGTGGAGCTGGAAGCCTTGGCTGCCTAGATGGTGGAGGAGGCAGACAAGGTGCAGCAAAGGTCTGCCTTGGGGCAGGTGCATTTGGATGGTACATGCTGTTCGGGATCCGTATCTTATGCTTCCGCGAGGGCGGGCCCGAAGATGAGCCCGTGTCATGGTTGCTCCTGTGAGAGCTCTGGTGTTCCTGCAGACCAGTCTCGACATTGATGGCCTTGTTCACCAAGGTGCCGAAATCGGCAAAGTCATGCACTAGAAGTGTGAGCTTGATGTCAGCTTGAAGGCCGTCATGGAACTTCTCCTGTCTGCGTGCATCAGTTGCAATGTCTTCTTAAGGATAGCGGGACAAGTCCAGAAACTCCCGCTGATAAGCTTCCATGGTTTTGTTGCCCTGGGTGAGGTTGCAGAACTCACGCTTCTTCCTATCCATGATCCCCTGAGGAATGAAGAGGGCACGAAAGGCAGCTTGAAAGTCTGGCCAGGTGATGATTGTCCCAATTGGCAGAGTACGCCTGTGGCTGTCCCACCATTGAGCTGCGGGTCCCTTCAAAAAGAAGGAAGCAAAGGTGACATAGCGGGCAGGGGCTACATCAGCAGACTCCATCTCATAGGTGATGTCATGGAGCCAGTCATCAGCATCCAGCGGCTGAGTTGAGCTGCGGTACATGGTTGGGTTGAGGCGCATGAGATCCTGCAGAGTCACTTGGGCTGGCTTCTCGTTCATATTGGGGCGAGGGAACTGAGCCATCGTATTCTCCATGAACTGGCGATTCATCTCGAGCTGTTGGACCATACCAGCCATGTACTCAGGCGGTGGTGGGGTGTTGTCGCCACGACCACGACCAGCTGGGCTAACCATCCTGCTAATATATAACAGGGGTAGTTCAGCATTGAGAAATTTGCATAGATAAGAATCATTCATGATGAAACATGCATAATGAAAGGAGCACGACAGATACTACATAGTAGTCGGCATAACTTACAAAAGGGGTTGGACATAGGGTTCAGTACACAGAGTTCGGTACATAGACTAAGTCATCATAGGCGGCACGCAGGCTCGCGGCGAATGCATCTAATACTAATAAGCAAGACTACATCAGTCCCAGGAGGTATTGTGAAGGTAGTCGTAGCCTGGCAGCTGGTAGTGAGGCAACGAATGGTCCTCCATGTCAGCGGCCTGGGGATCGTGGATACTCTGGTGTAGAACCCGACGCTCAGGTGGCAGAAGAGGACAAAGTGCGGGAGAGTAGCCTCCCACCTCTGGCCAACCGACATCGTGGGGCATCATGGTCCTGGCTGGGTAGATCACAGAACGCGGCAGCTGTCCAGATCGAACAAAGGGGTGCAACAGCGTCAGAGCCCTGTAAAGGTGCTGACGAGTGGTGTACAACTCATGGCGAAGAGCTCTGTTAGCTCGGTCCAGCCCATCAGCATGCAGAACCAGGTTCTGATGGTGGAAGGGCTCTCGGGTGACGGTGGAGTAGGCAACAGTGTAGTATCCCTCCGCACCAATGTCAGATGCGATAGGAATGTGCCTGAAAGGGGAAGTGTCCAACGCCCGATACTCTCCACAAAGACGTGTCAGAGCAGCATGAGCAGCATCGTGGACTGCCATCTCCATGGTCACTCCAACACCATGAGCGGTGTGCATCATGGTAGAGGACTCATACTCCCGAGAGTAGAGGTGGACGATGGCACGGTACTGCTCCTGGTTAAAGTCCTGGTACTCCTCGTAGACGGTGTACTCAGGGTGCCAGCGATAACCCAGATAGGTCATCATCTCAGCTAGCACAGCAGGTGATCCTGAGGCACCAATGGCCGCCGTGTGGTGCATGACCTACCTCATGGGTTCCATCTGAAAACAAAGATGTTTCAATGGAGTCAAATGATAATGTGGGTACTATTCAAAATACTATCCTACAGAATAAATATGGCTTATCCAACTTTGGGGTGAACGTGGTAATGGGATCCTAATGTCAGAGTTAGTAAATTCGTTTAACCTGAGTAGAAGAGAGTCAGAGCCCCAGAGTAAAGTCGAGAAGTAAAAGATCCTAATGCCACCCAAAGGTGACGTGGGCCCGTAAGGCACACAACCATGTTAGTAAAAGTTTTGTAATGTCTAGACTCGACTTCGGCCAAGGAGTGTGGAAGGAGATTCCTATAGGCAGTCGGCTCTGATACCAACTTGTGACGCCCCCGATTCAATCATACACTAATCATGCACGCAAACGTGTACGATCAAGATCAGGGACTCAGGGGAAGATATCACAACACAACTCTAAAAACATAAATAAGTCATACAAGCATCATAATACAAGCCAGGTGCCTCGAGGGCTCAAATACAAGTGCTCGACCATAGACGAGTCAGCGGAAGCAACAATATCTGAGTACAGACATAAGGAAACAAGTTTGCCTTAAGAAGGCTAGCACAAACTGGGATACAGATCGAAAGAGGCGCAGGCCTCCTGCCTGGGATCCTCCTAACTACTCCTGGTCGTCGTCAGCAGCCTGCACGTAGTAGTAGGCGCCTGCAATGTAGTAGTCGTCGTCGACGGTGGCATCTGGCTCCTGGGCTCCAACGTTTGGTTGCGGCATCCGGGAAGAAGAGGAAAACGGGGGAAAAGAGGGAGCAAAGCAACCATGAGTACTCATCCAAAGTACTCGCAAGCAAGGAGCTACACTACATATGCATGGGTATATGTGTAAGGAGGCCATAACAGTGGACTGAACTGCAGAATGCCAGAATAAGAGGGGGATAGCGATTCCTACTGAGGACTATGCTTCTGGCAGCCTCCGTCTTGCAGCATGTAGAAGAGAGTAGATTGAAGTCCTCCAAGTAGCAACACATAGCATAATCCTACCCCGCGATTCTCCCCTCGTCGCCCTATGGAAAAGCAATCACCAGGTTGTCTATGGAACTTGTCTGGGTGTGTTTTATTAAGTATCCGGTTCTAGTTGTCATAAGGTCAAGGTACAACTCCGGGTCGTCCTTTTACCGAGGGACACGGCTATTCAAATAGTTAAACTTCCCTGCAGGGGTGCACCACATAACCCAACACGCTCGAGCCCATTTGGTCGGACACACTTTTCTGGGTCATGCCCGGCCACCGAAGATCAACACGTCGCAGCCCCACCTAGGCTAACAGAGAGGTCAGCACGCCAGTCTAAACCTAGGCGCACAGGGGTCTGGGCCCATCGCCCTTAGCACACCTTCATGTTGCGTGGGCGGCCAGAAGTAGACCTAGCAACCTCCATTACAAAGGAAGTCACGTTACGCGGTCCAATCTGGCGTGCACCGCTCAGTCGTTGACGTCACGAAGGCTTCGGCTGATACCACGACGTCGAGTGCCCATATCTTTCCCGCGTAGTTGGTTAGTGGGTATAAGCCAGTGGCCAGACTCAGATCAAATACCAAGATTTTGTTAAGCGTGTTATTATGAAGCAACCGCGAACGCTGACTAGGGCCAGGCCCACCTCTCGCCTAGGTGGTCTCAACCTGCCCTGTCGCTCTGCCACAAAGATCCACACAGAGGGCCGTCGGGACAAAGGTCCTTTCATCCCCCAATCCGTGAATCACTCGCGGGTACTCAACGAGCCGACCCGACTTTAGTCACCATATGCATAGTATGTATATATGTATAGTATATACCCGTGATCACCTCCCAAGTGATCACGTCCCAATAGTATAGCAAGGCAGACTGACAAGAATGTAGGGCCAATGATGATAAACTAGCATCCTATACTAAGATTTAGGATTGCGGGTAAGGTATCAATGACTATAGCAACAATGACAGGCTATGCAACAGAATAGGAGTAACCGAACAGTAACATGCTACACTACTCTAATGCAAGCAGTATAGAGAGGAATACGCGATATCTGGTGATGAAGGGGGGGGGGGCTTGCCTGGTTGCTCTGGCAAGTAGTAGGGGTCTTCAACTCCGTAGTCGAACTGGGAAGCAGCAGCATCGGTATCGAAGTGTAGCGAGAGAAGAGGGGGAAGAAACAATAAATATAATGCAAACATATGCATGACGATGCATGACATGACAATGAGCGTTTTTATGGGGGCCCAATCGCGTAGCAGGTGATACCGGCGAAGGGAGGAACATCCGGGAAAGTATTCCCAGTGTTTCACGTTTTTGGAGAGAAGAACCGGAGGGGGAAAGTTGCGTGTTCGAAATGTTAGGGGTGTGTGGTGATCGAACGGGCTGGGTATCCGGATTCGTCTCGTCATTCTAAGAAACTTTCATGTAGAAAGTGTTTTCATCCAAGTTATGGATTATTTTATATATTTTTCTAAAGTTTTAAATCATCTTGTGGAATTTACTTTTTTAACAAAAAGGAATTATGACATCAGCATGATGCAATGCTGACGTCAGCTGGTCAACAAGTCAGCGGACCAGTCAAACCAGACAGGTGGGTCCAGTGGGACCCACATGTCATTGACAGGGCACTAACAGGGGGGTTTAGACTAATTAATTGGGTTAATTAGCAAGTGGGGCCCAGTAAGCAGTGAGAGATTAGGCTTTAATTAATTAATTTAATTAATTAGCAGATTATCTATTTGTTTTTATTCATTTTATGGCATGGGGCCTGCATGTCAGTGGCAGTAGCTGCCACATCAGCGAAGTTGACTTAGGTCAACGTGGCCAGTTGGGGCCCCTAGGCCCACAGGCAGTGACCCAGGGGTGGACCCCCGGGGTGCCAGCTCAGCGGAGCCGCCGGAGTAGCTCCGGCGAGCTCGCGCGCAGCGGCCAAACCCCGGCGACCTTCGGGTTTCGCCTATGGGGCACCATATCAGGCGCGGCCAGGCTCTCTAGAACGACCTCTTCGCGCCGCGTC
This sequence comes from Triticum dicoccoides, assembly GCF_002162155.2. Taxonomy (NCBI): domain Eukaryota; kingdom Viridiplantae; phylum Streptophyta; class Magnoliopsida; order Poales; family Poaceae; genus Triticum; species Triticum dicoccoides. Next base: position 440,829,637 of record NC_041381.1, read on the forward strand.
CGATGGACGGGAGCACGTCGGCGGGGGTGGCCGGAATGGTCGCCGGTGACGAGCGCGACAGATGGAAGTTTGGGTGCGGACGGGGATCGCGCAACGGGGTGTTCGAACGAGGCGGGTTTGGGACCAGACAGACGAGTGTGTTGAGGCGCATCTAGTGGTGGCGGTGGCGTGGACGGAGGAGGGTCGCAGCGTCACCGGTGACGAGCGGGACGGACGACGAGCGGCGCGCTAAACAAGCAGCGTGAGGCATCTACAGCGTCTACTCGACGCGAGAAGCAGAACGGTGGCACGCACTGGACCAAATGGTCACCGTGGCCACGCCGGCGACGAGCTCGGGCGAGGCCGCGTTCGGGCACAGCATGGAGGAGGAGCTACGATGGCGGAAATGCTCGGGAAAGAGAGGGGAAAGAAGGGCATGCTCACGTTGCTCCTGCAGGTGTGCTTAAGTGGGCTCAGGGAGGGCTCGGGGAGGCGAATTCGGCGGCGAAGTTCGTCGGAGCAGAGGAGGAAGACGGCAGCGTCGTGGGCGTTGCGGTGGCTCCAAACTCCAATGGATGCACCGGTCGAGGCAGCGGATGACGGCTGCCCTTGGGGACACAGAGGGGCGGCGATGTGGGCACGGTGGCCGTGGCTAGGCCGGAGCCATGGCGGCGGTGGCGTTCGGCTGTGATGGGGAACGAGGGGGAGTGGCGAGGTGGATCTGAGGGGTGAGGGAGTGGCGCAGGAACCGAGGGCGAGAGTGGGGGCGAGTGGGAGGCGGGATCGAGGAGGCGGGGGCGTGGCGGCCTTATCCTCTCCTCGACACCGGCGAGGGGGTCCGGTGGCAACGCGCCCCTGTTCCGACCCGGGTCGGGGGAACAGGAAGGTAGAGGAGGTAGGGGGGGGCTGGGCCGGCGGTAGGCAAGCTAGGTCGGTCTGGCCTATGAGCTGGGCCGCCTGGTCGAGTGGGGGGGGTTCTTTTCCTTTTCTTTTCTTTATTTTTCTTTTCTGTTTTATTTCACTTTAAAATATTTAGGCACTCTCTAAAAAATTGTTTTCTCCACAATAATTACCAGTGCAATATTTGGCACCCACCGAACATTTTTGTCTTGACCTTTGAAAACTTTGGGTGTTTGCCACTAATTCATTTTTGAATTTGCAATTTTTTTGGAACTACCACTTGATTAGCAACAGTAACATAGATGACATGGCATCATCATGAGAGTTTTACTGTAGCCTAATTATCCGTGCGTTACAATAAAGCTGTATAGTCTGGTTGCCTTGTTCGTTGCACTAAACACCTCCTTAAAGGACCAAAAAAATTAGATAAAGAGTGTTTAGATATATCCCGAACACCCATGTACTAGTTACATGGGGGCAGAAGCCGACGACTGGCCAACTCTCAAATTTTGTAAGCGGCCGCACACAAGGTAAATTTTTAAATCAACCAGCGTTATATTGCTCAAATGAACTTGTTTTCATATTACAGGATAAAATGAGTACATTCACTCAAAGATTACATCCTTAGCACATTGCTCTGCCACAAGGCGGGAGCCCTTCAGGACACTGTCATAATACTTTTCGGGATGGCGGTGCTCCTTGCCCTTCGGTGGCCCCTCTGTCATCAGCTTCTCGGCATCCATCTCCACCTAGTGCACTTTCGCACGGGCGAAGGCCATGAGTGCACCTTCAATGCAAACTGACCGCTTTATGACTTCAAGCCGCGGGCAGCCATTTACAAGCCGCTTCACGAGGCCGAAGTAGCTGTTGGGCAAAGACTCGGCATGCCACAGCCGGACTATGAGGTCCTTCATGGCCAGTTCGGCCGCCTTGTGTAGTTCGACCAGTTGCTTCAGCTGGTCGCTCAAGGGCATCGGATGTTCTGTCCCAAGATACTGAGACTAGAACTACTTCTCTGACGAGCTCCCTTCTTTGGCTCGGTAGAACTCTGCGGCATCAGATATGCTGCGCGGTAGATCTGCGAACGCTCCTAGAAAGCTCCAAATTTGGGTAAGTAAAAGAAAAGTCTCCTTCACATGCTTGCTTTGCATAATGAATGCCTTACCCGCCACAATCTTCTTGACCGCCTGAATCTCCTAGAGGGCCTTTTGGGCTTCGTCTTTGGTGTCTTGCATGCTCTGGAGGGCCTTAGCAAGCTCGGACTCTTGAGTCTTAGAATCACGCTCCAAGGACTCGTATTTCTGGATGAAATCCTAGAGCTCTTGCTGGACCTTGTTGACCCGGGCCTCTTGCTTCTCGCGCTCGGTGCGTTCCTTGGCCGCTTTGTCTTCGGCCTCAACCAGCGCCTTCTTAAGGGCCGCCACTTTGGTCGTGGCCCCTATTGAAGTTCATGACGCTTCTATTACCAGCAACAATTTTTCCTTTATAAATATACAGACGGGGTATTGTGTACCTTTGTTTTCCTCGAGTTGCCTCTTCACGAGGCTAAGCTCTCCCTCGGTCCGCTCCAGGTCCCGCTTCAGCCCAGAGACCTCCGCAGTACGAGCTGTAGTGGCCAGCAGCGACGCCTGCTTATTCACATAGACATCTTTTGTTAGACTCCTGTGGATGTTACTTGATCCTCTTTTCGGCCTTTCTTTCCGAACACCAAACAGAGCATCAGGGGCTACTATCTATACTGTGATATTTTCTTACAATTTTATTACTTACCTCAAAGCCTGTTAGGAGGCTGGCGCAGGCTTCAGTCAATCCGCTTTTGGCAGACCGGACCTTCTCAATCACCGTACTCATAATGGTACGGTGTTCTTCATCAATGGAAGTGCCGCGAAGCGCTTCTAGCAAGTTGTCCGATGCCTCTGGATGGACAGAGGTCATCAGCATAGGCGGCTCGCCCCCCTTAGAGAGAGGCTGCCTGCCTGAATCCGGAACCATTGGGGGTTCCGGCTAGGTATCCGGCTGGGGGCCAGACTTGCTGCGGCCCCCGTTATCGGAGTCCATGGGGGTCTTCTCCCCATGTGCCCGGCGACTGGGATTTCGCCTGGGGCATCTCCAGAAATGTCTCCCCTTGGTCCGGTATCGTCTGAGACAACACCTCGGTGTCGTCCGCGGGCCTGGGGGAGGAGGCTGTCGGGAGTGAATCGTTGTTCATCCCCGACGGGCCCAGAGACCCATCCGAAGAAGATACATTGATGTGGGATTTGGCCGGACTGCATATGCATGTTTGGCATGATAATAAGCAATAAACCAAAACATACTGGAAGTATTATAGTGTCCGGATACTTACGACTTAGCCAGGGGCTTGTCCCTGGGCAACCACTCCTCGCCGCTGTAGGTGGCTGTGGTGGAGTGGTCCGGAAGGAAGGTCTTTCCCTTCTTGGACACCTCGGCCTCCCCAGATGGGGCGGCCTTCCTCTTCTTCTCCCCCCGGTTGGGGGGGGGAGGGATTTCCTCTTCCTCCTCCTCGTCTTTGTTAGAGGAGTGCGCCTTGGTGTCTTCGGAAGTCACGTCCTATGCCACCTTGCGCCGGAGACCTTTCCTGGTCCCCGCGACCTTCTTCTTGGCCTTCTTCTTAGACACCTCATAGGGCGCCGGAAACATCATCTTCGTTAGGAGAGGTGATGGTTGATCTTTAGGTAGCGGAGCCGGACAGTCAATCCGCTCCGCTATCGATACCCAGTCCTGAATAAATCATCATGGAGGCTTAGTTTCCTCCCGCGGATGTGCTAGTAAAAGGCACATCTTACAAAAATATAAAAACTCACCGGATGGGCTTGGAGTTTTGCGCTGAGTCCGCAATCTTCGGTTATGGGTGGGGGGGGGGGACCTCGGTGGCCTTGAAGAGCACCTTCTAGACATCTTCATGCGTCATGTCGAAGAGCTCTTGCAGCATCTGGTGTTCGGCCGGGTCGAACTCACACAAATTATAGGCCCGTCTTTGACACGAAAGGATCCGGCGGATGAGCATGACCTGGACCATGTTGACAAGCTTGATTTTCTTGCCTATCATACTCTGGACGCAGGTCTGGAGTCCGGTCAGCTCCACCGCTGAGCCCCAGGCTAAGCCCTTCTCTTTCCAGGAGGTGAGCCGCATGGGGACGCCGGATCGAAATTCGGGGGTCGCCGCCCAGTTGATGTTGCGCGGCTCGGTGTTGTAGAACCACCCTGATTGCCACCCCTTCACGGTCTTCACATAGGAGCCTTCGGGCTAGGTGACATTGGGCATCTTTCCCACCATGGCGCCCCCACACTCCACTTGCTGGACGCCCACCACCTTTGGCTTCACGTTGAAGGTCTTCAGCCATAGGCCGAAGTGGGGCGTTATACGGAGGAAGGCCTCGCACACGATGATAAACGCCGAGATGTGGAGGATGAAGTTGGGGGCCAGATCATGAAAGTCCAGCCCGTAGTAGAACATAAGCCCGCGGACGAATGGGTGGAGGGGGAATCCCAGTCCGCGGACAAAGTAAGAGAGGAACACTACCCTTTCCTGGGGTTTCGGGGTAGGGATGATCTGCCCTTCGACCGAAAGCCGGTGCGCGATGTTTGTAGCCAGGTATCTGGCCTCCCGAATATTCGTGATGTCCTCCTCTGTAACGGAGGAGACCATCCACTTGCCTCCCGCTCTGGACATGTTCGGAATGACTTTGCGGAGAAGGTGAAAGCTTGGGCACTGGAGCTCGAGCGAGAGGGAATGGATGAGCAGAGGAAGAATAAGGCGTGGGTGAAAAAGGGGAATCCTTATCTCTTTATAAAGGCGGTAGAAACCATGCGCCTCCCAACTTGCCCTAGAAACTCTCTTATCCCCCAAGCGCCGTGTTGATGGCGCGGTTGGGTTACCCACACCCATATTGATGAGTATCCCGTGATAAGGGGACATGATCTCTGATTCGACAAGATGTGTGATAACTGTAAGTGCATCTAGTGCCACCCCTAGTTGGTTTTGGAGTATTGACGGCAAAGTTGGTTGAGGGACTAATGCGTTTGTGACAATTGCAGGATAACGCAGGTAGTGTCCCTCATTGATTCGGTTTACCTACCGGAGATGACCCCTAAAAATGTATGAAGACATTGAAGACAATGGTGGTATGAGAAGATATTCATATTGAAGACTATGACATGAGAAGACATTACGTGAATACAATGGAGCGCGAAGACTGTGTGGTTTTGTCGTTTCCTTTCTTCTTTGTTGAGTCATAGGAACCACCGTACTGTTAAGTGGGGTCCAAGTGAACTAAGTCAGAGTGACTGAAGTGATGCTCAACCCAAATCCTATGTCTTCGAGCGAAGACAATGAGAGCAAATCTTATCCAGAGTTGGATGAGTCAGCTTTGCTTGTAGCCCAAGTAAAGTTGCCGTGTGTGTTTGAAATCTGACCATTGGAACACGTGTCAGTTCCTTAGTGACCCAGGGTCATTTTGGACAAATCAGGTTGGGTTGCCTGGTGGCTATAAATAGCCCACCCCCTACACCATAAATTGGTGGCTGCTCAGAGTTTGTATACGGCTTTTGTCGTTTGAGAGCAACCCACCTCGAAGCATTTGAGAGAGAGAAATCCTTGCGAGGACAAAGCCCAAACACCCAGAGCCAAAGAGTGTTAGGCATCACTGAAGTCTTTCTGTCTGTGTGACCTGAAGACTTATTACACTTGAGGACTGTGTATCCTCCAGCCGGTTAGGCGTCGCGTTCTGAGCATCCAAGAGTCATTGTGGATTGCCGAGTGAACGAAGTCTATGGAGGTTTGGAAGTCCCCCTTGAAGACTTACCAGAGTGATTGGGCGAGGACTAAGTGACCTTAGCTCAAGGGGAATAAGGTGAAGACACGGTCTTCTGAGATAAATCTCAGCCTCCCTAACCAGACGTACAGTTGTCACAACAACTGGAACTGGTCCAACAAATCTTGTGTCCTCAACAAGCAACTGGTTCTATCTCTTCCCTCCTTTACTTTGAGTTTGTCTTTGTGAAGTCATTGCTTATTGTTTTATCCGATTGACTTCATTGCTTGACTACTATTGTTGATTGGCTTCATACTATCTTCCATCCTGATCCTACTACCTAGCTGCTATTAATCTTCAAACGTTAATGCTATTGCATACTTGATTATGGCTTGCTTGTTGTAGTTTATCTTCCGCTGCATATCAATTAGGTTGTTTCTATCGTTTGTCTTTGAAACTTCCATGTTTTGAAGACTTTCCTAAAAATCGCCTATTCACCCCCCCTCTAGTCGATAACTAGCACTTTCAATTGGTATCAGAGCAAGGTACTCCCTTGTTCTGTGTGATTCGGTTTAACCACCTGGAGTTTCAACTATCTACAGGGATAATCAAGGTCTCCGCTGCTTGCCCCGTGTTCGATGGAACTGAATATCCCTACTGGAAGAATAAGATGCGCATGCATCTTGAAGCCATTGATTCGACCTCTGGTATGTCGTCAAGAACGGCGTTCCCAAAACTGGTGAAGGTGTCACCCCCACTGATGTCAAGAAGTTCATTCAACTGTACTCGACTGCAAAGAACATCATCTGTGGTCATCTGACCAAAGGACAGTATGGCCGTGTGAGTGCTCTGGAAACGTCAAAGCTAGTCTGGGACTGGCTGTCCAAGGTCAATGAAGGCGTCTCTACACAGAGAGACCAGAGAATCAGTGTTCTTCGCAATCTCTTCAATCGCTTCAAGAGAAACGACAATGAAAATGTCCAGCTCACGTTTGATCGCCTCACCGACATCACAAATGAGCTTCAGGCTCTTGGCGCCACTGAGATCACCAAGCATGAAATTGTCAAGACACTGCTGAGATCACCTGACACCTCTTTTGACACCCTTGCCCTCATGATACAAGAATGTCCTGACTTCAAGACACTCGATCCGTCTGATATACTTGAGAGGCTCAACACACATGAGTTCCAGCTTTCTGAGAAAAGAGATATTTATGGCCCCAACTATGGCCGAACTCGTGCTTTGAAGGCAAAAGTTGTTTCCTCATCTGAAGAAGAAGAATCTGACTGTGGTTCTGACGATCCTGAAGACATTGGAAAGGAACTTGCCATGCTTGTGAAGAAGTTCCAGAGGTTCACCAAGAAGAAGGGCTTCAGAAAGTCTTCACGATCCAGCTCAAGAAATGATGAAGCTTCCACTCATGACAACAAGAAGAGAACCTGCCACAAATGCAAGAAACCTGGTCACTACATATCTGAGTGTCCTCAGTGGGACAATGAGAAGAAGAAGAAGAGCAAGGAATATGATTCTGATGACAAGAAGAAGAAGAAATCCTCAAAATCTTCTTCGAAGTCTTCATCATACAAGAAGAGCTCATCTGGCAAGGCTCGTGCTTTTGTTGGCAAGGAATTGGATTCAGAGGAGGAGTCTGCTTCGGAGGAGGCGGAGGTGGAGTCTGGTGAGGAGTCTGACCCTGGCGTTGCAAGTCTGGCTCTAGCTACAACCTATGTCGCCAAGTCTATCTTCAACACTGAAGGCAATGGCGTGCACACCAACGCTGAAGCTAATGACAAAGACGATTCTTCTCCCACCTACTGCTTCATGGCACGTGGTGCCAAGGTAAAATCTCGCGATTCTTACTTTCAAACTTCAAGTGAAGATGAATCTGATTGTGAATCCAAACCCAGCTACAAAACACTTGCTAAAATTGCAACTGAACAACAAAGGGCTATGGAACATACTCAAAAACTGTTAGACCAAAGCGATGACCTGTTGGACGCGGAAATGACACGTTCAAAGTCCTTAGTAGAAGACATAAAAAATCTTCATGCTAAGTACCAAGAACTTGAAAATCTTCAGGATACGCTCTCAACCACATATGAAAAGCTCTCCTATGATTATCTTCAAAGGAAGCAAGAGCTTGAGAAATTGAAAGCAACTCATGAAGATCTTCAAGCAGAGAATGAGACACTTCGCGCTCAACAGATCAGTCCCGCTCAGGATGGATTCGAACCACCATGTTTAAAATGCATTGAGCGTGATAACGCTACATCTGTTGCTGAATGTTCCACTGCTGCTGCTGTTTCATTGTCTTCAACTACTGATGTGGTTACTAACCCCTCTGCGGAGGATACTACTAGTATTGCTGATGAAAATGCTAGGTTGAAGACATTGCTTAAAACAGGGATGTACAAAAGTTTGAAGGGACATCAGACTCTCTGCGATGTCCTCAAAAAGCAGATTCTGAACCGAAACCCTAGGAAAGAGGGTGTTGGTTTCGAGAGGAAAATGAATGCTGATGGTTCCTACTGGAAGCCTGAGTAGTATCCTAAAACCACATGGGTTGCTGCAAAGGAACCTTCAGTGGATCCATCCACTTTATCTGGATTTACCTGTGCTAATCCTATTATTATTGATGAATCCTTTGATGCAAACTATAAACTGTTCAAAAATCAGAATGGTGAAGTGTTTGCCAGGTATACTGGTACTAACTGCAGGAATGGACCTCCTATGAAGAAGATCTGGGTACCCAAAAGCTGCCTTGAGAATCTTCTAGTGAATGTCATCATGACACCACCAGTGAAGAAGACAAACCCCAGACCAAAGGCATCATATGGTCCAACGGCTACTTGCGAACACATGACTCACTTGAGTCACCCTAACGCCAATGTTTTACAGGGAAATCATACTCAGACTCATGAATATGAGCGTGTGTCTTCAAATCGATATGTTCATAGAACTAAGAACTTCTCTGCTTATTCACATGAGTATCATTCATCTCCTGCAAGGCTATTTGCTAGGGCTTCAAAGCCGAAATTATCAGATGCTGCACTTAGACTCATTCCTTCTAAGCCACCCCTGAAAATGTGGGTGGTGAAGAAGAACTAACTCTCTTTTGCAGAGTGTGGTCTCCAGCCAGCAATCAATGGCGTTCGATATAACTGCTGGGGACCTAAAACATAAAGGGACGCATGATAAAATGACTTACTATGAATTCCACATATGAATCTCTTATCTGTCATACTGTGTGCTAATCTTGATCTAAACTGTGATAATCCATGTGTGTGTAAAATGCTTATGCTTCACAACATACCTTGTGAAGCCTATCCTCCTAACTGCACTGTAGGGCATGTCACCAAAAGCTTCAGAATGGATTATTGACAGTGGATGCACTAATCATATGACTGGTGATCAAAGTCTTCTCATGGCTCAACCTTACGTCCATCCGACAAGAGTAAAATCACATTTGCTGACACTGGTAAAGGCAGAGTATTGGGTCTAGGTAGAGTTGCAATCTCAAGGGATCAACACATGGATAAAGTGATGCTTGTTGAATCGCTTGGATTCAACTTAATGTCTGTCTCAATGCTTTGTGACTTAAACATGATTGTGATATTTGGAAAATATCATTGCCTTGTACTAATGGAATCTGACAAATCTCTAGTCTTTGAAGGGTATAGGAAAGGTGATCTATACATGGTAGATTTCTCATCAGGTCCAAAACTTGCCGTATGTCTTCTTGCTAAAGCTTCAGAATGCTGGCTCTGGCATCGAAGGCTGGGGCACGCTGGCATGAGGAACTTGCATACTCTCGTAAAAAAGAAGCATGTCATAGGCATCGAATGTGTCAAGTTCAAGAAAGATCATCTATGTGGTGCCTGCGAAGCTGGAAAGATGACAAGGGCCAGGCATCCCTCGAAGACAATCATGACAACATCTCAACCCTTCGAGCTGCTTCACATGGACTTATTTGGACCTACCCACTACTCCACCCTCACAACAACGGCGTGTCTCTATGGCTTCGTCATTGTTGATGACTACTCAAGATACACATGGGTGCACATAATTCTCTACAAGACTGAAGTACAAGATGTCTTCAGACGATTCGCCAATCGAGCAATGAACAACTATGGTGTCAAGATCAAGCATATCAGAAGTGATAACGACACTAAATTCAAGAACACCGGGCTTGATCTTTATCTGGATACAATGGGAATCACTCATGAATTTTCTGCTCCATACACACCTCAGTAAAATGGCATTGTAGAGCGCAAGAAGAGAACCCTCATCGAGATGGCTCAAACAATGCTTGACGAGTACAAGACACAAAGAAAGTTCTGGCCTGAAGCCATTGATACAGCTTGTCACATCATCAACCGTGTCTACATCCATAAGCTTCTGGGAAAAACATCCTATGAGCTCCTCATTGGCAAGAAGCCAAATGTCAGCTACTTCAGAGTCTTTGGTGCGAGATGTTGGATCAAGGATCCCCATCACAAGTCAAAATTTGAACCCAAAGCTCACGAAGGCTTCATGCTTGGCTATGGAAAGGATTCGCACTCTTACAGAGTCTTCAACCTCTTCCACTACAAAATTGTTGAAACAGTGGATGTGCGATTTGATGAAACCAATGGTTCACAAAGAGAAATTCTGCCAAGTACACTTGATGAAGCTCCTTCCTGTGAATCTATCAAGTTGATGGGAACTGGTGAGATCATGCCCTCTGAAGCACAGCCTAAAGAGGAACTTATCATCTCTGCACCAAATCAACCTGAAGACAATGCTCAGACCGAAGAAAATTCTCCCAATGATGACAATGATCAGCCAGAGCAGAATCTTCGTCCTGTTCATCCTCGTGTTACAAATGAAGTTCAAATAGAGAAGATTATTGACAACATCAATGCACCTGGTCCGCTCACTCACTCAAGAGCAACACAGCTAGCAAATTTATGTGGGCATTTTTCATTTGTGTCAAGCCATGCAAGAAGAACTTTAACAGTTCAAGCTGAATAATGTTTGGGAACTTGTCAAGCGACCTGACCCTCGCAAGCATAACATTATTGGAACAAAGTGGATATATCGAAACAAGCAAGATGAGCATGGTCAAGTCGTCAGAAACAAAGCTCGTCCTCAAGGATATACTCAAGTTGAAGGAATTGACTTTGATGAAACATTTGCTCCTGTTGCTAGGCTTGAAGCTATTCGCATACTGCTAGCCTATGCTAATCATCACAACATCTTGCTATATCAAATGGATGTAAAGAGTGCATTTCTAAATGGCAAGATTGAAGAAGAAGTATATGTTGCACAACCACCTGGCTTTGAAGATCCAAAACATCCTGATATGGTGTACAAACTGAACAAAGCACTGTATGGCCTCAAACAAGCTCCTCGTGCCTGGTATGATACAATCAAAGACTTCCTGAAGAGCAAAGGCTTCAAACCTGGATCTCTCGATCCCACACTCTTCACGAAGACATATGATGGTGAACTGTTTGTGTGCCAAATATATGTGGATGACATAATCTTCGGCTGCACCAACCAGAAGTACAGTGATGAGTTTGGGTACATGATGCAAGAGCAATATCAAATGTCCATGATGGGAGAGCTGAAGTTCTTCCTTGGTCTTCAAATTCGTCAGCAACGAAATGGCATCTTCATATCTCAAGAAAAATACCTCAAAGATTGTCTGAAGAAGTTTGGAATGGAAGACTGCAAAGGCTACACGACGCCAATGCCAGCCAAGCACCATCTTGGTCCCAACGACAATGGTAAAGAGTTCGATCAAAAGGTATACCGCTCCATGATTAGTTCTTTGCTTTATTTATGTGCATCTAGGCCAGATATTATGCTTAGTGTTTGCATGTGTGCTCGATTCCAAGCGACACCAAAGGAATTGCATCACTTAGCTGTGAAGCGAATTCTTTGATATTTGGCTTACACCCCAACACTAGGATTATGGTATCCAAAGGGCTCAATGTTTGATCTGGTTGGATTCTCGGATGCTGATTATGCTGGTGACAAAGTGGATCGCAAGTCTACATCAGGCACATGTCATTTTCTCGGTCGATCACTTGTTTGTTGGTCTTCAAAGAAGCAGAACTGTGTGTCACTCTCAACTGCTGAATCTGAATACATTGCTGCTGGATCTTGTTGTGCTCAGCTTCTGTGGATGAAGCAAACTCTCAAGGACTATAGCATCGATCTGAAGCGAGTCCCTCTCTTCTGCGACAACGAAAGTGCCATCAAGATTGCCAACAATCCAGTCCAGCATTCGAAGACAGAGCACATTGAAATACGTCATCACTTTCTCAGAGATCATGTTATGAAGAAAGATATAGATATCATGCACGTCAACACTGAAGAGCAACTGGCAGATATCTTCACAAAGCCCTTGGACGAGAAAAGGTTTTGCAAGTTACGGTGTGAGCTAAATATCTTGGAATCCTCGAATGTCCTGTGATCAGGCACACATTCTAACACTTATGCATGTTGATGACTTAGATGTGCAACACACAAAGTAATGTATATCTTCAATCAATGAAGATTTACACTCTGAGTGTGAATACATTAACATGGAATTTGACTTCGGAGCGCCACGATAATTGTGCGCCGTGTCTGGGTCTAATACTTCCTATATGGTGGGTAACGCCACCACCAAATTTCTCTGTTTGAAGTGTTTCACTCATTGCGTTATTTTTTCAAAGACTTCACATTTGGTTTGTCTTCAGTTTCTATTTATCCTCATGATTTTCTACGCTATGATGAGTTGATTGCATATATATATATATATATATATATATATATATACTATATATATATATATATATATATATATACACTAGCGTTCTGTCCTCTACAACATTCACTTATAGCTATGTCTTCAAGTTGAATCTTTTGAACTAAGTGAATGTGATCGGACCCTAATCTCTCTATGCTTACTATCTCAAACTCTATCTGTCCAAATCATATGCATTCTAATGAAACTGTGGAATGTCTTCTCTGCATCCCTGTCAGCAGAAGACACAGAGACAAACATTAAGTTCTATTTAAATGATTCATCTTTATTGTCTATATCCGGAGAAGCCGGCACAACTCTCCGACATGCCTGGCGGGCGTGTGAACATGGGACAACTCTATGTATGTTGCATGCTTGCCATGTGTCCCACGGATGTGAACAGATAGGGGCACCTGAGTAATTGCGCTGTGCCGCACAACTACTTATAAATACGTGTCCCCTGCGGTAAAGAAATCCTTCTTCCACCTCTCCACCTCTGTCAAAACCCTAGCGCCACCGCTAGCTCACGACGACGCCGGCGACGAAGCGCTTAGCTGCCACAACTTCTCTGACGCCGTCCTCACGCCGGCCGCGGACATCTTTCTCTCTGCCGTCGCCGTAGGTGTCCTCCATCACCAAGTGAGGGCACGGTGGGCTGAACTGCTCGGTCTCTCATTCTTCCCATCTAGCAGTTCTTTGTGCGGTAATTATAACTCTATTTTTACCACCTTTTTGATCTTCATAGATTCATCCTACTTACCGAAAGTGGTTTCTATTGGAAATATGCCCTAGAGGCAATAATAAAAGAATTATTACTATATTTCCTTGTTCATGATAATTGTCTTTTATTCATGCTATAATTGTATTATCCGGAAATCGTAATACACGTGTGAATACATAGACCATAACATGTCCCTAGTGAGCCTCTAGTTGACTAGCTCGTTGGTCAACAGATAGTCATGGTTTCCTGACTATGGACATTAGATGTCATTGACAACGGGATCACATCATTAGGAGAATGATGTGATGGACAAGACGCAATCCTAAGCATAGCACAAGATCGTGTAGTTCGTTTTGCTAGAGCTTTTTCAATGTCAAGTATCTCTTCCTTAGACCATGAGATCGTGTAACTCCCGGATACCGTAGGAGTGCTTTGGGTGTACCAAATGTCACAACGTAACTGGGTGACTATAAAGGTGCACTACAGGTATCTCTGAAAGTGTCTGTTGGGTTGACATGGATCGAGACTGGGATTTGTCACTCCGTATGACGGAGAGGTATCTCTGGGCCCACTCGGTAATGCATCATCATAATGAGCTCAAAGTGACCAAGTGTTTGGTCACGGGATCATGCATTACGGTACGAGTAAAGTGACTTGCCGGAAACGAGACTGAACAAGGTATTGGGATACCGACGATCGAGTCTCGGGCTTGTAACGTACCGACTGACAAAGGGAATAGTATACGAGGTTGCTTCAATCCTCGACATCGTGGTTCATCTGATGACATCATCGAGGAGCATGTGGGAGCCAACATGGGTATCCAGATCCCGCTATTGGTTATTGACCTAAGATCCATCCCGGTCATGTCTGCATGTCTCCCGAACTCGTAGGGTCTACACACTTAAGGTTCGGTGACGCTAGGGTTATTAGGAAGACTTGTATGTGATTACAGAATGTTGTTCGGAGTCCCGGATGAGATCCCGGATGTCACGAGGAGTTTCGGAATGGTCCGGAGGTAAAGATTTATATATGGGAAGCTGTCATACGGACACCGGAAGGTTTCGGGGGCATATTGGTATTGTACCGGGGCCACCGGAAGGGTTCCGGGGGTCCACCGGGAGGGTCCACCCCTCCCGGGGGGGGGGCACATGGGCTGCGTGGGGTAGGAGCCAGCCCCTGGAGGGCTGGGCGCCCCCCCTTGGGCCCATGCGCCTAGGGTTTGGGGGGGGAACCCTAGAGGGGGCGCCCCCCTTGCTTGGGGGGCAAGTCCCCCCTCCCTGGCCGCCGCCCCCCCTCTAGATCCCATCTAGAGGGGCCGGCCCCCCTTGCCCCTTCCCCTATAAATAGAGGGGTGAGGGGAGGGTTGAACACCCAAGCCAAGGCGCAGCCCCTCCCTTCCCCAACACCTCTCCTCCTCCGTACGTGCTTGGCGAAGCCCTGTCGGAGTACTGCTGCACCAACAACACCACGCCGTCGTGCTGCCGTTGGAGCTGTCTTCCTCAACCTCTCCTTCCCCCTTGCTGGATCAAGAAGGAGGAGACGTCGCCTGTACCGTACGTGTGTTGAACGCGGAGGTGCTGTCCGTTCGGCACTTTGTCATCGGTGATCTGAATTATGGCGAGTACGACTCCATCATCACCGTTCCCTCGAACGCTTCCGTACGCGATCTACAAGTGGTATGTAGATGCAAACTCACTCCCTTGACTCGTTTCTTAGATGAACTCATAGATGGATCTTGGTGAAACCGTAGGAAAATTTTTAATTTTCTGCAACGTTCCCCAAACAGTGGCATCATGAGCTAGGTCTATGCGTAGTTCTCTATTGCACGAGTAGAACACAATTTTGTTGTGGGCGTAGATCTTGTCAACTTGCTTGCCGCTACTAGTCTTATCTTGCTTCAGCAGTATTTTGGGATGAAGCGGCCCGGACCAACCTTACGCGTACGCTTACGTGAGACCGGTTCCACCGACTAACATGCACTAGTTGCATAAGGTGGCTGGCGGGTGTCTGTCTCTCCCACTTTAGTTGAAGCGGATTCGATGAAAAGGGTCCTTATGAAGGGTAAATAGAAGTTGACAAGATCACGTTGTGGTTATTCGTAGGTAAGAAAACGTTCTTGCTAGAACCCAATTGCAGCCACGTAAAAGATGCAACAACAATTAGAGGACGTCTAACTTGTTTTTGCAGCAATTTTCATGTGATGTGATATGGCCAGAAGTTGTGATGAATGATGAATGATATATTGTGATGTATGAGATCATGTTCTTGTAATAGGAATCACGACTTGCATGTCGATGAGTATGACAACCGGCAGGAGCCATAGGAGTTGTCTTTATTTTTGTATGACCTGCGTGTCATTGAAGAACGCCATGTAAATTACTTTACTTTGTTGCTAAACGCGTTAGCCATAGAAGTAGAAGTAGTCGTTGGCGTGACAACTTCATGAAGACACGATGATGGAGATCATGGTGTCATGCCGGTGACGAAGATGATCATGGAGCCCCGAAGATGGAGATCGAAGGAGCTATATGATATTGGCCATATCATGTCACTATTATATAATTGCATGTGATGTTTACTATGTTTATGCATCTTGTTTACTTAGAACGACGGTAGTAAATAAGATGATCCCTTACAAAAATTTCAAGAAGTGTTCTCCCCTAACTGTGCACCGTTGCTAAAGTTCGTCGTTTCGAAGCACCACGTGATGATCGGGTGTGATAGATCCTTACGTTCACATACAACAGGTGTAAGACAGTTTTACACATGCAAAACACTTAGGGTTAACTTGACGAGCCTAGCATGTACAGACATGGCCTCGGAACACGGAGACCGAAAGGTCGAACACGAGTCGTATGGAAGATACGATCAACATGAGAATGTTCACCGACGATGACTAGTCCGTCTCACGTGATGATCGGACACGGCCTAGTCGACTCGGATCGTGTAACACTTAGATGACTAGAGGGATGTCCAATCTGAGTGGGAGTTCATTATATTAATTTGATTAGATGAACTTAATTATCATGAACTTAGTCTAAAACCTTTGCAAAATATGTCTTGTAGATCGAATGGCCAACGCTCATGTCAACATGAACTTCAACACGTTCCTAGAGAAAACCAAGCTGAAAGATGATGGCAGCAACTATACGGACTGGGTCCGGAACCTGAGGATCATCCTCATAGCTGCCAGGAAACAATATTTCCTAGAAGGACCGCTAGGTGACGCTCCCGTCCCAAAGAACCAAGACATTATGAATGCTTGGCAGTCTCGTGCTGATGATTACTCCCTCGTTCAGTGCAGCATGCTTTACAGCTTAGAACCGGGGCTCCAAAAGCGTTTTGAGCAACACGGAGCATATGAGATGTTCGAGGAGCTGAAACTAGTTTTCCAAGCTCATGCCCGGGTCGAGAGATATGAAGTCTCCGACAAGTTCTATAGTTGTAAGATGGAGGAAAATAGTTCTGTCAGTGAGCACATACTCAAAATGTCTGGGTTGCACAACCGCCTGTCCCAGCTGGACATTAACCTCCCGGATGAGGCGGTCATTGACAGAATCCTTCAGTCGTTCCCACCAAGCTACAAGAGCTTTCTGATGAACTACAATATGCAGGGGATGGTGAAGACCATTCCTGAAGTAGTTTCAATGCTGAAGTCAGCAGAGGTTGAAATCAAGAAAGAACATCAAGTGTTGATGGTCAATAAGACCACTAAGTTCAAGAAGGGCAAGGGTAAGAAGAACTTCAAGAAGGACGACAAAGATGTTGCCGCGCCCGGTAAGCCAGTTGCCGGGAAGAAGTCAAAGAATGGACCCAAGCCTGAAACTGAGTGCTTCTATTGCAAGGGGAAGGGTCACTGGAAGCGGACTGCCCCAAATACTTAGTAGACAAGAAGGCCGGCAACACTAAAGGTATATTTTATATACATGTAATTGATGTGTACCTTACCAGTACTCGTAGTAACTCCTGGGTATTTGATACCGGTGCCGTTGCTCATATTTGTAACTCACAGCAGGAGCTGCGGAATAAGCGGAGACTGGCGAAGGACGAGGAGACGATGCGCGTCGGGAATGGTTCCAGAGTCAATGTGATCGCCGTCGGCACGCTACCTCTACATTTACCTACGGGATTAGTTTTGAACCTTAATAATTGTTATTTGGTGCCAAGTTTGAACATGAACATTGTATCTGGATCTCGTTTGATACGAGATGGCTACTCATTTAAATCCGAGAATAATGGTTGTTCTATTTATATGAGAGATATGTTTTATGGTCAAGCCCCGATGGTCAATGGTTTATTCTTAATGAATCTCGAACGTAGTGTTACACATATTCATAGCGTGAATACCAAAAGATGTAAAGTTGATAACGATAGTCCCACATACTTGTGGCACTGCCGCCCTTGGTCACATTGGTGTCAAGCGCATGAAGAAGCTCCATGCTGATGGACTTTTAGAGTCTCTCGATTATGAATCATTTGACACATGCGAACCATGCCTCATGGGCAAAATGACCAAGACTCCGTTCTCCGGAACAATGGAGCGAGCAACCAACTTATTGGAAATCATACATACCGATGTGTGCGGTCCAATGAGTGTTGAGGCTCGCGGAGGATATCATTATGTTCTCACTCTCACAGATGAGTTGAGTAGATATGGGTATGTCTACTTGATGAAACACAAGTCTGAGACCTTTGAAAAGTTCAAGGAATTTCAGAATGAAGTAGAGAATCAACATGACCGAAAGATAAAATTCTTATGATCGGATCGTGGAGGAGAATATTTAAGTCACGAATTTGGTACACACTTAAGAAAATGTGGAATCGTTTCACAACTCACGCCGCCTGGAACACCTCAGCGAAACAGTGTGTCCGAACGTCGTAATCGCACTCTATTGGATATGGTGCGATCTATGATGTCTCTTACCGATTTACCGCTATCATTTTGGGGATACGCTCTAGAGACAGCTACATTCACTTTAAACAGAGCACCTTCTAAATCCGTTGAGACGACACCGTATGAATTATGGTTTGGGAAGAAACCTAAGCTGTCGTTTCTAAAAGTTTGGGGATGCGATGCTTATGTCAAGAAACTTCTACCTGAAAAGCTCGAACCCAAGTCGGAAAAATGCGTCTTCATAGGATACCCTAAAGAAACCATTGGGTATACCTTCTACTTAAGATCCGAGGGCAAGATCTTTGTTGCCAAGAACGGATCCTTTCTGGAAAAGGAGTTTCTCTTGAAAGAAGTAAGTGGGAGGAAAGTAGAACTCGATGAAGTACTACCTCTTGAACGGGAAAGTAGTGCAGCTCAGGAAAATGGTCCTATGATGCCTACACCAACTGAAGAGGAAAATAATGATGATGATCAAGGTACTTCGGATCAAGTTGCTACTGAACTTCGTAGGTCCACAAGGACACATTCCGCACCAGAGTGGTACGACAACCCTCTCCTGGAAATCATGTTGTTAGACAACGGTGAACCTTCGAACTATGAAGAAGCGATGGCGGGCCCAGATTCCAACAAATGGCTAGAAGCCATGAAATCCGAGATAGAATCCATGTATGAAAACAAAGTATGGACTTTGACTGACGTGCCCGATGATCGGCGAGCGATAGAAAACAAATGGATCTTTAAGAAGAAGACGGACGCGAATGGTAATGTCACCATCTATAAAGCTCGACTTGTCGCTAAGGGTTATCGGCAAGTTCAAGGGATTGACTACGATGAGACTTTCTCTCCCGTAGCGAAGCTTAAGTCCGTCCGAATCATGTTAGCAATTGCCGCATACTATGATTATGAGATATGGCAGATGGACGTCAAAACGGCATTCCTTAACGGGCATCTGAAGGAAGAACTGTATATGATGCAGCCGGAGGGTTTTGTCGATCCTAAGAATGCTAAAAAAGTATGCAAGCTCCAGCGATCCATTTATGGGCTGGTGCAAGCATCTCGGAGTTGGAACATTCGCTTTGATGAAATGATCAAAGCGTTTGGGTTTATGCAAACTTATGGAGAAGCCTGCATTTACAAGAAAGTGAGTGGGAGCTCTGTAGCATTTCTCATATTATATGTAGATGACATACTTTTGATGGGAAATGATATAGAATTCTTGGACAGTATTAAGGCCTACTTGAATAAGTGTTTTTCAATGAAGGACCTTGGAGAAGCTGCTTATATATTAGGCATCAAGATCTATAGAGATAGATCGAGACGCCTCATAGGTCTTTCATAAAGCACATACCTTGATAAGATTTTGAAGAAGTTCAAAACGGATCGGTCCAAGAAGGGGTTCTTGCCTGTATTACAAGGTGTGAGATTGAGCTCGGCTCAATGCCCGACCATGGCAAAAGATAAAGAAGAGATGAGCATCATCCCCTATGCCTCAGCCATAGGATCTATTATGTATGCCATGCTGTGTACCAGACCTGATGTAAATCTTGCCGTAAGTTTGGTAGGAAGGTACCAAAGTAATCCCGACAAGGAACACTGGATGGCGGTCAAGAATATCCTAAAGTACCTGAAAAGGACGAAGGACATGTTTCTCGTTTATGGAGGTGACGAAGAGCTCATCATAAAGGGTTACGTCGACGCTAGCTTCGACACAGATCTGGATGACTCTAAGTCACAAACCGGATACGTGTATATGTTGAATGGTGGAGCAGTAAGCTGGTGCAGCTGCAAGCAGAGCGTCGTGGCGGGATCTACATGTGAAGCGGAGTACATGGCAGCCTCGGAGGCAGCGCATGAAGCAATTTGGGTGAAGGAGTTCATCACCGACCTAGGAGTCATACCCAATGCGTCGGGGCCGATCAAACTCTTCTCTGACAACACTAGAGCTATTGCCCTTGTCAAAGAGCCCAGGTTTCACAAGAAGACCAGGCACATCAAGCGTCGTTTCAACTCCATCCGTGAAAATGTTCAAGATGGAGACATAGATATTTGCAAAGTACATACAGATCTGAATGTCGCAGATCCGTTGACTAAACCTCTCTCGCGAGCAAGACATGATCAACACCAGAACTCTATGGGTGTTCGATTCATCACAATGTAACTAGATTATTTACTCTAGTGCAAGTGGGAGACTGTTGGAAATATGCCCTAGAGGCAATAATAAAAGCATTATTATTATATTTCCTTGTTCATGATAATTGTCTTTTATTCATGCTATAATTGTATTATCCGGAAATCGTAATACACGTGTGAATACATAGACCATAACATGTCCCTAGTGAGCCTCTAGTTGACTAGCTCGTTGGTCAACAGATAGTCATGGTTTCCTGACTATGGACATTAGATGTCATTGACAACGGGATCACATCATTAGGAGAATGATGTGATGGACAAGACCCAATCCTAAGCATAGCACAAGATCGTGTAGTTCGTTTTGCTAGAGCTTTTTCAATGTCAAGTATCTCTTCCTTAGACCATGAGATCGTGTAACTCCCGGATACCGTAGGAGTGCTTTGGGTGTACCAAATGTCACAACATAACTGGGTGACTATAAAGGTGCACTACAGGTATCTCCGAAAGTGTCTGTTGGGTTGACACAGATCGAGACTGGGATTTGTCACTCCGTATGACGGAGAGGTATCTCTGGGCCCACTCGGTAATGCATCATCATAATGAGCTCAAAGTGACCAAGTGTTTGGTCACGGGATCATGCATTACAGTACGAGTAAAGTGACTTGCCTGAAACGAGACTGAACGAGGTATTGGGATACCGACGATCGAGTCTCGGGCTTGTAACGTACCGATTGACAAAGGGAATAGTATACGAGGTTGCTTGAATCCTCGACATCGTGGTTCATCCGATGACATCATCGAGGAGCATGTGGGAGCCAACATGGGTATCCAGATCCCGCTGTTGGTTATTGACCCGAGAGCCGTCTCGGTCATGTCGGCGTGTCTCCCGAACCCGTAGGGTCTACACACTTAAGGTTCGGTGACGCTAGGGTTATTAGGAAGACTTGTATGTGATTACCGAATGTTGTTCGGAGTCCCGGATGAGATCCCGGACGTCACGAGGAGTTCCGAAATGGTCCGGAGGTAAAGATTTATATATGGGAAGCTGTCATACGGACACCGGAAGGTTTCGGGGGCATATCGGTATTGTACCGAGGCCACCGGAAGGGTTCCGGGGGTCCACCGGGAGGGGCCACCCCTCCCGGGGGGGCCACATGGGCTGCGTGGGGTACGAGCCAGCCCCTGGAGGGCTGGGCGCCCCCCCCTTGGGTCCATGCACCTAGGGTTTGGGGGGAACCCTAGAGGGGGCGCCCCCCTTGCTTGGGGGGCAAGTCCCCCCTCCCTGGCCGCCGCCCCCCCTCTAGATCCCATCTAGAGGGGCCGGCCCCCCTTGCCCCTTCCCCTATAAATAGAGGGGTGAGGGGAGGGCTGAACACCCAAGCCAAGGCGCAGCCCCTCCCTTCCCCAACACCTCTTCTCCTCCATACGTGCTTGGCGAAGCCATGTCGGAGTACTGCTGGACCAACAACACCACGCCGTCGTGCTGCCATTGGAGCTGTCTTCCTCAACCTCTCCTTCCCCCTTCCTGGATCAAGAAGGAGGAGACGTCGCCCGTACCGTACGTGTGTTGAACGCGGAGGTGCTGTCCGTTCAACACTTGGTCATCGGTGATCTGAATTACGGCGAGTACGACTCCATCATCACCGTTCCCTCGAACGCTTCCGTACGCAATCTACAAGTGGTATGTAGATGCAAACTCACTCCCTTGACTCGTTGCTTAGATGAACTCATAGATGGATCTTGGTGAAACCGTAGGAAAAATGTTAATTTTCTGCAACGTTCCCCAAACATTTTCTGCCTACTAAATGTTAGATCTATTCTATCTGCATCTCATAATGCCTAGTCTATTCACTTAGATTTCCTATCTAGTTTGATTCCTCACTTGTACTTATTCACGGATTGGTACAAATCTGGAACCAACTCACCACATATAAGTGAATGTCTTCGCATCATGAGGTCAATGTCTTCAAACTGATTTATCTTCAAAATCTTTTGAGAATGCATATGACCTCTTCCCCTTCCCTCGCATCTCTAATGCTGTCACAGGTACATGTCCGTGGGAGAATCCCTTGGTTCTCATAGTCTGCATTCGTTTGCAGAATACTTACAGCATCATATCAATTCTCCTGAAGCCAGTTCCTGCTTGACCAGCAAGCGTAAATCTCTGAAGCCTCTGAATGTATTGAAGCCATTCAGCTTGAAGTTCATGGCTGCAGAAAAATCAGCAAGGAAGGGTGGCAGACAGCGCAGAGGAGGAACATACAAAGATCTGCCTGATGAGACTTATCATCAGCGCAAGACACGAATCCAATGGATTTGACGCTATTGGGCTGAAGAATGGTTCAAGTACAAGTTCGTCACCAAGGAATATGCAGAGAAAAATGCTATCAAGAGTCCTTGGGGCGATATTCTCTATCGAGGCCTTCAACCCAAGAACAGAGCTGAAGCCATTGCGCAAGAATTCTATCCTTGCATGGTCTGTGGGCCACAGCCTGAAGAAGCCGACCCATCATCATTGCTCTGGTGTCGCGACAACAATCTCTTCAAGCGCAACTTCCAGTTTGCTGTGTCTTCAGCAAAGGAAAACAAGAAGTCATGGGGATTAGACTTCAATCCTGGTCCCTCTGCTCCCCGTGAGGATGGCACTCGTGAAGCTGAAGAAAATAGAATTGGCCCCTTTGCAAACCTTGATGGCCTCATCTCCTACATCTTGGTACAAGGCGCAAAGACGGAGAAGAAAAAGCAACTTGTCAGGCATACTGATCAAGCCCTGACTCCTGCCGCTATTCTGCGCGACGATCCCATTGATCTGTCAAGTGATGAAGATCTTGTAGATGATGCTCTTGAGCAGCTGATAAAGAGCAAGGAAGAAGCAGAAATCTTCAACAACTTGCCTCTCTTTGATGTGACCATCATCCACAACTTCATTGATGAATGGTTCGACACCCCCAATGTTAGCTTTGACGATTTAAAGCTTCCCATTGGCCTCAGTGTCGCCTTCAATGGCGCCATTGCTTCAGAGCTAGCTCTTGCTCAGTGAATCGTTGAGCTCAAGAACAAGATTGATTTTGAGAAGGCTCAATTCAAGAAGCATGTGGCCAAGCTCAGTGTTCAAGATGTCAAAAACTTCAAGGTCATGCTGCATGAGCTTAAAGAAGCTTTTCAGAAGAAGCACCAAGAAGCTCAAGGCTCTCGCGAGCGTACGAAGAGTTTGGCTGATAAGTGTGTGCTTGCCTACAATGAGTCTGAGAAGCGCAAGTCACTTGGTCGTCCTGGCATTGACCCTAGAATGGCTGCAAAGAAAAAGAAGAAGTTTCCTGCTGATCAGCCCGCGCCTTCAAGCCAAGAAGCTCCACGTATTATCTTCCCAAGTAGCATGACTGGCTCGAAGCCAAAGGTCACCACAACCGCTTCTGAATAGAAGAAAACGAGGGCTGCAGAGGCAGAAGCTCGAAAGAGGAAGAATACCGAAGCCTCTGATGCCGCTCCCTCCAAGAAGAAGCGCAAGACCAAGAAGAATCGGGCTGCTCCCACAGAGCCCCTTTTTGTTGAACCCATCTCAGTGATTCATCCTGCATCTGCATCCCAAGAACTTCACATGACTGTGCATGAACCTGCTTCCACAGAGGCTCCTGAAGCTGAAGATATTCCAGCAGCTGAACCCACCGCTGCTGAAGACATTGGTCATCATGACAATGTTGAAGATGATGAAGTTCTTCCTCAGATCGAATACAATGTGGTATCATCGCCTGTTCGAACGAACAGCGAACTCATCAGCATTGGTTGTCCTCTGACGCCAATTGCACAGGATGATTCATGGGCTGATCGCCCGCAAGAACAAGACTCCCCCAGTACTCCCCTACAACAACAACAAGCTACCCCCAACGTGCAAGAAGAGGATGAAGACGTTCAGGCTCAGCCAACTCCATCTCCTAAAGTGAAGCCAGCTCTTCGCAGGCTTCACAGAGGACAAAGGCCTGAAGTCCCTCTATCGAGCGTTCCAGAAGGAGAAGTGCAACATTCACCTGTTGCATGGCAAGTAATTTCTGAACCTGCTCCAACTGTGAATGTCTCCGAGTCTGAAGCACATCCTGCTGAAGACATTCTGGCTGCATCAGCCGAAGAAAATCAAGAAGAAGTGCGTGTACCAACCCCCCCCCCCAGTGATTGAAGAAGAAGCAGTTCATGATCAGAACGTGTCTGTGCCCGACCTTCCTATTCGTCAAGAGGAGGCTGAAAATGTTGAGGCTGCCACCACCAACGTCAATACAGCCAGTGACGTAGTCATGGCTGATGCTAGTGTGGAGCCTACACTAACTGTGCCTGAAGCAAATGTGGCTATTGAACCTGAAGTCAATGAGGATGCTGCACCTAAAGTCAATGAGGATGCTGCACCCGAAGCCAATGAGGATGCTGCACATGAAGCCAACATGACAACTGCTCCCGAAGCACCTGTCATGCAGCCTGCCTCCGATGTTGCCCCTGCTCCTGTTCCGCCTCCAAGGCCTCACACAATTGAGCAAGCATACAGTCATGGTCAGCTCACTACTGTCCGATGGCCTGTTCTGGTGCCTCCACCCTCTGCCTCAGGACCGCAATTTGACTATCATATTGAGCATAGGCCTCAACTGCAGAAGCCAAAGCCCAGGTTGCCAAGGTTTCCAGGTACTGCCAACTCCCGTGGGTCCTTCAATGCTAATGGCTTCAAAAGCCACAATACCTTCTTTGACAGCGCCAAGAACCCCTACTCCAAGCCAAGAATATCAACAGATAGGTTCTGGAGCTATCAACAGAGAAGCTATTACTCATGCGTGTTATATGATCAAGGGCGCATTTTCCCTCATATGCGCCTTGACACTGAAGCCATTGCTGGACTGCCATGTTTAGAAGAAGCACTTGATTGCTTTCGAGATGCTGGTCTGCTCCACTTTGTGACAGACAAAGAACATTGGAATGAAGAGCTATTGCTTCAATTCTATGCCACTCTGCACATTCGCGGCTACAACAGAGACATCAAGACATGGGTTCTCGAGTGGATGACTGGAAATGTTCATCATGAAGCCAAAGCTATGGACATCATCGAGCTTATAGGGCTAGCCACTCCTGGAGAACTGTATGAACCTGACTGTCAGCTACACCGCAATGCTGTAGAGAGCATCTTTCATAAGACAGAACCCAATATGAGCCAGATGCTGAGCATGATGAAGCCTTTGCCAGCTGACGCTGAATATGCCACACATTTCTTTTTTGAAGACCTTGAGTATCTGCCTTGAACCATATATCATATCATCAGGCGAACTCTATGGCCAGTCAAGGGACACTCATCAGCGGCCAAGCTTGAAGGAACTATTAAGACTTTGGTCTTCTATATTCTCAATGGCATCAACTTCAACACTCAGGAATTCTTCATAAGACAACTTGCTGCCTCCGGTTCTGATCTCTTTGGTCGGAAGTTTTATGCTCCATGGGTCATGCGCCTTATCAAGCGCCACTCTACTGTCAACTATCAACCCTCTGCTCGCAATCATATAATATTTCTACCAGAAGTTGATATGTCAGTTGATGCTATATATTCTGACCCTGCCAAGATGCCGCTTTGTCTTCAGAACATCGAGCACCAAAGCTTCACTCAGCCTATTGAAGGTGTTCAAGCAGCAACATGAATCTATCCATTTGCTGGTAACACTCGTCTGCCTCACAGAGCGCCCACTGAAGCCACTGAAAGCACCATTGCCCAAAGGCCTCGCAAGCGTTCTCGCGTTCTCAATGACCGAGAACTTCTTGTGGCCCTTCATCAGAAACAGGATAAACATCACTTTTTGCTCAAGAGACAGATGCAAAGCCTCTTGGTGGATGTCAATCGCATTCGCAACCTTGCCACCAAGAATGCCTTTGTTGCTCATGAAACTTGCCGGAGATCATGGAAGAGTTTGACCCTGCTTAGTGCTGAAGCAGATCTTCAAGAAGATGGCTTCAATGAAATATTTCAGTTTGACTCCACTCCTCCACGGAATGCTATCTTACGAAGAACTCCATCTCTTGAAGACTCTGAATATTCCTCCTTCACGGCAACAGTTAATGCCAGAGTAATCGATGATGAAGATGACGCTACTTCACCACCTCCAACTACTGCGCGCATCGACACTGCACCAAGTTCTTGTGACCCTGCTGCTTCACCTACTCATCAAGAAGACGAGTAGATGCTCTATGTCTTCAAACCTTTTTGGTCATTACTGACAAAAGGGGGAGAAGCGTATGAGCTGATAGTCTTCAAGCGGGCTCATATGGGCGGTTGCATTATATTTTGCTGCGTGCTTACAACTCTTGCATTTTGATACATTTGGTTCTTTGAGTTGTAACACCTAAACTTGATGGTCGTCTGCTACTTCTGCTACGTGTTTGCTTTACTCTGATGCGATGATAACTTCCGCACTTAGATCATCCTACAGACGTCCATTTTTCACTATGCATGTCATTCTACTTGTTATATCATTTCATGCATGATGAATTATCTTCATAAGTTGAAGTGGATCTCCATAAGTACAACCTGCCATGTGCATTTGCAATCCAAAAGCAAATTATTAATATGCACATCTTCAGGGGGAGCCCTTGCTACTTATGAAGACAATTCCTATTCTTACAATTTCACATACTTTATCCCCGTTGAAAACTTCAACCAGTTTGTCATCAATCACCAAAAAGGGGGAGATTGTAAGTGCATCTAGTCCCACCCCTAGTTGGTTTTGGAGTATTGACGACAAAGTTGGTTGAGGGACTAATGCGTTTGTGAGAATTGCAGGATAACGCAGGTAGTGTCCCTCATTGATTCGGTTTACCTACCGGAGATGACCCCTAAAAATGTATGAAGACATTGAAGACAATGGTGGTATGAGAAGATATTCATATTGAAGACTATGACATGAGAAGACATTACGTGAAGACAATGGAGCGCGAAGACTGTGTGGTTTCGTCGTTTCCTTTCTTCTTTGTTGAGTCATAGGAACCACCGTACTGTTAAGTGGGGTCCAAGTGAACTAAGTCAGAGTGACTGAAGTGATGCTCAACCCAAATCCTATGTCTTCGAGCGAAGACAATGAGATCAAATCTTATCCAGAGTTGGATGAGTCAGCTTTGCTTGTAGCCCAAGTAAAGTTGTCGTGTGTGTTTGAAATCTGACCGTTGGAACACGTGTCAGTTCCTTAGTGACCCAGGGTCATTTTGGACAAATCAGGTCGGGTTGCCTGGTGGCTATAAATAGCCTACCCCCTACACCATAAATTGGTGGCTGCTCAGAGTTTGTATATGGCTTTTGTCGTTTGAGAGCAACCCACCTCGAAGCATTTGAGAGAGAGAAATCCTTGCGAGGACAAAGCCCAAACACCCAGAGCCAAAGAGTGTTAGGCATCACTGAAGTCTTTCTGTCTGTGTGACCTGAAGACTTATTACACTTGAGGATTGTGTATCCTCCAGCCGGTTAGGCGTCGCGTTCTGAGCATCCAACAGTCATTGTGGATTGCCGAGTGAACGAAGTCTGTGAAGGTTTGGAAGTCTCCCTTGAAGACTTACCAGAGTGATTGGGCGAGGAGTAAGTGACCTTAGCTCAAGGGGAATAAGGTGAAGACACGGTCTTCTGAGTTAAATCTCAGCCTCCCTAACCAGACGTACAGTTGTCACAGCAACTGGAACTGGTCCAACAAATCATGTGTCCTCAACAAGCAACTGGTTCTATCTCTTCCCTCCTTTACTTTGAGTTTGTCTTCGTGAAGTCATTGCTTATTGTTTTATCCGATTGACTTCATTGCTTGACTACTATTGCTGATTGGCTTCATACTATCTTCCATCCTGATCCTACTACCTAGCTGCTATTAATCTTCAAACGTTAATGCTATTGCATACTTGATTATGGCTTGCTTGTTGTAGTTTATCTTCCGCTGCATATCAATTAGGTTGTTTCTATCGTTTGTCTTTGAAACTTTCATGTTTTGAAGACTTTCCTAAAAATCGCCTATTCACCCCCCCTCTAGTCGATAACTAGAACTTTCAATAACCCACAAGTGTAGGCGGTCGCAACAGCTTTCGAGGGTGAAGCACAACCCAAATTTACTGATTCGACACAAGGGGAGCCAAAGAATATTCTTGAGTATTAGCAGTTGAGTTGTCAATTCAACCACACCTGGATAACTTAGTATCTGCTGCAAAGTATTTAGTAGCAAAAGTGGTATGATACTAATGGCAACAGTAGCAACAGAAAAGGTAAATGTTTTTGGGTTTTTGTAGTAGTTGTAACAATAGCAACGGAAAAGTAAATAAGCAGAGAACAATATGTGAAAAGCTCGTAGGCAATGGATCAGTGATGGATAATTATGCCGGATGCGATTCCTCATGCAATAGTTATAACATAGGGTGATATAGAACTAGCTCCAATTCATCAATGTAATATAGGCATGTATTCCGTAAATAGTCATACATGCTTATGAAAAAGAACTTACATGACATCTTTTGTCCTACCCTCCCGTGGCAGCGGGATCCTAGTGGAAACTAAGGGATATTAAGGCCTCCTTTTAATAGAGAATCGGACCAAAGCATTAACACATAGTGAATTCATGAACTCCTCAAACTACGGTCATCACCGAGAAGTATCCCGATTATTGTCACTTCGGGGTTGTCGGATCAATACACATAATAGGTGACTATAGACTTGCAAGATAGGATCAAGAACACACATATATTCATGAAAACATAATAGGTTCAGATCTGAAATCATGGCACTCGAGCCCTAGTGACAAGCATTAAGCATAGCAAAGTCATAGCAACATCAATCTCAGAACATAGTGGATACTAGGGATCAAATCCTAACAAAACTAACTTGATTACATGGTAAATCTCATCCAACCCATCACCGTCCAGCAAGCCTACGATGGAATTACTCACGCACGGCGGTGAGCATCATGAAATTGGTGATGGAGGATGGTTGATGATGACAACGGTGCCGAATCCCCCTCTCCGGAGCCCCGAACGGACTCCAGATCAGCCCTCCCGAGAGAGATTATGGCTTGGCGGCGGCTCCGTGTCGTGAAACGTGATGAAAGTTTCTTCTTGATTTTTTTCTCCCCGAGACGGTATATATGGAGTTGGAGTTGAGGTCGGAGGAGGTCTAGGTGGCCCACGAGATAGGAGGGCGCGCCCCGTTGTCTCATGGACAGCCTATGGGCCCCCTCGCCTTGATTCTTTCGCCAAAAATTCTTATTAAATCTGAAAAGTGCCTCCGTGGATTTCCAGGACATTCCGAGAACTTTTCTTTTCTACACATAAAACAACATCATGGCAGTTCTGCTGAAAACAGCGTCAGTCCGGGTTAGTTTCATTCAAATCATGCAAGTTAGAGTCCAAAAGAAGGGCAAAAGTGTTTGGAAAAGTAGATACGTTGGAGACGTATCAACTCCCCCAAGCTTAAACCTTTGCTTGTCCTCAAGCAATTCAGTTGATAAACTGAAAGTGATAAATAAAAACTTTTACCAACTCTGTTTGTTCTTGTTGTTGTAAACATGAAAAGCCAGCATTCAAGTTTCAGCAAATATCATGAACTAACCATACTCACAATAACACATAGGTCTCACAATTACTCATATCAATAGCATAATCAGCTAGCGAGTCATAATAATAAAACTCGGATGACACCACTTTCTCAAAATAATAATAACATGATATAACAAAATGGTATCTCGCTAGCCCTTTCTGAGACCGCAAAACATAAATGCAGAGCACCTTTAAAGATCAAGGACTGACTAAACATTGTAATTCATGGTAAAAGAGAACCAGTCAAGTCATACCCAATATAAACCAATAATAATGAATGCAAATGATAGCGTGCTCTCTAGCGGGTGCTTTTAATAATAAGGGTGATGACTCAACATAAAAAGTAAATAGATAGGCCCTTCGCAGAGGGAAGCAGGGATTTGTAGAGGTGCCAGAGCTCGATTTTAAAAGAGAGATTGAATAACATTTTGAGCGGCATACTTTCACTGTCAATGCAACAACTATGAGATGGCTGTATCTTCCGTACTACATGCATTATAGGCAGTTCCCAAACAGAATGGTAAAGGTTTATACTCCCCCAACCACCAACAAGCATCAATCCATGGCTTGCTCGAAACAACGAGTGCCTCCAACATACAACAACCCTGGGGGAGTTTTGTTTAATTATGTTGATTTGCTTTGATCTTTTTGGATCATGGGACTGGGCATTCCGATTACCGGCCCTTTCTCGTGAATGAGGAGCGGAGTCCACTCCTCGTGAGAATAACCCACCTAGCATGGAAGACATAGTCAGCCCTAGTTGTAACATGAGCTACTCGAGCATACAAAACAGAATTTCATTTGAAGGTTTGGAGTTTGGTACATACAAATTTACTTGGAACGGCAGGTAGATACCGCATATAGGAAGGTATAGTGGACTCATATGGAACAACTTTGGGGTTTAAGGAGTTTGGATGCACAAGCAGTATTCCCGCTTAGTACAGGTGAAGGCTAGCAAAAGACTGGGAAGCGACCAACGGAGAGAGCGACAACAGTCGTAAGCATGCATTAAAATTAATTCACACCGAATACAAGCATGAGTAGGATATAATCCACCATGAACATAAATATCATGAAGGCTATGTTGATTTGATTCAACTACATGCGTGAACATGTGCCAAGTCAAGTCACTCAATACATTCAAAGGAGGATACGATCCCCTCATACCACATCATAATCATTCTAATAGCATGTTGGCACGCAAGGTAAACCATTATAACTCATAGCTAATCAAGCATTGCACAAGCAACTATAATCTCTAAATGTCATTGGAAATATGTTTACTTCATAATAGCTGACTTAGGAACGATGAACTCATCATATTTACAAAAACAAGAGAGTCGAGTTCATACCAGCTTTTATCATGCCAATAAGTCCATCATATATCGTCATTATTGCCTTTCACTCGCACGATCGAATGATGTGTATAACAATAAGAGTGCACGTGCATTGGGCTAGGATGGAATCTGCAAGCATTCAACTCAAGAGAGAAGACAAGTAATGTGGGCTCTAAATATAAATAATCAATCACGCATATAAGAGCCACTAAGCATTTTCAATATGGTCTTCTCGACCCCCAAAAGAAAAAAAAGAAAAAAACTATTTACACGGGAAAGCTCCCAACAAGTAAAAGAAGAACGAGAAATCTTTTTGGGTTTTCATTTTAGTTCCTACTACAAGCAAGGGAATTAAACTAACTATTTTTTTGGTTTTTCTTAAGGTTTAACACACACACAAGAAGAAAGCTAGAAAAAGAAATTTAAACTAACAAGGATAATACAATGAAAGAGTATGAGCACCGAGGACTAGTGTGTGAACATGAATGTAAACTTGGTGAGAAATACGTACTCCCCCAAGCTTAGGCTTTTGGCCTAAGTTGGTCTAATACCAGGGACCGCCGCTACTCTCTCCGGTGTAAGGAGAGGTGTAATCAGGATAATACTGTTTGGTCATCTCCGGATCCCACTAGACAGATGATGCACGAGAAGGGTCCAGCTCATGTTCAGGTTCTGGAGTAAAAGCTTGGGCTAGATGGTTGTTTACCGCTTCTAGTGTGACGAGAAAATTTTCTGCAAGTAAATCAAACAACAGAGGCGCTGGCAAAATAATAATCTCAATGTGTTTCATGTTAAATCTAAGTTTATACAAAAGCATCTTTTCTTCGTTGTCAACAATAAACTTGTGTGCTACCATGCTCTTGTAATCTAAAATGTGAGGAGGTAGTTTTGTCTCCTCCTCCTCAAGGTGCCTAATGGGTATCTGAAAATGTTCAGCAAGACGTGCAACATAGATACCTCCAAATATGGGGCCTTTTGTACGATTCAGGGCTAGCCGTTTAGGAACGAGGGCACCCATACTAAAAGTATTGTCTCCCAGCAAAGCATGTTGAACAATAATAATATCTGGAACGCTCAAATTTCCACTATTCCCACGACCAATCAAGCATCTACTAGCAAATATAGCAAAGTAGCATAAAACAGGAAAGTGTATGCTAGAGACTTTTGCCTCAGAGCCCTTCTTTGGCTCTTCTACATCAATAGTTTTAACGAAGCCATCCACATCTTCACGATGGGGTTCCTCTAATTCTCCCTCATAAGGTATCCTACATACCGCGCAAAAATGACGTAAAGACATTTCTTTAAATTCATCATATAAATGAAATGAAACTGCAGGCAGTGACTTCTTAGGATAATAATAAAAGTTTTGCACGAAAGTATTGGTAAGTAAGAGATACTGATCGGTTCGGTCGTTCATGAAACCGATGAGGCCTGCAGTCTCGATTAAAGCATAAAAGTCTTCATGAATTTCGGCTTCCTTCAAGAAATCTTCACATGGCCATTCACATGACCGTACTTCCGCTAAGCGAGGAAGATTATACTTGGGTTTTTCCTTCTCTTTGTCTTGTTTTTCCTTAGAGCTTTGGCTAGAAGAGCCTTTAAAGAACCTCCTTAACATTTTCTGAAAAAATTCTGAAATTTTAGTAACTTCAAAATAGAAGTGGATAAAACTAAACAAGATTGATAGCAACTACTCCTACAAGTGCCTAGAGCCTATATCATGCATTGGAATTGCTTGGGACCTCAAAAATTTAACATGCAAGCTCAAGAACATGGTCACCTATGCAGCAAAAATTTGCAATGAATAAAGCACTAGAACAAAAACTAATTGGACCAACGGAGGAGTCACATACCAAGCAACAATCTCCTAAAGCAGTTTTGTGAATGGAGCTTTGAGCTAAGAGATCAAAAATCACAGCAAAACGAGCTAGAACTCGGGTTTGAGCTGGATGGGGATTTTTTTGGGTAGAAGATGAAGTGTGTGGGTGCTGGCATAAGTGGAGGGGATCCACCAGGGACCCACGAGACATGGGGGGGCGCCCTACAGGGGGGGGGCGCCCTCCTCTCTCGTGGCCTGGTGCTTGGCCCTCCTGCAGTGTTTTCAGTGCCTAAAATCCTCAATTATTCCAGAAAAAATCATACTAAATTTGCAGGGCATTTGCAACACTTTTATTTTCAAACTATTTTTTATTGCACGGATAATTCAGGAAACAGACAGATAATACTAATTTTGATTTATTTATTCTAAATAACAGAAAGTAAAAAGAGGGTAGAGAAGGTTGTGCCTTCTAGTTTCATCCATCTCGTGATCATCAAAATGAACCCGCTAACAAGGTTGATCAAGTCTTGTTAACAAACTCATTCCGGATAACACGGAACCGCAGAAATTTCGAATAACACTAACTTACCTCAACGGGGATATGAAAATCCCCAACAATAAGAATATCATACTTTTTCTTGACATTAGGGAGAGGAAATTCAAAACCTCCAAAAATGATACTTGGAACTTTTTCAATAGAATTGATACTATGAACTTGAGATTGTTTCCTCGGAAAGTGTACCGTAT
Source organism: Triticum dicoccoides (assembly GCF_002162155.2). Taxonomy (NCBI): domain Eukaryota; kingdom Viridiplantae; phylum Streptophyta; class Magnoliopsida; order Poales; family Poaceae; genus Triticum; species Triticum dicoccoides. Next base: position 440,863,290 of record NC_041381.1, read on the forward strand.
GCTCATTACCATTAACATGAAAAGTGACATTGCCTTTGTTGCAATCAATAACAGCCCCTGCAGTATTAAGAAAAGGTCTACCAAGGATAATAGACATACTATCGTCCTCGGGAATATCAAGAATAACAAATTCAGTTAAGATAGTGACATTTGCAACCACAACAGGCACATCCTCACAAATACCGACATGTATAGCAGTTGATTTATCAGCCATTTGCAAGGATATTTCAGTAGGTGTCAACTTATTCAATTTAAGTCTACGATATAAAGAGAAAGGCATAACACTAACACCGGCTCCAAGATCACATAAAGTAGTTCTAACATAATTTCTTTTAATAGAGCATGGTATAGTTGGTACACCCGGATCTCCAAGTTTCTTTGGTATTCCACCCTTAAAAGTGTAATTAGCAAGCATGGTGGAAATTTCAGCTTCCGGTATCTTTCTTTTATTTGTGATGATATCCTTCATATATTTAGCATAAGGATTTACCTTAAGCATATCAGTTAAGCGCATACGAAAGAAAATAGGTCTAATCATTTCAGCAAAGCGCTCAAAATCCTCATCATCCTTTGACTTGGATGGTTTAGGAGGAAAGGGCATGGGTTTCTGAACCCATGGTTCTCTTTCTTTACCGTGCTTCCTAGCAACAAAATCTCTCTTATCATCACGTTGATTCTTTGATTGTGGGTTATCAAGATCAACAGCAGGTTCAATCTCTACATCATTATCTTTGCTATATTGAGCATCAACATGAACATTATCATTAACATTATCACTAGGTTCATGTTCATCACCTGATTGTGTTCCAGCATCAGAAATAGAAATATCATTGGGATTCTCAGGTGTGTCTACAGCAGGTTCATTAGAAGCATGCAAAGTCCTATCGTTTTTCTTTTTCTTCTTCTTAGAAGAACTAGGTGCCTCTAAATTATTTCTTTGAGAACCTTGCTCGATTCTCTTAGGGTGGCCTTCAGGATACAAAGGTTCCTGAGTCATCCTACCAATTCTAATAGCCACTCTAACAGCAAAGTCATTTTTATTATTCAATTCCTTAAGCAAATCATTTTGAGCTCTGAGTACTTGCTCAGCTTGAGTAGCAACCATAGAAGCATATTTGCTAACGCGGTGAAGTTCATCTTTAACTCTAGCCAGATTATCACCTTTGTGTCCTATCTTGAAAGCATTATTCTTTAACTCTCTACCAACATAAGCATTAAAACTTTCTTGTCTAGCCATAAAGTCATCAAATTCATTTAAGCATTGGCTATGAAATTTAGTAGAGGGTATTTCAGCTTTATCATATCTATAGAGAGAATTTACCTACACTACCTGTGTCGGGTTATCAAGACAATGTGGTTCTTCAGGCGGTAAATTAAGACCATGTATTTCTTCAATAGGAGGTAAATTCTTAACATCTTCAGCTTTAATACCTTTTTCTTTCATTGATTTCTTTCCCTCTTGCATATCTTCAGGACTGAGAAATAAAACACCTCTCTTCTTCGGAGTGGGTTTAGGAATAGGCTCAGGAGTTGGCTCAATTGGTTCAGGAATTACTTCAGGAACTAGCTCGGGAAGAGTCCAATTATTTTCATTAGTCAACATATTATGCAATAATATTTCAACTTCGTCGACTGTTCTTTGCCTGAAAACACAACCAACACAACTATCCAAGTAGTCCTTGGAAGCATTGATTAGTCCATTATAAAAGATATCAAGTATTTAATTTTTCTTAAGAGGATGATGAGGCAAAGCATTAAGTAACCGGAGAAGCCTCCCCCAAGCTTGTGGGAGACTCTCTTCTTTGATTTGCACAAAATTATATATTTCCCGCAAGGCAGCTTGTTTCTTATGAGCAGAAAAATATTTAGCAGAGAAGTAATAAATCATATCCTGGGGACTACGCACACAACCAGGAGCAAGAGAATTATACCAAGTTTTAGCATCACCCTTTAATGAGAACGAAAATATCTTAAGGATATATAAATAGCGAGACTTCTTATCATGAGTAAATAGGGTGGCTATATCATTCAACTTGGTGAGATGTGCCACAACAGTTTCAGATTCAAGGCCATAAAAAGGATCAGATTCAACTAAAGTAATAATCTCAGGATCAATAGAGAATTCATAATGCTTATCAGTAACACAGATAGGTGAAGAAGCAAAAGCAGGATCGGGTTTCATTCTAGCATTAAGAGACTGCTACTTCCATTTAGCTAATAATTTCTTAGATCTATCATTTTCATTCTAGCATTTTAGATCTATCATTGCAAGCAAGAATTTCCATAGCAGAATTTTCATTCATAACATAACCCTTAGGAACAACAGGTAATGCATAATCATTGGGGGGACGTTCATCATCACCTATCATCAATAGCACCTTCAATATTTTCATTCCCCCTAACTCTAGCAAGTTTTTCATCAAGAAATTCACCTTATGGCAAAGTAGTATCACGCACAGAAGTAGTTTGATCATGCATAGCAGAAGTGGCATCATCAATAACATGCGACATATCAGAATTCATAGCAGTAGCAGGTTCAGGTGTCGCAAACTTACTCATAACAGAAGGAGAATCTAGTGCAGATCTAGATGGTAGTTCCTTACCTCCCCTCGTAGTTGAGGGATAGATCTTGGTCTTATCGTCTTTCAAGTTCTTCATAGTGATCAACAGATATAAATCCCAAGTGACTCAGAGTATAGAGCTATGCTCCCCGGCAACGGCACCAGAAATTAGTCTTGATAACCCACAAGTGTAGGGGATCGCAACAACTTTCGGGGGTGAAGTACAACCCAAATTTATTGATTCAACACAAGGGGAGCCAAAGAATATTCTTGAGTATTAGCAGTTGAGTTGTCAATTCAACCACACCTGGATAACTTAGTATCTGCAGCAAAGTATTTAGTAGCAAAATTGGTATGATAGTAATGGCAACAGTACCAACAGAAAAGGTAAATGTTTTTAGGTTTTTGTAGTAGTTGTAACAATAGCAACGGAAAAGTAAATAAGCGGAGAACAATATGTGAAAATCTCGTAGGCAATGGATCAGTGATGGATAATTATGCCGGATGTGATTCCTCATGCAATAGTTATAACATAGGGTGGTATAGAACTAGCTCCAATTCATCAATGTAATGTAGGCATGTATTCCGTAAATAGTCATACGTGCTTATGGAAAAGAACTTGCATGACATATTTTGTCCTACCCTCCCGTGGCAGCGGGGTCCTAGTGGAAACAAAGGGATATTAAGGCCTCCTTTTAATAGAGAAGCGGACCAAAGCATTAACACATAGTGAATACATGAACTCCTCAAACTACGGTCATCACTGAGAAGTATCCCGATTATTGTCACTTCGGGGTTGTCGAATCATAACAAATAATAGGTGACTATAGACTTGCAAGATAGGATCAAGACCACACATATATTCATGAAAACATAATAGGTTCAGATCTGAAATCATGGCACTCGGTCCCTAGTGACAAGCATTAAGCATAGCAAAGTCATAGCAACATCAATCTCAGAACATAGTGGATACTAGGGATCAAACCCTAACAAAATTAACTTGATTACATGGTAAATCTCATCCAACCCATCACCGTCCAGCAAGCCTACGATGGAATTACTCACGCACGGTGGAGAGCATCATGAAATTGGTGATGGAGGAGGTTGATGACGACGACGGCGATGAATCCGCCTCTCCGGAGCCCCGAACGGACTCCAGATTAGCCCTTCCGAGAGAGATTAGGGTTTGGCAGCGGCTCCGTGTCGTGAAACGCGATGAAACTTTCTTCTTGATTTTTTTCTCCCCGAGACGGTATATATGGAGTTGGAGTTGAGGTCGGAGGAGGTCCGGGTGGCCCGTGGGCCCCCTGGCCTTGATTATTTCGCCAAAAATTCTTATTAAATCTGAAAAGTGCCTCCGTGGATTTCCAGGACATTCCGAGAACTTTTCTTTTCTACACATAAAACAACATCATGGCAGTTCTGCTGAAAAACAGCGTCAGTCCGGGTTAGTTTCATTCAAATCATGCAAGTGAGAGTCCAAAACAAGGGCAAAAGTGTTTGGAAAAGTAGATACGTTGGAGACGTATCAACGTGCCAATGAAACCGCCTCGCGAGGTGTGCAATAGCAGGTTGAGAAAATCGGTTCGAATAATGACCGGGCCTCGGTGTGAAGTCACACCAGGTAAAAAGTTGTCAGCAGATCAGATTGGTGGAATATTGTGCTCTCTATAGTGGTATGTGGGATTTGTTTTGCAGAGCCGGACACGATTCTTGTTTTCAAATCTTCTTTGGAGTATTCAGAGAGGGAACCCGCCTTGCAATGCCGAAGACAATCTGCACGTCGGACTCGTCGTCATTGAAGCCTGGTTCAGGGGCTACTGAGGGAGTCCTGGATTAGGGGGTCTCGGACAGCCGGACTATGTACTTATGCCGCACTATTGGACTATGAAGATACAAGACTGAATACTTCGTCCCGTGTCCAGGTGGGACTCTCCTTGGCGTGGAAGGCAAGCTTGGCAATTCGGATATGTAGATTTCCTTCTCTGTAACCGACTCTATGTAACCCTAGCCCCCTCCGGTGTCTATATAAACCGTAGGGTTTAGTCTGTAGGACGAGGACAATCATAATCATAGGCTAGCTTCTAGGGTTTAGCCTCTATGATCTCGTGGTAGATCTACTCTTGTAATACTCATATCATCAAGATCAATCAAGCAGGAAGTAGGGTATTACCTCCATAGAGAGGGCCCGAACCTGGGTAAACATTGTGTCCCCCGCCTGCTGTTACCATTAGCCTTAGACGCACAGTTCGGGACCCCCTACCCGAGTTCCGCCGGTTTTGACACTGATCATTTCCTTTAGCCTTTCCTTTACTCATCATTTCCTTTATCTCAGCAATCTCCTTGTCCATCTTCTGGGCTTCTTTGATCTTACCCAACAAAGTAGACTGAATTTCTAATGTTGCAACATAACCTCTCAGAACTATCTCCAAGCATAGCTCTCGAAGGTCATCTGCTAGCTCCTTTAATCATCCGGTTATGAGCGTATTAACATAACTCTTGCGGCTCAACACATCTACTACTACATTGGCCTTTCCTGGATGATAATGCAATCACATGTCATAATCCTTTGTGTGAGGTTTAACTCCTTCTGCGTGAAGATGTACTTCAAACTCTTGTGATCCGTGTAAACATCAGAACAGTTTTCGATAAGAAAATTTCTCCATGTCTTGAGTGCATGCACTAAGGCAGCTAACTCCAAATCATGCGTATCATAATTCAACTCATGAGGTCGAAGTTGTCATGAGGCATACAAAACAACTCTTCCATCCTGCATAAGCACTCCTCCAAGTCCTCGATGTGAAGCATCGCAATACACTTGGAAATCCTTGCCTATATCTGGGAGAATCAACACTGGGGTTGTAACCAAACGTTTCTTCAACTCCTGAAAACTGGCCTCACAATCCTCAGTCCACATAAACTAGGTGTCCTTCAATAATTTCGTCATGGGCTTCGCAATCTTGGAAAAATTCTCAATAAATCTCCGATAATAACCTGCGAGTCCAAGAAAACTTTTGATCTCTCCAAGTGAAGTGGGTGCCAACCATTTAGTGACTGAAGCAACCTTTGTAGGGTCTACTGCTATTCCTTCTCCGGATATAACATGTCCGAGAAATCCAACTTCCTTCAACCAAAACTCACATTTGCTGAACTTGGCATACAACTGATGTTCCCTGAGCTTCTCGAGAACCAAATGCAAATGTTCCTTATGCTCCTCTTCATTCTTCGAGTAGACTAATATGTCATCAATGAACACCACGACGAATTTATCCCAAAACTCCATGAACACCTTGTTCATCATACTCATGAAATAGGCAAGGGCGTTAGTCAAACCAAATGACATAACTGTATACTCATATAGCCCATACCTTGTGGTAAAAGCTGTCTTAGGTATATCCTGCTCTCGGATCTTAAACTAGTGATAACCTGATCGAAGATCAATCTTGGAGAAAACTTTAGCTCCTTGCAGCTGGTCAAACAAGTCATTGATCATCGGCAGAGGGTATTTGTTCTTGATCGTCACCTCATTCAGCACACGGTAATCAACAACCATCCTCAAAGATCCATCCTTCTCCTCAACTAGAAGCACTGGGGCTCCCCAAGGTGATGAACTTGGTTGAATGTAACCTTTCTCCAGTAACTCCTTCATCTGCTTCTTAATTTCCTACAGATAATTTGCAGACATCCGATACGGTCTCTTGGATATTGGTCCGGTGCCTGGCAAAACTCAATCAAAAACTCAATGTCTCGATCTGGTGGCATGCCTGGTAACTCATCCGGAAATACATCGGGATAATCCTTCACCACTGGTACTTCCTCCTGAACAACTCCTGATAAGGAATTCACCCGAGTCCTCTTCGGTGCATGCCTAGACACATACTTGATCCTCTTTCCTTCTGGGGTGGTGAGAAGAATTGATTTACTAGTGCAATCGATGTTTCCATCATACTTGGATAGCCAATCCATGCCTAGTATCACATCCAATCCTTGTGACTCTAGGACAATCAGGTCGGTGGGGAAAACATGTCTACCTATGGTTACCGGCAACTGATAACATCCCCTACTAGCCATATACTCCACTCCTGGGGAACTTACTAACATAGGTGGCTTATGGGCTACTGTTGGCAACTTATACATATCCACAAATCCCCTTGATATGAATGAATGATATGCACCAGTATCGAAAAGAACAAGTGTTGTCAATGCATTAATCAAAAACTTACTGACAATTGCGTCGGGTTGATCTTCAATCTCCTCCACACTAACGTGGTTCACCTGACCTTTCGTGAAGGGGTTGGGATTCTTTGCATAACTTCCATTGCCATTTCCATTCTTGGCTTAAGGACATTCAGTGGCATAATGTCCAGTCTTCCCGCACTTGAAACAAGTAATGTGGCTCAGACCCCTCTTGGCTGGTGTTGCAGGGTTGGAACGGTTCTAGCTGTTGCTTCCTCCATTCCCATTGCCATTCTTAGAACCACTATGGTTGTGCAAACTTCCTCCATTGTGCGTGTGTCCTCCATGGTTATGACCTCCATGGTTATGAGTATGTCCTCCCGAGTACGGGGAATAGCGGGGCTTCTGCTGAGCTCCAGAAGTGTACCTCCCCTGTCCATACTTCCTCTTGCGATTATCAATCTGTTGCTACTTGCCTTCAATCATGAGGGCCCTGTATACCAACTCCTGGTAGTTGTTGAAGGTTTCCACCATCAACTGCATGCTTAACTCATCATTGAGTCCCTCAAGAAACTTCTCCTGTTTTGCAGCATCTGTGGACACATCATCTGGGGCATAGCATGCTAACTTACTAAACTCATCCACATATTGTCCCACTGTACTGCCTCCTTGGCGCAAGTTGCGAAACTCGCGCTTCTTCATGCTCATAGCTCCTACTGAAACATGGGCGGTGCGGAAAGCCTGCTGAAACTGATCCCATGTAACTGTATCAATGGGGTAAGTGGTTGTGAAGTTCTCCCACCAAGATGCCGCGGGTCCATCAAGCTGATGTGCGGCAAAACGCACTCTCTCTACATCAGTACGTCCTGCAGTAGTCAGCTCTCTTCCAATCTTGCGGAGCCAATCATCTGCAACAATTGGCTCGATGCTGCTAGAGAACACCGACGGGTTCAACCTCAGAAAACGGGCTAGGTTGTCAACATGGGGTGGTGGTGGTGGGTTGTTGTTGTTGTTGTTGGTTGCCTTGGTTCTGGTTCTGAACTAGCATCTGCATCAAGGCATTCTGCTGCTGGATCAACTGGGTGAGCTCCAGTGGGAACACAAATCCATTGTCACATCTCGGAGGCGTCTGATGGGTTAGAAGGGGTGAGAAAACAGAATAGAATAAGGTCTAAGAGAGATTCACTACCCATATGCACATGAGACAAACACAATAAATTCAGTTCATTCAATAACAAACAAGGTTCACACAAACGATCTAAACTACGATTACAAACTCGATCGTTGCTAACTACTTGGAAGAATACTACTAGTAACATGGTGGTCGTCTAGAAATTTTGATCGGACAAAGACTCCATAATATCTGCTCTAGCTTCGTCAATGTAGTCGTCATCATTGTCATCATTTGCATCACTGTCCCTGTCGGTGTTGTCCAAGATGATGTAGTCCTCCGAACGGATCTCCTTTGCAGGTTCTCGCTTATGGTTCTCCATGGGTAGTCCTAGCTTCCTCTTCAAATCTTCATGCTTCTCTAGTAGTACGACAATTTCTTTCTCATATCCATCATGTGTAATTTGAGTTCCTCTTCTAGCTTGATATTATTCTTCATCAGCTTCTTGATCTTCTTCATGTTAAAGCATAGTTGATTCTCTTGTCGACGAATGTGATCGCCCATCTCCTGAATGTAAGCTGCAATTGATCCATCCTTCCTGGTACGAATCATCTCCCATTCTTTGTCTCGGCGTCCACATATTTGATATATGATGTTTTCAAGCTCCTTGTGATACACTTCACATATGCATCCAAAGCTGATGTGGGCTGCCATGCTCTTTCCCAAACTCCAGCTTGGTGCATCCAGGTAGAAATCAATAGGCTCCGTTGTTGGCGCAAATGTCCTCCCAGGTACCCAAACTTTGATCTTCTAGTGCTCCTCTTTCGGTAAAGTTGCAGAGAAAGCCACAGGATTTCTCTTCTTTGCTCATTTCCAATTCTCCTCTATTTCTACTCTATAGATGGCAGACCCCAGGAACAAGTTCACTCAGTCAGATGATGACAACCCTTTCGGACGACACTATACCCGAGGTCAGCGTGTGCTCTGATACCATCTTGTAGTGACCACGATCCCAATGGACCGAAGTCTCTGTGCTTAAGTGTCATCCCTGGATCGGTAATGCTGACACACACAATACCCGAGGAATTATAACAGAGTTCAATCACATACTTATTCCATAGAGTCCTCATAAAGAGTATGATTACACAAAAATAGTATTGATGAAGGCCATCTAAACTAAATAACTACAGAAGCTTCGAAGGTAAATGAGTCCATCAACTCCAACGGCATAGCTGAGTGCAAGAAAATGACCTATCGCACCTTATTCGTCATCTGAGTAGTCTGCAACATGAGACATTGCAACCGTGTAGGTCAGCACATTGAATATGCCGGCAGAGTTACACTATAAAGAAATGAATGCAAGAACTATATCAACATGAAATATTTGGCTGGTGGAGGCTCTAAGTTTATGATTTTGCATAAAGCTAGTTTTCCCTACAACGAACGAATAAATTTATTTAAACTACTCCCAAGTTGTACCAATATTTGAGAAGGTTCCTCCAACTCAAAACCCAATTAAAAGTATCATCATTAAACCCAATTCAATTAATTAAAGAGTGATGAGATCAACAATAATATCCAATTCCAGATACCCAAGATGTCCATAACCGGGGACACGGCTAACCATGATTAGTTTATACACTCTATAGAGGTTGCGCACTTTTCCCCACAAGACTCGACCGCATCCATGATTGGAAGATCGAGACATAGTCTTTCTGAAGCATTTACTCTCTACTCCAGGCAGAACGGTACACCTACTTTCCCCTACATCTGCTAGTCCACCTCTTCGAGAGCTCATACAACTTACTCAACTATGCCAGAGCCCATAATGGCTTGTGGCTACACACGGAAGTTTCTAGGCATGAAATATCATATGATCCCTTTGAGCCTGGGTGGCGAATCGAGAAAAAATCACACGGGTACACCGGGGCTTCCCAAATGGACAAACACTGGATTCTCCAGGTGCCCCAACCAATCCACCTAGATGTGTATTAAAGTTTCCACCTTAATGTTATCCAAAATTAATAACTCTCATAACTTTCATGTGAATCACGATCCAAACCCCATCTACGAGCATGGCTAAGCAATCATATAGCATAACATATATTCCCGGGGTGATCAAAAGGTATTAGGTTCCTACCTCATAATACTACAACCAAACCACATGTTCCCAATCCTACTCATGCAAATATTGGAGGGGCAATACTAATGCATAGTAAAAACTGGGTATAGAAAAGTATGATGAAAGTGTAACTTGCCTTGCTGCCGATTTGCAAACTCTAGAGATTCGTAGTAACAAGCTCCGCACTCCGGGTAATCTAGAATAGACAAACAGTAGCATACATAAGCAATCACTCAAACGAAACCAAGAGAAATCGAGAAAAGATCCAAAACAAACTCGAAAACAGCAAACGTCTAAACTAAACAGAAAACAAAACCGAACAACATTATTTTCAAGTGCATTAGATCTTACCAGTAGGTATATGTGATTGGCTACAATTCGCAAAAAGAAACAACTCAAACGGAGTTACGAAACTCAAGATACAAACGAAACAAGATCGTTTACTAATCTGTACTAAACTCAAATTTTAAATTGTGAAAATCATGTTCAAGTTTATTAACTAGAAAGAAGAGATCATCACGAAGATTTAGGCGTTGGTTTCATCTAATTTGGGCAAACGAGCTAAAAGTTACGCTAGTTTTAAGTTTAGGGGCTAAATCGCGATAAAACTTATTCGCCGATAGGTCCCTGGCCGAAAATAAAACTAAAAAAATCTACCGAACGAACATTCGCTAACAAAACTAAACGAACGAATTTGTTTGTTAATAAGAACTAACTGGTGAAGGTTTACTAATTAAACTAAAACAAAAACGAAAAACCGATCTAAACCTAAACCGAAACAAAACCGAAAAAACGAAAAGACCGGGGCGGTTCTTTACTGGCTAACCGGGGTTGGCCGGCGGAGGATCGGATCGGGCGGCGGCGTCCGCCTGCGGCGGCGACAGTGGCTCCTAGAAGCAGTAGCGTGCGGCGGGGTGCGGTGCTGCGGCGACAGTTGTGCCCTGCGGCGGCGGCGGCGGGGTGGCGCACCTTATAAAGGGGCCGGGGGGTCTTGCTTGCGGGAGGAGGCGGCGGCGTCGTGGAGTCCGAGCCGAACTCCATGGCGGCGGCGGTCGGGACTCCAGAGCGGGAGGCGGCGGTGCTCGGCTGGGCCGGTTGGGCCTTTGGCCTAGTACGGTGCGAGAACTTTTTTTAAATACTTTCGTCGCGAAGAAAAATCCTAATAAAATATAAATAAAATTATAAAAAATTCTAGAAACAATTTTCACCGTCCAAACCTAATATTTAGGACAAGATGAACATTTTTTTGGACTAAATGCAATTTTCAAAAATGCAAGTTTTTCTCTAATTCAAATAAAATAGCCAATAAAATGCAAATAAAATAATAATCTGATTTCAACATTTCTTTTTTCCAATATTTCTACTCTATTGAAGAAGTCATATTATCTTCTCTCCTTTATTTTATTGTGGGAAATAATTGGAGGGAAAATATTAAAATCAAATTGATCCTCTTTTCAAATTTGTACTAAATTCAAATATGAAAATTCTGTGAAACCTCCAACTCTTTCCTTGGGTCCTTGAGTTGCTTAAGATTTCTAGGATCACAACCAAAATGCAATAAAATTATGATATGCATACGATGATCTATGTATAACATCCAAATTGAAGATTGGGATGTTACAAGTCTCCAACAAGTTCTATAGCTGCAAGATGGAGGAGAACAGTTCTGTTAGTGAGCACAGACTCAGAATGTTTGGGTACCATAATCACTTGACTTAGTTGGGAGTTAATCTTCCAGATGATTGTGTCATTGACAGAGTTCTTCAATCACTGCCACCAAGCTACAAAGGCTTCATGATGAACTACAATATGCAAGGGATGGAAAAGACTATTCCCGAGCTCTTCGCAATGCTAAAGGCTGCGGAGGTAGAAATCAAGGAGCATTAAGTGTTGATGGTTAACAAGACCACTGGTTCCAAGAAGAAGGGCAAGGGTAAAAAGAAGGGGAACTTCAAGAAGAATGGCAAGCAAGTTATCACTCCCGGGAAGAAACCCAAAGCTGGACCCATGCTTGAAATAAAGTGCTTCTACTACAAAGGGACTGGTCACTGGAATGTGGAACTGCCCAGCGGATAAGAAGGTTGGCGAAGTGAAAAAAGGTATATTTGATATACATGTTATTGATGCGTACCTGACTATTTCTGGTAGTAGTTCCTGGGTATTTTATACCGGTTCAGTTGCTCATATTTGTAACTCGAAACAGGGACTATGGATTAAACAAAGATTGGCTAAGGATGAGGTGATGATGCGCGTCAGGAATGGTTCCAAGGTTGACGTGATCGCCGTTGGTACGCTACCTCTACATGTACCTTCGGGATTAGTTTTAGACCTGAATAATTGTTCTTTGGTGCCAGCGTTGAGCATGAATATTATATCTGGATCTTGTTTAGTGCGATATGGTTATTCATTTAAATCAGAGAATAATGGTTGTTCTATTTATATGAGTAATATCTTTATGGTCATGCACCCTTGAAGAGTGGTCTATTTCTGTTGAATCTTGATCGTGATGTGATAACCCACAAGTATAGGGGATCGCAACAGTTTTCGAGGGTAGAGTATTCAACCCAAATTTATTGATTCGACACAAGGGGAGCCAAATAATATTCTCAAGTATTAGCAGTTGAGTTGTCAATTCAACCACACCTGGATAACTTAGTATCAGCAGCAAAGTATTTAGTAGCAAAGTAGTATGGAAGTGACGGTAACAGTGGCAAAGTAACAATAGCAGTTTTGTAGTAGTTGTAATAGTAGCAACGGTAAAGTAAATAAGCAAAGCACAATATGCGAAAAGCTCGTAGGCATTGGATCAGTGATGGATAATCATGTCGGATGCGATTCCTCATGTAATAGTTATAACATAGGGTGACACAGAACTAGCTCCAGTTCATCAATGTAATGCAGGCATGTATTCCGAATATAGTCATACGTGCTTATGGAAAAGAACTTGCATGACATCCTTTGTCCTACCCTCCCGTGGCAGCGGGGTCCTAATGGAAACTAAGGGATATTAAGGCCTCCTTTTAATAGAGTACCGGACCAAAGCATTAACACATAGTGAATACATGAACTCCTCAAACTACGGTCATCACCGAGAAGTATCCCGATTATTGTCACTTCGGGGTTGTCGGATCATAACACATAATAGGTGACTATAGACTTGCAAGATAGGATCAAGAACTCACATATATTCATGAAAACATAATAGGTTCAGATCTGAAATCATGGCACTTGGGCCCTAGTGACAAGCATTAAGCATAGCATAGTCATAGCAACATCAATCTCAAAACATAGTGGATACTGGGATCAAACCCTAACAAAACTAACTTGATTACATGGTAAATCTCATCCAACCCATCACCGTCCAACAGTCCTACGATGGAATTACTCACGTATGGTGGTGAGCATCATGAAATTGGTGATGTAGGATGGTTGATGATGACAACGGCGATGAATCCCCCTCTCCGGAGCCCAAAACGGACTCCAGATCAGCCCTCCCGAGAGAGATTAGGGCTTGGCGGCGGCTCCGTATCGTAAAATGCGATGAAACTTTCTCTCTTGTTTTTTTCTCAGTGAAAGAGAATATATGGAGTTGGAGTTGAGGTCGATGGACATCCAGGGGGCCCACGAGACAGGGGGAGCGCCCAGGGGAGGGGGCGCGCCCCCCACCTTAGTGGACAGGGTGTGGGCCCCCTGGCCTTGATTCTTTCGCCAGTATTTTTTATATTTTCCAAAAATAATCTCCGAGGAGTTTCAGGTCGTTCCGAGAACTTTTGTTTCTGCACAAAGATAACACCATAGCAATTCTGCTGAAAACAGCGTCAATCCAGGTTAGTTCCATTCAAATCATGCAAGTTAGAGTCCAAAACAAGGGCAAAAGTGTTTGGAAAAGTAGATACGACGGAGACGTATCAACGCCCCCAAGCTTAAACCTTTGCTTGTCCTCAAACAATTCAGTTGACAAACTGAAAGTGATAAAGAAAAACTTTTACAAACTCTATTTGCTCTTGTTGTTGTAAATATTTAAATCCAGCATTCAAGTTTTCAGCAAAGATTATGAACTACTCATATTCACAATAACACGTAGGTCTCATGTTTACTCATATCAATGGATAATCAACTAGCGAGCAATAATAATAAAACTCGGATGACAACACTTTCTCAAAACAATCATAATATGATATAACAAGATGGTATGTCGCTAGCCCTTTCTGAGACCGCAAAACATAAATGCAGAGCACCTTTAAAGATCAAGGACTGACTAAACATTGTAGTTCATGGTAAAAGAGATCCAACCAAGTCATACCCAATATAAACTAATAGTAATGCATGCAAATGGCAGCGGTGCTCTCCAGCGGGTGCTTTTTAATAAGAGGGTGATGACTCAACATAAAAGTAAATAGATAGGCCCTTCGCAGAGGGAAGCAGGGATTTGTAGAGGTGCTAGAGCTCGATTTTGAAATAGAGATAAATAACTTTTTGAGTGGTATACTTTCACTGTCAACGCAACAACTATGAGATCTCGATATCTTCCATGCTACACACATTATAGGCGGTTCCCAAACAGAATGGTAAAGTTTATACTCCCCCACCACCAATAAGCATCAGTCCATGGCTTGCCCGAAACAATGGGTGCCTCCAACTAGCAACAATCCTGGGGGAGTTTTGTTTAATTATTTTTATTTGCTTTGATCTTTTTGATCATGGAACTGGGCATCCCGGTTACCAGCCATTTTCTCGTGAATGGGGAGCGGAGTCCACTCCCCTTGAGAATAACCCACCTATCATGGAAGATATAGACAACCCTAGTTGATACATGAGCTGCTCGAGCATACAAAACAGAATTTCATTTAAAGGTTTGGAGTTTGGCACATACAAATTTACTTGGAACTGCAGGTAAATACCGCATATAGGAAGGTATGGTGGACTCATATGGAATAACTTTGGGGTTTATGGAGTTTGGATGCACAAGAAGTATTCCCGCTTAGTACAGGTGAAGGCTAGCAAAAGACTGGGAAGCGACCAACTGAGAGAGCGACAACAGTCATGAACATGCATTAAAATTAATCAACACCGAGTGCAAGCATGAGTAGGATATAATTCACCATGAACATAAATATCGTGAAGGCTATGTTGATTTTTTTTCAACTACATGCGTGAACATGTGCCAAGTCAAGTCACTTGAATCATTCAAAGGAGGATACCACCCTATCATACCACATCACAACCATTTTAATAGCATGTTGGCACGCAAGGTAAACCATTATAAGCTCCTAGCTAATTAAGCATGGTGTAAGCAACTATAATCTCTAATTGTCATTGCAAACATGTTTATTCATAATAGGCTGAATCAGTAACGATGAACTAATCATATTTACAAAAACAAGAGAGGTCGAGTTCATACCAGCTTCTCTCATCTCAGCTAGTCCATCATATATCGTCATTATTGCCTTTCACTAGCACGACCGAACGATGTGTATAATAATAATAGTGCACGTGCATTGGACTAAGCTGGAATCAGCAAGCATTCAATTCAAGGGAGAAGACAAGGTAATATGGGCTCTAAGTTAAATCAACAATCATGCATATGAGAGCCACTAAACATTTTCATTATGGTCTTCTCCTCTCGATCCCCAAAGGAAAAGAAAGAAATAAAACTATTTACACGGGAAAACTCCCAACAAGCAAAAGAAGAACGAGAAATCTTTTTGGGTTTACTTTTAATTACTACTACAAGCATGGAAATTAAACAAACTAATTTTTTTGGTTTTTCTTAAGGTTTATCAAACATACAAGAAGAAAGCTAGGAAAAGAAATTAAACTAGCATGGATGGTACAATGAAAAAGTATGAGCACCGACAACTAAAATGAGTGTGTGAACATGAATGTAATGTCGGTGAGAAATACGAACTCTCCCATAGGCTTTTGGAATAAGTTGGTCTATGGCCACGGGTAGCCTGACTGATATCCAAAGTTGTAACTGGGGTCGTACTGACATGCAACACCCAACGCCTCCTGAGCTACGGCATGGCATCGAGCTGCCTCCGCTCTCCTTTCGTACTCGGTTGCCTCCTCCCTGGTTACAACATATCTTATTTTTGCCTGGTAATCAAAAAGGGCTGGAGCAGGGAAAGTAACATGGACATCACGACGTCTGTCAAAGATTAGTCGATACTGGAGGAATTGTTCATTCTTCTCTAGAAAATGATGACTGACCATAGCAATAATCTAAATAAGCAGGAGGCAGCTTCCTATCACCCTCACGTGGAGGTATACCAAGATAATTAGCAACACGGGTCGCATAAATCCCTCCATACATATCTCCAAATAAACCATTATTATGGAACCTACATGCAACAATTTCCCCCCAAGTTGTAATCTTTATTACCTAATACAACACTCTTGAGAACACAAAGATCAGGGACACACATGTGACATGCTTCATCCTTACCGTTAATGCATCTACGAATGGAGAGAGCAAAATAATGTATAGCAGGAAAATGAGTGCTCCCTATGGTAGCTTGTGCTATTTCTCTAGATTCTCCCACAGTGATACTAGCAAGAAAGTCTTTATATTCAGATTTACGGGGTTCATTAACACTACCCCACTGCGGGAGTTTGCAAGCAGTAGTAAAATCTTCTAGGTCCATGGTATATGATTGATCATATATATCAAACAGGACACTTTGAGAATTACGCGAAGATGAAAATATAAACCTTCTCACGAATGAATCAGTTAAATAGTAGTACTGAGGACACTTATCTTGCATGAAGTCCTCAAGATCGACATTACACACATATGCATCAAATTCATCCTTGATGCCTGCATTGACCATAAATTCTTCTAACGACCATTCACAAGGCCACACGTCAGCTTCTCTTGGTGGTTCGTCATCTTGCTCATGCATAGCGTGCCTAGGTCCTTTCCTTACTAAAGAACCACCTTGATACATTTTCCTAGACATATTTCTTCCTCTGAATTTTTTTTGAAATTTTTAGTAACTCAAAATAAAAGCAAATCAAACTCAACAAAACTGATAGCAACTACTCCCACAAGTGCCTAGAGCCTATATCATGCATTAGAATTACTTGGGACCTCATAAATTTGACATGCAAGCTCAAGAACAGGGTCACCTAGGCAGCAAAAATTTGCAATGAATAAAGCACTAGATCAAAAACTAATTGGACCATTGGAGGAGTCACATACCAAGGAACAATCTCCCAAAGCAGTTTTGTGAATGGAGCTTTGAGCAAGGAGATCAAAAATCGCAGCAAAATGAGCTAGAACTCGTGCTTGAGCTGGATGGTGATTTTTTGGGAGGAAGATGAAGTGTGTGGGTGCAGGAATAAGTGGAGGGGGCCACTGCGGGCCCACGAGGCAGGGGGGCATGCCCTGGACCCTCGTGGCCGGGTGCCAGCTCCCCCTGCTGTGTTCTCAGTGCCAAATATTCTCAAATATTCTAGAAAAAATCATACAAAATTGGCAGGGCATTTGGAGAACTTTTATTTTCGGGATATTTTTTATTGCATGGATAATTCAGAAAACAGACAGATAATACTATTTTTTCTTTATGTAAACTAAATAAGAGAAAGTAAAAGGAGGGTACAGAAGGTTGTGCCTTCTAATTTCATCCATCTAATGATCATGAAAAGGAATCCACTAACAAGGTTGATCAAGTCTTGTTAACAAACTCATTCTGAATAACATGGAACCGGAGAAACTTCGAATAACACTAGGTTACCTCAACGGGGATATGCACATCCCCAATAATAAGAATATCATATTTTTTCTTGACAGTAGGAAGAGGGAATTCAAAACCTCCAATAATAATAGTTGGAATTTTTTCAATAGAATTGATGCTATGAACTTGAGGTTGTTTCCTCGGAAAGTGTATTGTATGCTCATTACAATTAACATGAAAAGTGACATTGCCTTTGTTGCAATCAATAACAGCCCCTGCAGTATTCAAAAAGGGTCTACCAAGGATAATCGACATACTATCGTCCTCGGGAATATCAAGAATAACAAAGTTTGTTAAGATAGTGACGTTTGCAACCACAACAGGCACATCCTCACAAATACGGACATGTATAGCCGTTGATTTATCAGCCATTTGCACAGATATTTCTGTAGGTGTCAACTTATTCAATTCAAGTCTACGATATAAAGAGAGATGCATAACACTAACACCGGCTCCAAGATCACATAAAGCAGTTTTAACATAGTTTCTTTTAATGGAGCAAGGTATAGTTGGTACTCCTGGATCTCCTAGTTTCTTTTGTATTCCACCTTTAAAAGTATAATTAGCAAGCATAGTGGAAATTTCAGCTTCCAGTATCTTTCTTTTATTTGTAATAATATACTTCATGTATTTAGCATAAGGATTCAGTTTAAGCATATCAATTAAGCGCATACGTAAGAAGATAGGTCTAATCATTTCAGCAAAGCGCTCAAAATCCTCATCATCCTTTTTCTTGGATGGTTTAGGAGGAAAATGCATGGGTTTCTGAACCCATGGTTCTCATTCTTTACCATGCTTCCTAACAACAAAATCTCTCTTATCATAACGTTGATTCTTTGATTGTGGGTTATCAAGATCAACAACCGGTTCAATCTCTGCATCATTATTATTGCTAGGTTTAACATCAACATGAACATTATCATTAACATTATCACTGGGTTCATGTTCATCACCTGATTGTGTTTCAACATCAGAAATAGAAATATCATTGGGATTCTCAGGTGTGTCTACAACAGGTTCACTAGAAGCATGCAAAGTCCTATCATTTTTCTTTTTCTTCTTTTAGAATAACTAGGTGCCTCCAAATTATTTCTCTGAGAATCTTGCTCAATTCTCTTAGGGTGGCCATCAGGATACAAAGGTTCCGGAGTCATCCTACCAGTTCTAGTAGCCACTCTAACAGCAAAATCATGTTTATTATTTAATTCATCAAGCAAATCATTTTGAGCTTTAAGTACTTGTTCTGCTTGAGTGGTAACCATAGAAGCATATTTACTAATGAGTTTAAGTTCACCTTTAACTCTATGTAAGCATTACTCTTTAATTCTCTACCAACACAAGCATTGAAAGTTTCTTGTCTAGCCATAAAGTCATCAAATTCATCCAAACATTGGCTACGAAACTTAGTAGACGGGATTTCAACCTTATCATATCTATAGAGAGAATTTACCTTTACTACATGTGTCGGGTTATCAAGACCATGTGTTTCTTCAATAGGTGGTAAATTAAGACCATGAATTTCTTCAACGGGAGGTAAATTCTTAACATCTTCAGCTTTAATACCTTTTTCTTTCATAGATTTCTTTGCCTCCTGCATATCTTCAGGACTGAGAAATAGAACACCTCTCTTCTTCGGAGTAAGTTTAGGAATTGTCTCAGGAGTTGGCTCAATTGGCTCGGGAATTGGCTTAGGACGAGTCCAATTATTTTCATTAGTCAACATATTATTCAATAGCAATTCAGCTTGATCGACTGTCCTTTCCCTAAAAACACAACCATCACAACTATCCAAGTGGTCGTTGGAAGCATCGGTTAGTCCATTATAAAAGATATCAAGTATTTCATTTTTCTTAAGAGGATGATCAGGCAAAGCATTAAGTAATCAGAGAAGCCTCCCCCAAGCTTGTGGGAGACTCTCTTCCTCGATTTGCACAAAATTATATATTTCCCTTAAGGCAGCTTGTTTCTTATGAGCAGGGAAATATATAGCAGAGAAGTAATAAATCATATCCTGGGGACTACGCACACAACCAAGATCAAGAGAATTAAACCAAGTTTTAGCATCACCCTTTAATGAGAACGGAAATATCTTAAGGATATAGTAGTAGCGAGATTTCTCATCATTTGTGAACAGGGTGGCTATATCATTTAACTTAGTAAGATGTGCCACAATAGTTTCAGATTCATTGGCATAAAAAGGATCATATTCAACCAAAGTAATTATCTCAGGAACGATAGAGAATTCATAATCCTTATCAGTAACAAAGATAGGTGAAGTAGCAAAAGCAGGGTCATATTTCATTCTAGCATTTAGAGATTTCTGTTTCCATTTCGCTAATAACTTCTTAAGATCAGATCTATCATTGCAAGCAAGAATAGCTCTAGTAGTTTCTTCGTCCATAACATAACCCTTAGGAACAACAGGCAATTCATATTTAAGGGGAGAACCATCATCATCACTATCTTCAATAATTTCATCTTCAATAATTTCATTCTCTCTAACCCTAGCAAGTTGTTCATCTAGAAATTCACCTAATGGCAAAGTAGTATCAAGAACAGAAGTAGTTTCATCATAAGTATGATGCATAGTAGAAGTGGCATCATCAATAACATGCGACATATATGAATTAATAGCAGAAGCAGGTTTAGGTGTCGCAAGCTTACTCAAAACAGAAGGAGAATCTAGTGTAGAGATAGATGGCAGTTCCTTACCTCCCCTCGTAGTTGAGAGAAAAAATCTTAGTTCTTTCATCTTTCAAGTTCCTCATAGTGATCAGCAGATATAAATCCCAAGTGACTCAAAGAATAGAGCTATGCTCCCCTGCAATGGCGCCAGAAAATAGTCTTGATAACCCACAAGTATAGGGGATAGCAACAGTTTTCGAGGGTAGAGTATTACACCCAAATTTATTGATTCGACACAAGGGGAGCCAAAGATTATTCTCAAGTATTAGCAGTTGACTTGTCAATTCAACCACACCTGGATAACTTAGTATCTACAGCAAAGTATTTAGTAGCAAAGTAGTATGGAAGTAACGGTAACAGTGGCAAAAGTAACAATAGCAGTTTTGTAGTACTTGTAACAGTAGCAACGGTAAAGTAAATAACTAAAGCACAATATGCGAAAAGCTCGTAGGCATTGGATCAGTGATGGATAATTATGTCGGATGCGATTCCTCATGTAATAGTTATAACATAGGGTGACAGAGAACTAGCTCCAGTTCATCAATGTAATGTAGGCATGTATTCCGAATATAGTCATACATGCTTATGGAAAAGAACTTGCATGACATCTTTTGTCCTACCCTCCTGTAGCAGCGGGGTCCTAATGGAAACTAAGGGATATTAAGGCCCCCTTTTAATAGAGTACCGGACCAAAGCATTAACACATAGTGAATACATGAACTCCTCAAACTACGGTCATCACCGAGAAGTATCCCCATTATTGTCACTTCGGGGTTGTCGGATCATAACACATAATAGGTGACTATAGACTTGCAAGATAGTATCAACAACTCACATATATTCATGAAAATATAATAGGTTCAGATCTGAAATCATGGCACTCGGGCCCTAGTGACAAGCATTAAGCATAGCAAAGTCATAGCAACATCAATCTCAGAACATAGTGGATACTAGGGATCAAACCCTAACAAAACTAACTTGATTACATGGTAAATCTCATCAAACCCATCACCGTCCAGCAAGCCTACGATGGAATTACTCACGCACGACAGTGAACATCATGAAATTGGTGATGGAGGATAGTTGATGATGACGACAGCGACGAATCCCCCTCTCCGGAGCCCCGAACGGACTCCAGATCAGCCCTCCCGAGAGAGATTAAGGCTTGGTGGCGGCTCCGTATCGTAAAACACAATGAAACTTTCTCTCTGATTTTTTTTCTCCATGAAAGAGAATATATGGAGTTGGAGTTGAGGTCGGTGGATGTCCAGGGGGCCCACGAGGCAGGGGGGCGCGCCCAGGGGGAGGGGCGTGCCCCCCACCCTCGTGGACAGGGTGTGGGGCCCCTGGCCTTGATTCTTTCGCCAGTATTTTTTATATTTTCCAAAAATAATCTCTGAGGAGTTTCAGGTCATTCTGAGAACTTTTGTTTCTGCACAAAGATAACACCATGGCGATTGTGCTGAAAACAACGTCAGTCCAGGTTAGTTCCATTCAAATCATGCAAGTTAGAGTCCAAAACAAGGGCAAAAGTGTTTGGAGAAGTAGATACGACGGAGACGTATCATGATGATACACATATTCATAATATTGATGCCAAAAGATGCAAAGTTGATAATGATAGTGCAACTTATTTGTGGCACTGTCGTTTGGGTCATATCGGTGCAAAGCGCATGAAGAAACTCCATAAAGATGGGATTTTGGAATCACTTGATTATGAATCATTTGATCTTGCGAACCGTGCCTTATGGGCAAGATGACTAAAACTCCGTTCTCCGGAACAATGGTACAAGCTAATGACTTATTGGAAATAATACATACCGATGTATGCAGTTCAATGAGTGTTGAGGCTCATGGCGGGTATCGTTATTTTCTGACCTTCACAGATGATTTGAGCAGATATGGGTATATCTACTTAATGAAACACAAGTCTGAAACATTTGAAAAGTTCAAAGAATTTCAGAGTGAAGTGGAGAATCATCATAACAAGAAAATAAAGTTTCTACGATCTGATCGTGGAGGTGAATATTTGAGTTATGAGTTTGGCCTTCATATAAACAATGTGGAATAGTTTCACGGCTCACGCCACCTGGAACACCACAGCGCAATGGTGTGTTCGAACATCGTAACCGCACTTTATTAGATATGGTGCGATCTATGATGTCTCTTACCGATTTACCACTATCGTTTTGGGGTTATGCATTAGAGACAGCTGCACTCACGTTAAACAGGGCACCGTCAAAATCCGTTGAGACGACACTGTATGAACTGTGGTTTGGCAATAAACCTAAGCTGTCGTTTCTTAAGGTTTGGGGATGCGATGCTTATTTCAAAAGGCTTCAGCCTGATAAGCTCGTACCCAAGTCAGAGAAGTGCATCTACATAGGATACCCTAAGGAAACAATTGGGTACACCTTCTACCACAGATCTGAAGGCAAGATCTTTGTTGCTAAGAATGAAACCTTTCTAGAGAAGAAGTTTCTCTTGAAAGAAGTGAGTGGGAGGAAAGTAGAACTTGATGAGGTAATTTTACCTATTCTCAACTTGGAAAGTATCTCATACGAGAAATCTGTTCCCGTGATGCCTACACCAACTTGAGAGGAGGCTAATGATAAAGATCATGAAACTTCAGATCAAGTTGCTACAGAACCTCGTAGGTCAAACAGAGCATGATCCGCACCAGAATGGTATGGTAATCCTATTCTGAAGGTCATGTTACTTGGCCGTGATGAACCTATGAACTATGAAGAAGCTATGATGAGCCCATGTTCCGATAAATGGCTTGAGCCCATGAAAACGGAGATAGCATCCATGTATGAGAACAAAGTGTGGACTTTGGTGGATCTACCCGATAATCGGCGACCCATAGAGAATAAATGGATCTTCAAGAAGAAGACTGACGCTGATGGTAATGTTACTATCTATAAATCTCGACTTGTTGCAAAAGGTTTTCAACAAGTTCAAGGACTTGACTACGATGAGACTTCCTCACCCGTAGCGATGCTTAAGTCTGTCTGAATCATGTTAGTAATTGCCGCATTTTAAGATTATGAAATCTGGCAGATGGATTTCAAAACTGCATTCCTTCATGGATTTCTTAAAGAAGAGTTGTATATGATGCAACCAGAAGGTTTTGTCGATCCTAAAGGTGCTAACAAAGTGTGCAAGCTCCAGTGATCCATGTATGGACTGGTCCAAGCATCTCGGATTTGGAACATACACTTTGATGAGCTGGTAAAAGCATATGGTTTTATACAGACTTTTGGAGAAGCCTGTATTTACAAGAAAGTGAGTGGGAGCTCTATAGCATTTCTAATATTATATGTGGATGACATATTGTTAATTGGAAATGATGTAGAATTTCTGGATAGCATAAAAGGATACTTGAATAAGAGTTTTTCAGTGAAAGACCTCAGTGAAGCTGCTTATATATTGGGCATCAAGATCTATATAGATAGATCAAGACGCTTGATAGGACTTTCAGAAAGCACATTCCTTGATAAAGTTTTGAAGAAGTTCAAAATGGATCAGTCAAATAAAAAGTTGTTGCCTGTGTTATAAGGTGTGAAGTTGAGTCAGACTCAACGCCCGACCACTGCAGAAGATATAGAGAAAATGAAAGTCATTCCCTATGCCTCGGCCATAGGTTCTATCATGTATGATATGCTGTGTACTAGACCTGATGTGTGCCTTGCTATAAGTTTAGCAGGGAGGTACCAAAGTAATCCAGGAGTGGATCACTGGATAGCGGTCAAGAACATCCTGAAGTACCTGAAAAGGACTAGGGATATGTTTCTCGTTTATGGAGGTGACAAAGAGCTTGTCGTAAGTGGTTACGTCAATGCTAGCTTTGACACTGATCCGGATGACTCTAAGTCTCAAACCGGATACATACTTTTATTGAATGGTGGAGCTATCAGTTCGTGCAGTTCCATGCAGATCGTCGTGGCGGGATCTACGTGTGAAGCGGAGCTGCTTCGAAAGTAGCAAATGAAGGAGTCTGGATGAAGGAGTTCATATCCGATCTAGGTGTAATACCTAGTGCATCGGGTCCAATGAAAATCTTTTGTGATAATACTGGAGCAATTGCCTTGGCAAAGGAATCCAGATTTCACAAAAATACCAAACACATCAAGAGACACTTCAACTCCATTCGAGATTTGGTCAAGGAGGGAGACATGGATATTTGCAAAATACATACGGATCTGAATGTGGCAGGCCCATTGACTAAGCCTCTTCCACGAGCAAAACATGATCAACACCAAGACTCCATGGGTGTTAGATTCATTACAATGTAATCTAGATTATTGACTCTAGTGCAAGTGGGAGACTGAAGGAAATATGCCCTAGAGGCAATAATAAAGTTGTTATTTTATATTTCCTTATTCATGTTAAATGTTTATTATTCATGCTAGAATTATATTAACCGGAAGCTTGATACATGTGTGAATACATAGACAAAACACCATGTTCCTAGTATTCCTCTACTAGACTAGCTCATTGACCAAAGATGGTTAAGTTTCCTAGCCATGGACATGTGTTGTCATTTGATGAACGGGATCACATCATTAGTGGAATGATGTGACAGACAAGACCCATCCGTTAGCTTAGCATAATGATCGTTCAGTTTTATTGCTACTATTTTCTTCATGTCAAATATATATTCCTCCGACTATGAGATTATGCAACTCCCGGACACCGGAGGAATGCCTTGTCTGCTATCAAACATCACAACATACCTGGGTGATTATAAAGATGCTCTACAGGTATCTCTGAAGGTGTTTGTTGGGTTGGCATAGATCGAGATTGGGATTTGTCACTCTGAGTATCGGAGAGGTATCTCTGGGCCCTCTCGGTAATGCACATCATATGAAGCCTTGCAAGAAATGTCACTAATGATTTAGTTGCGGGATGATGCATTACAGAATGAGTAAAGAGGCTTCCCGGTAATGAGATTGAACTAGGTATGATACCGATGATCGAATCTCGGGCAAGAAATATACCAATGACAAAGAGAATAATGTATGTTGACATAGAGGTTCCACCGGTAAAGATCTTCGTAGAATATGGGGGAACCAATATGAGCATCCAGGTTCCGCTATTGGTTATTGACCGGAGAGGTGTCTCGGTCATGTCTATATAGTTCTCGAACCCGTAGGGTCCGCACGCTTAACGTTCAATGACGATATGTATTATATGAGTTATGTGTTTTGGTGACCGAAGATTTTTTGGAGTCCCGGATGAGATCGCATACATGATGAGGAGTCTCGAAATGGTCGAGAGGTAAAGATTGATATATTGAAGGTGGTATTCGGACACCGGAAGGGTTCCGGAGTGTATCGGGTACATACCGGAGTACCGGAGGGGTTACCGGAACCCCCCGGTGGAAGATATGGGCCATATGGGCTGTAGGAGGGAGGCACACCCAGCCCACAAGGGGCTGGCGCGCCCCCCACTAGGGGGAAACCGAATTAGACAAGGGGTGTGGGCGGCGCCCCCCCTTTCCTTTTCCTACTCCCTCTCCTTCCCCCTTCCCCCTCCAGTAAAAGGAAGGGGGGCGAATTGGACTAGGAGTCCAAGTGGGACTCCTCCCCACTAGGGGCGTGCCTAGGACGACCTCCTCTCTCTCCCTCCTTTATATACGGGGGGAAGCACCCCGATGACACACATCAATAGCTCCAAGCCGTGTGCGGCGCCCCCTCCACAGTTTATGCACTCGGTCATATTCTCGCAGTGCTTAGGCGAAGCCCTACGCGGATCACATCACCATCACCGTCACAATGCCTTCGTGCTGATGGAACTCATCTACTCCTTCGACCCTTTACTGGATCAAGAGCTTGAGGGATGTCATCGCGCTAAATGTGTGCAGAACTCGGAGGTGCCGTACGTTCGGTACTCAATCGGTTGGAACGAGAAGACGTTCAACTACATCAACTGCGTGGAGTGAACGCTTCCACTTTTGGTCTACGAGGGTACATGGACACACTCTCCACCTCTCGTTGTTATGCATCTCCTAGATAGATCTTGCGTGAGCGTAGGAATTTTTTTGGAATTGCATGCTACGTTTCCCAAGAGTTCCTTGGCCTATAAATTCACAAATATTCCCAGACCAACGGAGGCGTCCACCAAAATACTTTTCCATCGCCGCAAGCCTCTGACCTCATGAGATCCCATCTTGGGACCTTTTTTGGCACCCTGCGTATGTTGACATAGCGGTTCGACTGATAAATATCTTCATAGAATATGGGGGAACCAATATGAGCATCCAGGTTCCGCTATTGGTTATTGACCGGAGAGGTGTCTCGATCATGTCTATATAGTTCTCGAACCCGTAGGGTCCGCACGCTTAACGTTCGATGACGATATGTATTATATAAGTTATGTGTTTTGGTGACCGAAGATTGTTTAGAGTCTCAGATGAGATCACATACATGATGAGGAGTCTCAAAATGGTCGAGAGGTAAAGATTGATATATTGGAAGGTGGTATTCGGACACTAGAAGGGTTCCGGAGTGTATCGGGTACATACCGGAGTACCGGAGGGGTTACCGGAACCCCCCGATGGAAGATATGGGCCATATGGGCCATAGGAGGGGGATTCAATCATGGAGGGCTTCTACATCAACTCTATTGCCCTTCAAATGAAGCGTGAGTAGTTTACCACAAACCTACGGGTCCATAGCTAGTAGCTAGATGGCTTCTTCTCTCTCTTTAATATTCAATACAATGTTCTCCTCGATGTTCTTGGAGGTCTATCCGATGTAATATTCTTTTGCGGTGTGTTTGTCGAGATCCGATGAATTGTGGATTTATGATCAGAATATCTATGAATATTATTTGAATCTTTTCTGAATTCTTATATGGAAGATTTGATATCTTTGTATTTCTCTTTGAATTATCAGTTTGGTTTGGCCAACTGGATTGGTTCTTCTTGCAATGGGAGGGGTGCTTAGTTTTGGTTTCAATCTTGCGGTCTCCTCACCCAGTGACAAAGTAGGGGTAGTGAGGCACGTATCGTATTGTTGCCATCAAGGGTAAAAAGATGGGTTTTCATCATATTGCTTGAGTTTATCCCTCTACATCATGTCATCTTACTTAAAGCGTTACTCTGTTCTCTTGAACTTAATACTCTAGATGCAGGCAGCAGTCGGTCAATGTGTGGACTAGTATTAGTAGATGCATAATCGTATCAGTCTACTTGGCACGGACGAGACACCTATATTCATAATCATTGCCTTGGATATCATCATAACTTTGCACTTTTTTATCAACTGCTCAACAGTAATTTGTTCACCCACCGTATTATTTTCATTCAAGAAAGAAGCCTCTTGTGAAAGCTATGCCCCCCGGGTCTATTTTCCATCATATATTTTCAGATCTGTAAACCAAAAAACCCAAAAATACCTCGCTGAGTTTTATTTACTTTTATTTATTTTTATGTTTTAGTAATCTTTTATATCTATTTCTATCAGATCTCATCCTTGCAAGTGACCGTGAAGGGATTGACAACCCATTTATCGCGTTGGGTGCAAGTGTTTGATTGTTTGTGCAGGTGCATAGATTGGAGACTTGTGTGTACCTCCTACTGGATTGATACCTTGGTTCTCAAACTGAGGGAAATACTTATCTCCACTTGCTGCATCACCCTTTACTCTTCAAGGGAAAAACCAACGCAAGCTCAAGAAGTAGCAGGAAGAATTTCTGCCGCCGTTACCGGGAGGTTCTACATCAAGCCTACCAAGTACCCACCATAAACTCTCGTCTCTTGCATTACATTATTTCCCATTTGCCTCTCGTTTTCCTCTCCCACACTTCTAAAATGATTTCAGAAAAACACAAAAATATTTTCCCTTTTATTTGCCTTCTTTCCATTTGCCTTTATGTCTTACTTGGATTGTTTGCTCGTTTGCTTGCCAAAAAGGTGTATTTATTGGAAATCAGATGAATAGGTTTATGGATCCTCATCCACTTGCTAATATTTTTAAAAGATCCAGTTATGTTGAACCAATTGCTAGTGAGTTGGGTGCACTATATTATCTTTATGAGGTTTTGATTGAAATTCGTGAATCGGGAAATTGTGATGAAGTGTTGAAAGAAGAAAATTATAAAGTGAATCATGATAGCTCCTTGAATGAAAAGCATGATTGCAATGATGTTATTATAAATTCTATTAATGTCAATTGTGTTAATGATATGCAAAACCCTAAGCTTGGGGATGCTAATTTGCTATGTCTACTACTTGTTGCAATGATCATGATTGGGGTGATTCTTCTTATGATCTTGAAAATTTATTTAAGCCCCATGGTGAATATGAGATTGATAATAATGTTTGCAATAATACTGAAAGTGGTTTGGAAGATTGTCAACTTTTGATCCCACTACTTTGGAGATTGATCAATCTTATGAAACTTTTGATAAAAGTTAGGAAACGTCATAACTTTATTTGATGACAATCCCACTATTTTGGAAGAGTGTCAACTTTGCATGCATGAGGATTGCGTAGAGAATATGTTATGTGATAGCTATATTGTTGAATTTCAATATGATCCCACATGCGATTATTATGAGAGAGGAAAATATGGTTGTAGAAATTGTCATGTCACTAAATTACCTATCTTCATGTTGAGATTATCTATGTTTTATTCTTCTTCTTTGCATATGCTAGTTTTTGCTTGCCTTGATAATTTGTTTGCTCATAAAATGCCTATACATAGGAAGTATGTTAGACTTAGATGTGTTTGTCACGTGTTTTATGATGCTTTCTTTGTGCTTCAATTCTTGTCTTTCATATGAGCATCATTAAAATTTCAATGCCTAGCTAGGGGCGTTAAACAACAGCGTTTGTTGGGAGGCAACCCAACTTTTGTTCTTACATTTTTGTTCTTGTTCTTGAATAAATATATCATCTAGCCTTTGGTTATATGTGTTTTCATGTTTTAATTTAGTGTTTGTGCCAAGTAAGACCTTTGGGATAGTTTGGAAGATTGTTGATTTGATTTTGTTGAAAAACAGAAACTTTTATGTGAGGTAAAACAATTTTGATAATTCACATGAACATGATCGGTTGTCCTAATTTTTCAGAATTTTTGGAGTTACATAAGTATACGAAGTTTCCTGATTACTACAGACTATTCTATTTTAGACAGATTCTGTTTTTATTGTGTTATTTGCTTATTTTGATGAATCTATGGAT
>NC_041381.1:440893260-440921750 GCF_002162155.2 Triticum dicoccoides
GGAATACAGTAGATTTAACACCATATTAAATAAAGAGTGAGTTCACAATAGTATCAAAAAGTGGTGATTTACTTTCTTATACTAACGGATCTCGTGAGTTTTCTGTTGAGTTTTGCGTTGTGAAGTTTTCAAGTTTTGGGTAAATATTTGATGGACTATGGAATAAGTAGTGGCAAGATCCTAAGCTTGGGGATGCCTAAGGCACCCCAAGGTGATATTCAAGGACAACCAAGCATCTAAGCTTGGGGATGCCCCAGATGGCATCCCCTCTTTCGTCTTCAATCCATCGGTAAATTTACTTGAGGCTATATTTTTATTCACCACATGATATGTGTTTTGCTTGGAGCGTCTTGTATGATATGAGTCTTTGCTTTTTAGTTTGCCACAATCATCCTTGTTGTACACACCTTTTGAGAGGGACACACATGAATCGTGATTTATTAGAATACTATATGTGCTTCACTTATATCTTTTGAGATAGGCAGTTTTTGCTCTAGTACTTCACTCATATCTTTTTAGAGCATGGCGGTGGCTTTATTTTATAGAAATTGATGAAGTCTCATGCTTCACTTATATTATTTTGGGAGTCTCTAAACAACATGGTAATTTGCTTAGGTTATGAAATTTAGTCCTAATACGATGGGCATCCAAGAGGGATATAATAAAAACTTTCATATAAAGAGCATTGAAAACTATGAGATATTCCTTGCATTTGTTTTGAGATATAAAGATGGTGATATTAGAGTCATGCTAGTGAGTAATTGTGGATTGGTAGAAATACTTCTGTGAAAGTTTGTTATTCCCGTAGCATGAACATATGGTGAACCATCATGTGATGAAGTCGGAGCATGATTTATTTATTGATTGTCTTCCTTTGTGTGGAGGTCAAGATCGCGCGATGGTTAACTCCTACCAACCCTTCCCCTAGGAGCATGCGTGTAGTACTTTGTTTCGATAACTAATATACTTTTGCAATAAGTATGTGAGTTCTTTATGACTAATGTTGAGTTCATGGATTATACACACTCTCACCCTTCCACCATTGCTAGCCTCTCTAATACCACACGATTATCACCGGTGCATTAAACCCACCATACACCTTCCTCAAAACAGCCACCATATCTACCTATTATGGCATTTCCATAGCGATTCCAAGATATATTGCCATGCAACTTTGACTGTTCCGTTTATTATGACACGCACGATCATTGTCATATTGTTCTCATATGCATGAGGCATTCCTATAGAGTCATAATTTGTTATAGAATGGAGTTGCAATTCTTGAGTTTTAAGTAAACAAAAGTGTGATGATGATCATTATTAGAGCATTGTCCCATGTGAGGAAAGGATGATGGAAGCTATGATTCTCTAACAAGTTGGGATGAGTCTCCAGACTTTACAAAAAAATAAAAGAGGCCAAAGAAGCCCAAATAAAAAAAAAGAGGCCAAAACAAGCCCACAAATAATGGGAAAAATGAGAGAAAAGAGAGAAGGGGCAATGCTACTATCCTTTTACCACATTTGTGCTTCAAAATAGCACCATGATCTTCATGATAGAGATTCTCCTATGTTGTCACTTTCATATACTAGTGGGAATTTTTCATTATAGAACTTCGCTTGTATATTCCAATGATGGT
Organism: Triticum dicoccoides; assembly: GCF_002162155.2. NCBI lineage: Eukaryota > Viridiplantae > Streptophyta > Magnoliopsida > Poales > Poaceae > Triticum > Triticum dicoccoides. The sequence continues at coordinate 440,894,898 of NC_041381.1, forward strand.
CTTCCTCAAATTTCCCTAGGTCTTCGTGAGCAAGCGAGTTGGATGCACACCCACTTAGTTTGTTTTTAGCTTTCATACACTTATAGCTCTAGTGCATCTATTGCATGGCAATCCCTACTCACTCACATTGATATCTATTGATGGGCATCTCCATAGCCCGTTAATATGCCTAGTTGTGAGACTATCTCCTTCTTTTTGTCTTCTCCACAACTACCATATTCTATTCCACTTATAGTGCTATATCCATGGCTCACGCTCATGAGTTGCGTGAAAGTTGAAAAAGTTTGAGAATAGTAGAGTATTAAACAATTGCTTGACTAAGACCGGGCTTGTGCATGATTTAATACTTTGTGTGATGAAGATGGAGCATAGCCAGACTATATGATATTATAGGGATAAATTTCTTTGGCCATGTTATTTTGTGAAGACATGATTGCTTTATTAGTATGCTTGAAGTATTATTGTTTTATGTCAATATTAAACCTTTATTTTGAATTTTATGGATCTGGATATTCATGCCATAATAAAGAAATTATATGGATAAATATGTTAGGTAGCATTCCACATCAAAAAATCTGTTTTTATCATTTACCTACTCGAGGACGAGCGGGAATTAAGCTTAGGGATGCTCGACATGTCTCCAGTGTATCCATAATTTTTTATTGTTCCATGGTATTATATTATCTATTTTGGATGTTTTATATGCATTAACATGCTATTTTATATTATTTTTGGGACTAACTTATTGACCTAGAGCCCAGTGTCACTTTCTGTTTTTCCTTATTTTTGAGTTTTGCAGAAAAGAAATATCAAACGGAGTCCAAACGGAATAAAACTTTCGCGGTGATTTTTCTTGGACTGGAAGAGATCCAGAGGACTTGGAGTCCAAGTGAGAAGATCCCCGAGGAGGCGACAAGCCACGGGGGCGCGCCCCAAGGGGGGCTGGTCCTCTGGCCCCCTCGAGGACCCCCTAACCTTGTTCCTTGGCCTATAAGTTCACAAATATTCCCAAACCAACGGAGGCGTCCACAAAAATACTTTTTCGCCGCCGCAAGCCTCTATTCCGTGAGATCCCATCTTGGAACCTTTTCCGGCACCCTGCCGGAGGGGGATCCGATCACAGAGGGCTTCTACATCAACTCTATTACCCTTCCGATGAAGCATGAGTAGTTTACCACAGACCTACGGGTCCATAGCTAGTAGCTAGATGACTTCTTCTCTCTCTTTTATCTTCAATACAATATTCTCCTCGATGTTCTTGGAGATCTATGTAATGTAATATTCTTTTGCAGTGTGTTTGTCGAGGTCCGTTGAATTGTGGATTTATGATCAGATTATCTATGAATATGATTTGAATCTTTTCTGAATTCTTATATGCATGATTTGATATCTTTGTATTTCCCTTCGAATTATCGGTTTGGTTTGGCCAACTAAATTGGTTCTTCTTGCAATGGGAGATGTGCTTAGTTTTGGGTTCAATTTTGCGGTGTCCTCACCTAGTGACAAAGTTAGGGTAGCGAGGCACGTATTGTATTATTGCCCTCAAGGGTAAAATATGGGGTTTTCATCATATTGCTTGAGTTTACCCCTCTACATCATGCCATCTTACTTAAAGCGTTACTCTATTCTATTGAACTTAATACTCTAGATGCAGGCAGGAGTCGGTCGATGTGTGAAGTAATAGTAGTAGATGTATAATCATTTCGGTCTACTTGACGCAGACGTGATGCCTAGATTCATAATCATTGCCTTGGATATCATCATAACTTTGCGCTTTTCTATCAATTGCTCGACAGTAATTTGTTCACCCACCATATTATTTTCTTTCAAGAGAGAACCCTCTAGTGAAACCTATGGCCCCCCGGGTCTATTTTCCATCATATATTTTCAGATCTATAAACCAAAAAACCAAAAATACGTCGTTGAGTTTTATTTACTTTTATTTTGTTTTATGTTTAGTAATATTTTCTATCTATCTATATCAGATCTCATCCTTGCAAGTGACCGTGAAGGGATTGACAACCCCTTTATCGCGTTGGGTGCAACTGTTTGATTGCTTGTGCAGGTGCATAGATTGGAGACCTGCGTGTACCTCCTACTGGATTGATACCTTGGTTCCACTACACCAAGACACCACACTAGCGACATGCATCTATTGGCATAAGTACAGAAGGCCAACACTCTTTTTATCTCAAACTATACCGACACATCGACTATCAGCGTTATGCAGGCTTTTGACACATTATCTGTCGGGGATGGCTCATCACCGACGTAAAATGTGTTGGCATATACCACCTATAGTGATACATTATGTGTCGATAGTTTGTTTGGACAGAAAGAGTGTCGGTGTTTCTTAGAGTGGCCCACCAATTTCTATCAGGCTGCGGCGGAGAGACTCTCTGCTATCCCTCTTCCACCACCGGGAATGTCTCCACCCTCTCTGTCCTACCTTGTTTCGAGATTTGGCTGTTGGAAGTAAGATTCATTCCATTTTTTCGTCCGAAAGTGTGATTGCCCATTAGATCTATCTTGGTTCAGCAAGTTTATGTCTAAGCTGTCATATTTTTCACAGATTTTGTCTGCTTACTTCAAAGCATAAATCTGGCGTTTGCTTGCTGATAATTTCGGTTATGGTGTGGTTGCCTGTTACTCTAGATGATCTCATATCATATCATCAATTTCAGGAACCTTATCTCAGCTGTCATTGATTTCCTAACAAATCGCTGGCATTGTAGCTTCAAGGGCATGTATGTTGCCTATCCTTTTGCCTACTGAGCTCACAAAAAATGTGTCTATACATTTATTTAAGTGAAACAACATGCTCCCATCTTTGGTCAATCGGTGGATCGAACTAATACATAATTACATATATATGTGTGAAATACGGACAGAAGGTGGATGGATGAGCCTGGGTACAACTAGGGGTGGGCATTCGGTTTATATGGTTTTCAATTTGGATCGGTTTATTTGGGTTTTTTGAATTTTAGTTTGTGGTTAAATGAGAACTGAGATAATCCTCACAGAAATAAAAACCAAATCTTATTTACCAGAATTTATCGGTTCGGTTAACCCAGAAACCAAAGTCCATGTGAATCATCAATAGGTGGAGCATGCCACGAACAGCCTCGTAGCCAATTGTTATTTGCTCTGTAACATACTGTAGTAAAATTTTATGCACCAATCAATATTCTTTTTTAAGAATATGTATTGATCAATATTCTGATGCCTCTAAATCATGATATACTACCAAAACTGAGCAGATTTCATTTGATAACTATTGTATTGAAAATAGAACTGAATTAATTAAGCGCAGTGTGAGCCATATGTTAATTACTTTCCATTCTGATGCACTAGCAGTCTAGTACTTGCATGAATCAAGGTGTATTTGCTGGAGGAGTATGATTTGCCTGTTTGGAATTATTCACATGACTCATGGGCTGGGCGTACACCGTATGGGGCTTTGCTGCACTCGAGGGACAAAGTGGTCACATGTAGTATGGGTAATTAACATACATATTACTCGATAGGGTAAAATATATTTTTATTCATCTTCATGTTCCAGTGTAAACTATGACCTGATACTAATGAATGGTTATTTCTATAGATCCAACCATGCAGCAAGTCATGGTTGTCTTCGTTGGAGAGTTCAGGTATTACTCTTGTCAACATCGCCATGTTTATTGTACCACTCTTGCTTGTCCTCCTGAATGTAGACAAAAACCATACGCGCAAATGGCAATGCTGGAGCTGCACGACTCATGTAGAGGGCTTAAAGAAAAAAGAGATTTTAGAAGGATATCCGCAGTTAAATTGATTGAATGGTGTGCTTCCAAATCATATCGTTGTCTGAAAATTACATTGTTGTATACTTGTTCTTGCATATTGTTAAACAATGCAAGTTCTACACAACGTGTTCAAGTTTTTTATCAATAGCTTTAAGTTTTATTTCTACCTTTGGATGATAGCAACGCCCTTCATTCATTCTACCTTAGAGTACATATGTTTTATTTTTGCTTTCGTTTTAATATATACCTTTTTGCGTGGGTTAATATATATCTTTGTTTACTGATAAGAAAAAGTGACCATGCATAGAAAAGTTTATTTACTCTTCTTGCTTGTGCTAATGTTAATTATACCACTCTTAGTACTTGTGTGCTGCTTCTCTCTTTGTGATTGTTCTGCGTGTATGTTTTTTCAAATAATGTGAGTGGTACAATCGACCATAAGTGTGCAATATTTTTTTGAAGCAGTACTACAATAGATGATCATGCCCAAGTTTTAAATGAGCATATGCTTTGAACTTGGCTATAGACGAACTGAGAGCATGTAGTAATTAAATGGACTATGGATGAACAGAGAGGTCTTAGGTACCTAACAAGAGTGCATATGTCAGCTAGATGAAAGATCTGCTTATATTAAGGAATTATTAGTTCCTAAATTCAGCTCAAGAGTCAAGTTGCTACTATGCTCTGTTAGATCTCTAGTCCATTGACGAAATAGGAATTGCTTGCTCTTTTGCAGTTACTATAATTAGCAAAGTTGCATGGTCTGACAAAGTATATGTGGTGGTCAGTTGCTCTGCTTGTATTGCTGGAGAACCTAGAAGGCTTATATGCGACCAATACAGAATGACCCATTACTGCAAGATGCTACTAACGCGACACTACGATCAGAGACCCTTTGACGAAACTGTGTGCAATGCAATAATTGCAATCGGTGGTGTAAAAAACCGTCAAAAGGTGCAAAACGTTTGCGATGACGGATGCATCAAACACACTTTAGATTTTTTTGTTGCCTGTGCGATTCAGGACATACGGTTCAGTTCAATTAACTATTTGCAATGAGGATGAACAAAAGAAACGGGCTGCCAGTGCAATGTAGAGCATATGGTTCACTCGGATGAACTGTTTGTGATGAGGCGGAACAACAGAAATGGGCAACCAGATGAAGGTGTGTGCAATATACGGCATATAGTTCGTTCATATGAACTGTTTGTGTTGAGCCAAGAGAATAGAAATTGTTCAACTTAACAAGATGTGTGTGATACGTGGCAAACAGGTCTGTAATCGGAAATGTGTGTGAAGACCGATAACAACACAGACGATTCCTGTTAACAAGCCATGTATGTTGTGAACAAATGATTCCTGGTATACAATTGTCAGTGATTGATGAAATCATCACCGACGGGTTCCATTGTTTAGTCTGTGTGTGATGTGATTTGCTTTCCCTACAGAGCATCAACATATATACTTAAAAATACAACATTGCATAACCAAATTAAGCATACAATTACACAATTGACTACACACATAACATTTTCACACACCAAAGTAAGCAATTGCATGCATACTAAACTAGGAGAAACGAGGATCTAATCATCTACTTCTTGTTGCGATGACGCTTGCCATTGCTCTGCTTCCGGCTGGATCCCTGGCCGTTTTGGGGAAGGAGGCACTTCCTCATGTCAACGATCCGCCTGTACATGTCATAGCACGTGTACGCCTCCTTGGCCGCGTACACGACGTGAGCTTTGTCGAGTTTCTCCATCCAAGCCGAGTGCCAGGCACGCTTGTCCTTGTTGCAGGAATCCTTCATGTCTCTGTAGTAGAGGTCGATGATGGCCTCGGTGAGGTGAACCATTGAGTCCTTCTCATGCTCCTTGCTGCCCCAGATCTCGTATTGGCCCTGGATGTCGACAAGATTCTGGCAGGCGATGCCCGAATTCTTGAGCACCTTGACATCGTTGGTGATGTCCACCGTAGCGAATATGTAGTGGGGAATATTGACAAACCTGGCGAGATGCTCGCAAGGCCTTGTGGCTAGGAAGTAGTGGTAGACGAGGACGTGGTTGCGCACGCACATATGGGCGACGGCGACCTTGGGACGAGACCCGACCTAGGGGAAGGAAGGAGAGGGAGAGGGAGAGGGAGAGGGAGTAGGAAAGGAGCGTCAGTGTACTCGAGGTCGAATCCGACCACCTTGTACTTCTCCTCGGCAAGCAACAACTCCATGATGTGGATGGAGTGCTCCACCCAGACCGGGTTGTTGGTGTACCCCACCGAGAACTCCGTGAACCTTCTGTGGGTGTCCACCATAGCATGCATGGTGAACTGCTGCTCATCGTCGGCAGCCGCTCGGAGCGCCATTGGAGCCGCGCAGGATACCCTCTAAGAAATTGCCATGGTGAATGTGCTTCTTGCAATGGTGGGGCACGATCGAAAGGTTGAAGAGACACGAGAGGCTTAAATGGCCGCTGTAACAAATGGGGGCCAACCGGCCTGTAATTGTCACGTCTTGTCATGGCTGTCACATCCCTAGCTTCTGGCAATGCACTAGGCTAGACCTCATGTGAGCATCATGTTTAAATTCAAATGAAATTGGAATTGAGGAATTTTCAAAGCCTCAGAATCCTTTAAAAAAAATGATGAAATGATCAAGATAAAAATTGCCTCAAATAAGTCCAAGAAAATGTTCTTGTTATCCTCTGGAAATATTGGCAAGAGGTAAAATCCAAACCAATATTTTCGGTATCTCAGAAACATTTATTTTGGGTATTTGAATTAAATCAATAGCTATTTGAATTGGACTTATATCTACTGTTAAATAAATATAGGTCCAATAATTCTAAAATATTTTTGTGGAGCATTGCTTTAATTCTTTTAGCTCCTAAAAATATTGTCAGAAGCAAAATAAATTGAATTGGTTTCAAAACCAAATTCAAAACAAACCTGCAAAATAGAAAACAGAATTAATAAAAAGAAAGAGAGAGAGAGACTACCTGGGCCACTTACCTGTAGCCGGCCCAGCTGGCCAGCTCCTCCCGCTGGCCCAGCCCACCTCCTCCCCTTTGTCTTCTTCCTCCCCTCGCACCGAAGCAGCTCGGTGGCGAGCGCCGATGCCGCCTCGGCCACCTCCTGCCTCCCTGCTTGCCTCCGCTACTCCCTGTAAACGCCACGCGGCTCCCTCAGGCCTCTCTCAACTCCCTCCCGTGCTCATCCCCTTCTCCTGCTCTCCCTCTCGCTCCGCACCTCGGACCCGAACGGAGCCATCGCCACCGACGCCGTTCGCCGCGGCCACCATCCCCCTCTCGCCTCCCCGACGCCTCCCAGAGCTCCGCAGTGCCTCCCTCGACCTCCTCGACGTCTCACGCGACCAGAAGGGCCCCGAGCAGCCGCCATCGTCATCATCCCCAAGCTTCGGCCCCGGCGCCGTTCTCCGTCGAATTCGGCCACTCCGGCGCGCCCCCGAGCTCGCTGACCCTCCCTGCACGATCCCGGTGAGTCCCTGCTTCGTTTCCCCCTAACCCCAAGTCCGATTATGTGTGCATTCATTCATCGATGCCTATTACTCTTGTGGTCCGTCAAGCCATTCCATTCAGAATGGCTAGGAGAAACAAACTCCAGTACCTCTTCCATATCCAGGATTGGGTCAAAGAAGTTGTGCTCCGCAGATCAAATTGCTAATCCAGCTTTTGTTCTGTTCTACCCTGAAGTATTACCTTCTTTATGACAGGAATTTCATGAGAATTGCACCACCTTTTGTGAATTCTTGACATAGTGATACTTCTCGCCATCCTTTTTCGTTCCTCGGTTCCGCGTTGTTGCAGCCGGAGTGCCGACAAGTGAATCATGATGTGTGAACTCACTACTCCTAGCAACCCCATTGCTTGGTAGTTAATGGACAATAATTTCATTCTTAGCGTGTTGGTTTTTGAATCATCCTTCTAAGACTGATCGTGCTACCTAGTCCTTATTTTGGTGCACCCTTCGATTGATGAGTTAGGATCTTGTCAAGTCCTCACCCATTTGATCATATCGTCTTGCCCTCAAAAGCGAGATTGTTCTCGAGCTTAGTAACATATCGGTGGTTCGTGATTTCCGAAGATCTTCTCGGAAGTATTACCAGGTTGTCACCTGACCGCTATGTTGAGCTCGTGATCAAGTTGGTTTCTTGTGAACCACCTTCTCTCCAAGAATCGGTGTTAGATATCCCTGAGCTAGTTGGTTAAGCTAAACGACAACTTGGAGGGTTGGAAGATAAAAGCTTGCCTGACTTAGTTCGATCCAAAGGGATATTCTTGTGTAGTGTGTGTTGAAGAAAGATGATATCTTCATCGATTGGTCCCTGTGATCAGTTGCTAGACCTATTGTCTTATCAATCCTTTGATTTGAGTGTGGGCTATCGTCAAATCAAGTCAGAACCAACGATGTTCGTAATGTTGTCTTCCTCGTGGTTGATCCCTCGAGCATACACCATTATATTTTTTGGGTCTGACCAATGCTATCACCGTGTTCACATGATGGTGGAAGTCCAGTGATATGGAAATTCCGATGAGTTGTTGTTGAGTCCATTGACAACATCCTTATCTCCTCCATGATGTTGTTGAACATTAAGTTAGTGTTGGAAACTTTTGAAAGCATTTTCTTCATGCTAGCTCATGAAGTACTTGTTTGATGGAAGGAGTGACTTCCTTTGATTCACGTGCATTTTGATGTAAGTTGCCGTCGTGAATTCGAGAAAGTTTGTTTTTGCTCCTTTGGAATCATCCCAAGTCGGTCATGCACGTGCGAAGAATTATGTGGTCTGTTAGACTCTTCATTCCATATGTATATCCTAGCACACCAAGCCACTGATTGACTCGTTCAAGGAAAATAAGTCTATGCTTGGGATCTAATCTATGGACTTGCGTAAAGACTTCGATATCCTCGATGATGGCTCCCAACCAGAACTCGGTAGTGTTTTATTGTAAGACTACCATGTGGGCATGCTTGTCTGGAACAACGTGTTCACATGTTTGTAGCAGATCCAGCTCATGTTTTGGAGCTTGCTATCGTAGTTCATCTCCCGAGAATCCCGCAACGTCATCTCGTCGATTTGTGTTGCAAACTTTCATTTTTCTTCCTAGATTCGATGGGTCTGGAATATTCTGACACCAACCAGATCTGAATCTCAGGCAGATATGATGGTTGGAACATTTCCCCAAGAACTATAATATTGGTTCCTCGATAACTGGTAAAGTGGATGTCGTGGCCAGCACCACCCAGCCGAAAGACCTATTATTGTAGTATCTTGATTGAAGAAGTTGGCCACCTCCCCATAGGGATTTCGTAGGATTTACCTCCGTAACTATTCCTTATGGATTCTATTGCTCCCAAAGTCCGACCTTTACTTGATGTTCTAGTTATCAAACCATATCTATGAATGGGTTACACTAGCACGTCAAGGAGAACATTAGAAGCGGAGTGCTAAATGGCTCTCGGTCGATCATCCAGATTTTGTTCCTTGGCTTCGCTAAGGTGAAATCTGAGAAGGTATTATCTTCCTTTGCATCTGCATCCTCCATCACCATTCATCATGGTAGCAAGTTGTGTTGCCAGGATCCTTGACACGGATATTGGTAAAACCTTGATGATTATGGAAATGCTCAAGTTCTTGAGAGCACGCTCAAGCGCTAGGTGTTATCTTCGGCACTAACTGAGGATCCTCTCCGTTTCCTCGACATGCTATGACCTACTCAAACAGTGAATTCACTCTCTATTGTTGGGTTCTTCCCCAGTTACCAGAATCATTCCCAGCATTTGCATTTTGTTCCCAGCTTGCACCACCAATGTGCCATTCTACCATGGGTCTCTTCCATTCCCGGTGATAAGCAAGTTCATCCATTACGTTGTCTTCAACAAGGTAATCCACATCATCCAAGTCCGAGTATGCCATTCTACCGACCCCCTCCAAATGATCGCTTGTGATTGCCTTAGGCTGGTATAAAGAGTTTCAATGATCTTTGAATCAAAAGTAGTTCTTTTTGCCACTTAAGGGGATATTTCTATGAGTCACCTTCCCTAAGGTGCATCGTTATGGTATCATGGCAACTCAACTCCTCGCTACGTTGGCAATCGTTTACCACCTTCTTAGGTGTGGAATTGTTGTCTACCTAGTGAACCCTCGTCATCTGTTCCACTCCATCTCTCTAGAGGTGTGCTTCGTGTCTCAACCCGAGAGATGGTTCTATGCCTCATTCCGTGAGTTAATCCTGAGTTGCTCGTTCTTCAAGAAGATCGACCCTTCTAGAGTCTCCTTCTTCCCTCCATGTCATGTTGGCAGGATTTCTCAGAGCAAGACTTGAAGACAATGATGGTGATCGAATCAACGTTCAACTGAAGTGCACCCTGGATCGTGAAGATTGTACTAGTTTGCGTTTCCCCTTCATCCTACCCTACGCTTGAATCTCGAGATGAGATTCTTGTTTAGTGGGGGTGAGTTGTCACATCCCTAGCTTCTGGCAATGCACTAGGCTAGACCTCATGTGAGCATCATGTTTAAATTCAAATGAAATTGGAATTGAGGAATTTTCAAAGCCTCAGAATCCTTTAAAAAAATGATGAAATGATCAAGATAAAAATTGCCTCAAATAAGTCCAAGAAAATGTTCTTGTTATCCTCTGGAAATATTGGCAAGAGGTAAAATCCAAACCAATATTTTCGGTATCTCAGAAACATTTATTTTGGGTATTTGAATTAAATCAATAGCTATTTGAATTGGACTTATATCTACTGTTAAATAAATATAGGTCCAATAATTCTAAAATATTTTTGTGGAGCATTGCTTTAATTCTTTTAGCTCCTAAAAATATTGTCAGAAGCAAAATAAATTGAATTGGTTTCAAAACCAAATTCAAAACAAACCTGCAAAATAGAAAACAGAATTAATAAAAAGAAAGAGAGAGAGAGAGACTACCTGGGCCACTTACCTGTAGCCGGCCCAGCTGGCCAGCTCCTCCCGCTGGCCCAGCCCACCTCCTCCCCTTTGTCTTCTTCCTCCCCTCGCACCGAAGCAGCTCGGTGGCGAGCGCCGATGCCGCCTCGGCCACCTCCTGCCTCCCTGCTTGCCTCCGCTACTCCCTGGAAACGCCACGCGGCTCCCTCAGGCCTCTCTCAACTCCCTCCCGTGCTCATCCCCTTCTCCTGCTCTCCCTCTCGCTCCGCACCTCGGACCCGAACGGAGCCATCGCCACCGACGCCGTTCGCCGCGGCCACCATCCCCCTCTCGCCTCCCCGACGCCTCCCAGAGCTCCGCAGTGCCTCCCTCGACCTCCTCGACGTCTCACGCGACCAGAAGGGCCCCGAGCAGCCGCCATCGTCATCATCCCCAAGCTTCGGCCCCGGCGCCGTTCTCCGTCGAATTCGGCCACTCCGGCGCGCCCCCGAGCTCGCTGACCCTCCCTGCACGATCCCGGTGAGTCCCTGCTTCGTTTCCCCCTAACCCCAAGTCCGATTTCGAGCTCTAGCCGCCCCCTCTACCGGAGCCGAGACGCTCCGCCGCACGGACTCGTCGCCGGCGAAGCCCCGGTGACCAAATGGCCCCGCGCGTGCGTCCGTTGCACTCGCAACGACCCGTGGAGCAACGCTAGCGTGGCAGCTAGCTTGTTTGCAAGCCGCAGCACTAACCCCGCACCCACCCGAGCTCCGGCCGCCGCCTCGGGCTCCATTCCGGCGAACCCCGGCCACCCCCGCACCTCCCGTTGGCCCCCCTAGATGCGCACGGGCACGGGCTACCTTCTGGTGCCCTTCGCGCGTCCAGCCGCCGCCCGTAGCGCAACCCCGGTGAACTTCCGCCGCGTTTCGGGTCGCCGCCGGCCGAACTCCGGTGGCCAATGACGTGGCGCTGTCATTAGCCACTAATGACCACGCTAAACACCCCCACAGACACTGACAGCGGGCCCCGTAGCGGGTCAAAGCCGAGTCAACGCGGGATTAGCCCCTGTGCCGCTGACGTGTGGACCCCGCGCGTCAGATTTGACCTGGACCTGGTCGTTGACTCGCTGACGTCATGCTGGCGTCAGGCTGACGCAATTAAATCATTTCTGGATTTAATTTAATTCTGAAATTCCAGAAAATAGCTAAAACTTCTAAAATTCATAGAAAATTAACCGTAACTCCAAATTAAATAATTTATATATGAAAAATTATCAGAAAAATTCAAGGAATCCATCTGTACCATTTTAATGCATGTTAGGACAACTTATCACTACTGTTTAGGGCAAATGAAGTGAAGGGCATTTAGATAATCACATATGGAGTTTGAATTTGAATCTTGTATTCAAACCAACTTCATTTAATCTGTTGCTAGTTGCATTAGCTCAAAACACATTCATATTGCCATGTCATGAGCATGCATCATATTGTGCATTGCATTGATTGTATTTCTTCTTTGTTGCCGGTATTTGTCCCCTCTCGATAGACGTGATACCGATGATGTGATCGTTGACACTGATGAAGACTCAATGTTATCTTCAGAAGTGCCAGGCAAGCAAAACCCCCTTGTTCATTCCGATACAATCCTACTCTCTCGCTCCTTCTCTCTTTTACTGCATTAGGACAACAACGACATATTTGATACTTGCTGCGGTAGCTGAACCCTTTATCCTTTGCATGACCTGTCATTGCCACAGTAAATAGATGAAACCCACTAGCATGAGTAGGAGTTGTTTGAGCCCTGTTGTGCCTACTCATTCATGCTTGTTTGTCATGCCTGCTACTGCTTAGAGTCGAGTCAGGTCTGATTCATCGGGGATGAATCAGAGGCGTGTGAACATGTCCTACTGTGTGTGAGCTAAGTGTGTGAACACGATTTGGTAAAGGTAGCGGTGAGAGGCCATGTAGGAGTACATGGTGGGTTGTCTCATTGCAGCCGTCCTCAGGAAACGAGTTCTGTGTTTGTGATCCATGATCAGTTACTACCACACATTGGGCTCCGGGCGCTCCAAGCCCTCTCGACTTATTAATCAACTTGATCTCTGTCCAGGAGTTGCAACTAGTTTCTGGTGTTTGTAGGCAGTGTTAGTAGTCTACCAAGTGGCACCCGGTACAGGTGGGCTTGGGACAGACTAGGCACAGTGGCCCGGTGTACCAAGTGGCACCCGGTTGGTGGGCTTGGGAACCCTGCACACATCGTTTGGGGCCGTAAGCGACACCCCGGCCGGATCTCCTTGCGGATGGAACCTGAATAGGCGATAAACCTGGACTAGAGACTTGTTCGGTTAGTCAGGTCGTGGCCGACTCCCTCGCACGGCTTCCGCTTGAAGGTTGCCGAGGTACATGACGTGTACAGGGCGGTAAGTGGCGAGAGCGTGTGTGAAGAAGTACACCCCTGCAGGGTTAACATCATCTATTCGAATAGCCGGATTCCTTGGATATGGAAACTTGGACCCCTTGCATAGTTCATAGGCAAGTGAAAGTGGATACTCTAAAATACGCAAGATAAGCGTGAGTGCTATGGATGGCGTTCTCGTAGGGAGACGGGAGCGGATCCATAGTGGTGTATTGATATGGTGAATATGTGGACTCGTGTGCGCCACCTCAAAAGAGTTGCTTGCAGTCGTAGTTAGGATAGCCACCGAGTCAAAGCTGGCTTGCTGCAGTTAAACCCCACCACCCCTTTGTTGATAATGATGCATATGTAGTTAGTTCTGATGTAAGTCTTGCTGGGTACATTTGTACTCACGTTTGCCTATTTTATGTTTTGCAGAGAGACTTCAGTCTCACTAGTAGTTCCGCTTGGACTTCGACGTTTAGCTTGATACCTCAGCTACGATCTTGTGCCCTCGGCAGGATCTGATAGATAGTCAGGCTTCTCAGCCTTTTTCATTTATAGATGTCTGTACTCAGACATGATAGCTTCTGCTTGTGCTTTGACTTGGATGCTCTGATTGTTGAGTCATGAGAACCATGTTTGTAATGTCTCGCTCCTCGGAGCCTATTGAATAAACTACTTGAGTCGTAGAGTCATTTTGTGATGCCATGTTGTATTGCACATATCAAGCATATTGTGTGTATGTTATTGAAATGCTTGGTATGTGTGGGATCTGACGATCTAGTTGTTTATCTTTAGTAGCCTCTCTTACCGGGAAATGTCTCCTAGTGTTACCGCTGAGCCATGGTAGCTTGCTACTGCTCTGGAACACTTAGGCTGGCCGGCATGTGTCCTTCTTCGTTCCTGTGTCTGTCCCTTCGGGGAAATGTCACGCTTTGAGTACCGGAGTCCTGTTAGCCCGCTACAGCCCGGTTTACCGGAGTCCTGCTAGCCCAGTGCTACAGCCCGGACCCACTTGCTGATGACCGACACGTTCGAAGCTGGGTCATGAATGCATGTCCCTGTAAGTCTGTGCCACTTTGGGTTTACGACTAGTCATGTCAGCCCGGGCTCCTTATCATATGGATGCTAGCGACACTATCATATACGTGAGCCAAAAGGCGCAAACGGTTCCGGGCAAAGGTAAGGCGACACCCGTGGGATACCGTGCGTGAGGCCGCAAAGTGATATGAGGTGTTACCGGCTAGATCGATGTGACATCGAGTCGGGGTCCTGACAGCGTTGGTATCAGAGCTTGACTGCCTGTAGGATTATCAAGCCAAACTGGTCGAAGTTGAGTCTAGAAATTCTTTAGTTATATAAGGGAATTGATTGTGGGATGGAACGTAAGGCTCTTTTTACTCCTTATACTTTATGCCTTCTGATCCGAGTCATCATCTTCTCTTCTACGGGGATTAAGAACTAGGCTATCTTTTCTTTCTATCAGGATCACGTGTTACTACTCCGTAGACTTAAGATTTTTGGACTTAAGCCTCTGTTCAGTTCCTACTATCTTCTGTATGTTAACTGTTGATCTCGAAACCTTGATATTGTGCTTCTGAGTGGTTATGCCACCATTTTTGTGAATGTCTCAAATCTTTTCTGAGCATTTACAGCCGTTATGCTGTCCGAGTCATCCCAGGTTTCTAAATAGTCTGATGCATTTGCAAAATCCTTTCCCTCTGGTTTCGATGTTCCTTTATGCCAGCTCAATCACACTAATTGTTGAGTTGAGGTATTCTATTGCCTTGACCTTATGTTGGAGTTACTATTATGACCCTAGGTGTCTCAGGGGATCATCTAGTAGCCTAGCAATGTTTTGTGATCCCAGTGTGATGATTCTGGCTTTTATTCTCGAAAGCATCCCGTGATGCCACTTAGTAGTAGGTATTCCATTCCTGGGTTCTTGAACCCGAGATTCACTCTACTTACTTCATGTTGATAGTGTTTGCTAGTCCCTTTAGGATATTAGTAACCTTTGCGATAGTCCTTAAAGTCCGTGGTATCTTCTTCTTCCAAATACCATGAACTACTTATGGCAGAAGTTCCTCGTTGAACTGAAATATCACAACAGGATTATTCTTGATGAGTTCTCCATTATATATTGTGGCTCTGCCAGTTCTACCTTTCTGCATGGGTTATCCGGAAGAAATATGTTGAACTTCGTTCGAGATGCTAAACCATGCATCCACAACTCAGAAAATTGTATGTTCCTTTGAGTTGTCCCTCTTTAGTTGTCTTCTGACCCTCGTCTATCAATTGATAGTCAAGATTATGTGTGCATTCGTTCATCGATGCCTATTACTCTTGTGGTCCGTCAAGCCATTCCATTCAGAATGGCTAGGAGAAACAAACTCCAGTACCTCTTCCATATCCAGGATTGGGTCAAAGAAGTTGTGCTCCGCAGATCAAATTGCTAATCCAGCTTTTGTTCTGTTCTACCCTGAAGTATTACCTTCTTTATGACAGGAATTTCATGAGAATTGCACCACCTTTTGTGAATTCTTGACATAGTGATACTTCTCGCCATCCTTTTTCGTTCCTCGGTTCCGCGTTGTTGCAGCCGGAGTGCCGACAAGTGAATCATGATGTGTGAACTCACTACTCCTAGCAACCCCATTGCTTGGTAGTTAATGGACAATAATTTCATTCTTAGCGTGTTGGTTTTTGAATCATCCTTCTAAGACTGATCGTGCTACCTAGTCCTTATTTTGGTGCACCCTTCGATTGATGAGTTAGGATCTTGTCAAGTCCTCACCCATTTGATCATATCGTCTTGCCCTCAAAAGCGAGATTGTTCTCGAGCTTAGTAACATATCGGTGGTTCGTGATTTCCGAAGATCTTCTCGGAAGTATTACCAGGTTGTCACCTGACCGCTATGTTGAGCTCGTGATCAAGTTGGTTTCTTGTGAACCACCTTCTCTCCAAGAATCGGTGTTAGATATCCCTGAGCTAGTTGGTTAAGCTAAACGACAACTTGGAGGGTTGGAAGATAAAAGCTTGCCTGACTTAGTTCGTTCCAAAGGGATATTCTTGTGTAGTGTGTGTTGAAGAAAGATGATATCTTCATCGATTGGTCCCTGTGATCAGTTGCTAGACCTATTGTCTTATCAATCCTTTGATTTGAGTGTGGGCTATCGTCAAATCAAGTCAGAACCAATGATGTTCGTAATGTTGTCTTCCTCGTGGTTGATCCCTCGAGCATACACCATTATATTTTTTGGGTCTGACCAATGCTATCACCGTGTTCACATGATGGTGGAAGTCCAGTGATATGGAAATTCCGATGAGTTGTTGTTGAGTCCATTGACAACATCCTTATCTCCTCCATGATGTTGTTGAACATTAAGTTAGTGTTGGAAACTTTTGAAAGCATTTTCTTCATGCTAGCTCATGAAGTACTTGTTTGATGGAAGGAGTGACTTCCTTTGATTCACGTGCATTTTGATGTAAGTTGCCGTCGTGAATTCGAGAAAGTTTGTTTTTGCTCCTTTGGAATCATCCCAAGTCGGTCATGCACGTGCGAAGAATTCTGTGGTCTGTTAGACTGATCATCTTCATTCCATATGTATATCCTAGCACACCAAGCCACTGATTGACTCGTTCAAGGAAAAGAAGTCTATGCTTGGGATCTAATCTATGGACTTGCGTAAAGACTTCGATATCCTCGATGATGGCTCCCAACCAGAACTCGGTAGTGTTTTATTGTAAGACTACCATGTGGGCATGCTTGTCTGGAACAACGTGTTCACATGTTTGTAGCAGATCCAGCTCATGTTTTGGAGCTTGCTATCGTAGTTCATCTCCCGAGAATCCCGCAACGTCATCTCGTCGATTTGTGTTGCAAACTTTCATTTTTCTTCCTAGATTCGATGGGTCTGGAATATTCTGACACCAACCAGATCTGAATCTCAGGCAGATATGATGGTTGGAACATTTCCCCAAGAACTATAATATTGGTTCCTCGATAACTGGTAAAGTGGATGTCGTGGCCAGCACCACCCAGCCGAAAGACCTATTATTGTAGTATCTTGATTGAAGAAGTTGGCCACCTCCCCATAGGGATTTCGTAGGATTTACCTCCGTAACTATTCCTTATGGATTCTATTGCTCCCAAAGTCCGACCTTTACTTGATGTTCTAGTTATCAAACCATATCTATGAATGGGTTACACTAGCACGTCAAGGAGAACATTAGAAGCGGAGTGCTAAATGGCTCTCGGTCGATCATCCAGATTTTGTTCCTTGGCTTCGCTAAGGTGAAATCTGAGAAGGTATTATCTTCCTTTGCATCTGCATCCTCCATCACCATTCATCATGGTAGCAAGTTGTGTTGCCAGGATCCTTGACACGGATATTGGTAAAACCTTGATGATTATGGAAATGCTCAAGTTCTTGAGAGCACGCTCAAGCGCTAGGTGTTATCTTCGGCACTAACTGAGGATCCTCTCCGTTTCCTCGACATGCTATGACCTACTCAAACAGTGAATTCACTCTCTATTGTTGGGTTCTTCCCTAGTTACCAGAATCATTCCCAGCATTTGCATTTTGTTCCCAGCTTGCACCACCAATGTGCCATTCTACCATGGGTCTCTTCCATTCCCGGTGATAAGCAAGTTCATCCATTACGTTGTCTTCAACAAGGTAATCCACATCATCCAAGTCCGAGTATGCCATTCTACCGACCCCCTCCAAATGATCGCTTGTGATTGCCTTAGGCTGGTATAAAGAGTTTCAATGATCTTTGAATCAAAAGTAGTTCTTTTTGCCACTTAAGGGGATATTTCTATGAGTCACCTTCCCTAAGGTGCATCGTTATGGTATCATGGCAACTCAACTCCTCGCTACGTTGGCAATCGTTTACCACCTTCTTAGGTGTGGAATTGTTGTCTACCTAGTGAACCCTCGTCATCTGTTCCACTCCATCTCTCTAGAGGTGTGCTTCGTGTCTCAACCCGAGAGATGGTTCTATGTCTCATTCCGTGAGTTAATCCTGAGTTGCTCATTCTTCAAGAAGATCGACCCTTCTAGAGTCTCCTTCTTCCCTCCATGTCATGTTGGCAGGATTTCTCAGAGCAAGACTTGAAGACAATGATGGTGATCGAATCAACGTTCAACTGAAGTGCACCCTGGATCGTGAAGATTGTACTAGTTTGCGTTTCCCCTTCATCCTACCCTACGCTTGAATCTCGAGACGAGATTCTTGTTTAGTGGGGGTGAGTTGTCACATCCCTAGCTTCTGGCAATGCACTAGGCTAGACCTCATGTGAGCATCATGTTTAAATTCAAATGAAATTGGAATTGAGGAATTTTCAAAGCCTCAGAATCCTTTAAAAAAAATGATGAAATGATCAAGATAAAAATTGCCTCAAATAAGTCCAAGAAAATGTTCTTGTTATCCTCTGGAAATATTGGCAAGAGGTAAAATCCAAACCAATATTTTCGGTATCTCAGAAACATTTATTTTGGGTATTTGAATTAAATCAATAGCTATTTGAATTGGACTTATATCTACTGTTAAATAAATATAGGTCCAATAATTCTAAAATATTTTTGTGGAGCATTGCTTTAATTCTTTTAGCTCCTAAAAATATTGTCAGAAGCAAAATAAATTGAATTGGTTTCAAAACCAAATTCAAAACAAACCTGCAAAATAGAAAACAGAATTAATAAAAAGAAAGAGAGAGAGAGAGACTACCTGGGCCACTTACCTGTAGCCGGCCCAGCTGGCCAGCTCCTCCCGCTGGCCCAGCCCACCTCCTCCCCTTTGTCTTCTTCGTCCCCTCGCAGCGAAGCAGCTCGGTGGCGAGCGCCGATGCCGCCTCGGCCACCTCCTGCCTCCCTGCTTACCTCCGCTACTCCCTGGAAACGCCATGCGGCTCCCTCAGGCCTCTCTCAACTCCCTCCTGTGCTCATCCCCTTCTCCTGCTCTCCCTCTCGCTCCGCACCTCGGACCCGAACGGAGCCATCGCCATCGACGCCGTTCGCCGCGGCCACCATCCCCCTCTCGCCTCCCCGACGCCTCCCAGAGCTCCGCAGTGCCTCCCTCGACCTCCTCGACGTCTCACGCGACCAGAAGGGCCCCGAGCAGCCGCCATCGTCATCATCCCCAAGCTTCGGCCCCGGCGCCGTTCTCCGTCGAATTCGGCCACTCCGGCGCGCCCCCGAGCTCGCTGACCCTCCCTGCACGATCCCCGTGAGTCCCTGCTTCGTTTCCCCCTAACCCCAAGTCCGATTTCGAGCTCTAGCCGCCCCCTCTACCGGAGCCGAGACGCTCCGCCGCACGGACTCGTCGCCGGCGAAGCCCCGGTGACCAAATGGCCCCGCGCGTGCGTCCGTTGCACTCGCAACGACCCGTGGAGCAACGCTAGCGTGGCAGCTAGCTTGTTTGCAAGCCGCAGCACTAACCCCGCACCCACCCGAGCTCCGGCCGCCGCCTCGGGCTCCATTCCGGCGAACCCCGGCCACCCCCGCACCTCCCGTTGGCCCCCCTAGATGCGCACGGGCACGGGCTACCTTCTGGTGCCCTCCGCGCGTCCAGCCGCCGCCCGTAGCGCAACCCCGGTGAACTTCCGCCGCGTTTCGGGTCGCCGCCGGCCGAACTCCGGTGGCCAGTGACGTGGCGCTGTCATTAGCCACTAATGACCACGCTAAACACCCCCACAGACACTGACAGCGGGCCCCGTAGCGGGTCAAAGCCGAGTCAACGCGGGATTAGCCCCTGTGCCGCTGACGTGTGGACCCCGCGTGTCAGATTTGACCTGGACCTGGTCGTTGACTCACTGACGTCATGCTGGCGTCAGGCTGACGCAATTAAATCATTTCTGGATTTAATTTAATTCTGAAATTCCAGAAAATAGCTAAAACTTCTAAAATTCATAGAAAATTAACCGTAACTCCAAATTAAATAATTTATATATGAAAAATTATCAGAAAAATTCAAGGAATCCATCTGTACCATTTTCATGCATGTTAGGACAACTTATCACTACTGTTTAGGGCAAATGAAGTGAAGGGCATTTAGATAATCACATATGGAGTTTGAATTTGAATCTTGTATTCAAACCAACTTCATTTAATCTGTTGCTAGTTGCATTAGCTCAAAACACATTCATATTGCCATGTCATGAGCATGCATCATATTGTGCATTGCATTGATTGTATTTCTTCTTTGTTGCCGGTATTTGTCCCCTCTCGATAGACGTGATACCGATGATGTGATCGTTGACACTGATGAAGACTCAATGTTATCTTCAGAAGTGCCAGGCAAGCAAAACCCCCTTGTTCATTCCGATACAATCCTACTCTCTCGCTCCTGCTCTCTTTTACTGCATTAGGACAACAACGACATATTTGATACTTGCTGCGGTAGCTGAACCCTTTATCCTTTGCATGACCTGTCATTGCCACAGTAAATAGATGAAACCCACTAGCATGAGTAGGAGTTGTTTGAGCCCTGTTGTGCCTACTCATTCATGCTTGTTTGTCATGCCTGCTACTGCTTAGAGTCGAGTCAGGTCTGATTCATCGGGGATGAATCAGAGGCGTGTGAACATGTCCTACTGTGTGTGAGCTAAGTGTGTGAACACGATTTGGTAAAGGTAGCGGTGAGAGGCCATGTAGGAGTACATGGTGGGTTGTCTCATTGCAGCCGTCCTCAGGAAACGAGTTCTGTGTTTGTGATCCATGATCAGTTACTACCACACATTGGGCTCCGGGCGCTCCAAGCCCTCTCAACTTATTAATCAACTTGATCTCTGTCCAGGAGTTGCAACTAGTTTCTGGTGTTTGTAGGCAGTGTTAGTAGTCTACCAAGTGGCACCCGGTACAGGTGGGCTTGGGACAGACTAGGCACAGTGGCCCGGTGTACCAAGTGGCACCCGGTTGGTGGGCTTGGGAACCCTGCACACATCGTTTGGGGCCGTAAGCGACACCCCGGCCGGATCTCCTTGCGGATGGAACCTGAATAGGCGATAAACCTGGACTAGAGACTTGTTCGGTTAGTCAGGTCGTGGCCGACTCCCTCGCCCGGCTTCCGCTTGAAGGTTGCCGAGGTACATGACGTGTACAGGGCGGTAAGTGGCGAGAGCGTGTGTGAAGAAGTACACCCCTACAGGGTTAACATCATCTATTCGAATAGCCGGATTCCTCGGATATGGAAACTTGGACCCCTTGCATAGTTCATAGACAAGTGAAAGTGGATACTCTAAAATACGCAAGATAAGCGTGAGTGCTATGGATGGCATTCTCGTAGGGAGACGGGAGCGGATCCATAGTGGTGTATTGATATGGTGAATATGTGGACTCGTGTGCGCCACCTCAAAAGAGTTGCTTGCAGTCGTAGTTAGGATAGCCACCGAGTCAAAGCTGGCTTGCTGCAGTTAAACCCCACCACCCCTTTGTTGATAATGATGCATATGTAGTTAGTTCTGATGTAAGTCTTGCTGGGTACATTTGTACTCACGTTTGCCTATTTTATGTTTTGCAGAGAGACTTCAGTCTCACTAGTAGTTCCGCTTGGACTTCGACGTTTAGCTTGATACCTCAGCTACGATCTTGTGCCCTCGGCAGGATCTGATAGATAGTCAGGCTTCTCAGCCTTTTTCATTTATAGATGTCTGTACTCAGACATGATAGCTTCCGCTTGTGCTTTGACTTGTATGCTCTGATTGTTGAGTCATGAGAACCATGTTTGTAATGTCTCGCTCCTCGGAGCCTATTGAATAAACTACTTGAGTCGTAGAGTCATTTTGTGATGCCATGTTGTATTGCACATATCGAGCATATTGTGTGTATGTTATTGAAATGCTTGGTATGTGTGGGATCTGACGATCTAGTTGTTTATCTTTAGTAGCCTCTCTTACCGGGAAATGTCTCCTAGTGTTACCGCTGAGCCATGGTAGCTTGCTACTGCTCTGGAACACTTAGGCTGGCCGGCATGTGTCCTTCTTCGTTCCTGTGTCTGTCCCTTCGAGGAAATGTCACGCTTTGAGTACCGGAGTCCTGTTAGCCTGCTACAGCCCGGTTTACCGGAGTCCTGCTAGCCCAGTGCTACAGCCCGGACCCACTTGCTGATGACCGACACGTTCGAAGCTGGGTCATGAATGCCTGTCCCTGTAAGTCTGTGCCACTTTGGGTTTACGACTAGTCATGTCAGCCCGGGCTCCTTATCATATGGATGCTAGCGACACTATCATATACGTGAGCCAAAAGGCGCAAACGGTTCCGGGCAAAGGTAAGGCGACACCCGTGGGATACCGTGCGTGAGGCCGCAAAGTGATATGAGGTGTTACCGGCTAGATCGATGTGACATCGAGTCGGGGTCCTGACAATGGCGTTCATAGCGGAGGATTCCAGTGCACGCTTGATAACACTGCACTACAGTTTGACCATGCGTGGGCTCGAAGAGGCGCCAAATGTATCGTCAGTGAGCCTGTTCCCGCGCTACCGTGTAGTTTCCCACGCAAGCTTCCCGCCCGGCTTGGTTTGCCACGCGTCGGCTAGAAAAAGGACAAATCGTGGGCGTTTATTGGCAAAAAGCTTTGTAAAAACAAAGTGTGTGGAATGACTTTGGTCATAAGTTTACCCATGGGTGATGAGGCCAAAGTTACATAGAAGGGTGATGATGGACACTCGAGTGAGATAATTAATTCTGCGCTCTACAAGACACACGATGGAAGAAACCAACTGTGTGCAATAATGTTGAACATCGCAGTCGAGTTAGCTATACAGATCGTGTGCTGTGAGATCGACAAGGTAAACATATTCTAGAATGGTTAATAAAATCAAATCTAAGACCATTGCATGTTAAGGTCAAAATAGTGCTA
The DNA here is from genome assembly GCF_002162155.2 of Triticum dicoccoides. Taxonomy (NCBI): domain Eukaryota; kingdom Viridiplantae; phylum Streptophyta; class Magnoliopsida; order Poales; family Poaceae; genus Triticum; species Triticum dicoccoides. Next base: position 440,917,853 of record NC_041381.1, read on the forward strand.
CCAATATACGAGTCTCATACGATGCCATTTCAACAATTGTACCACAGAAGCTCGAAATATTACAAGGTTCAAATTCCAGAGTTATACGACTCAAATTCAAAGATTACAAGGTTCAAACTGATATTAGAAATGAAATTCAGCTCATCAGCTGCAAACGCTCGCGCTGATCCACTGAACATTTTTATCAGAGAGGTTCGAACTAATATTACCACTTCTAAGTCTGGTTTCGAAACCTCACAACTTTTGCAAAGGAGTCAGCCACTGAGAAGTCATGTATCGGGTTGACACGATGACTTCCAATTACTCTGTCATCTGATGTTCCAAAATGAAATTCAGCATTTTTGGAGCCTATTCCATTCTCCCGTAGGCGCCAGCGCTGATCAATAAACCATTCATTTTTGCAAAATAAATGTAGGGAAAACCTCATTACCTTTAGCACCCTTGCTCTGACAACAAAGAACCTGGCGAATATAATCTCCGGTAAGGTCCCTCGGTAGGAGTTCAAAGTAATTTCTGAGAGATGCAGATCTAGGCATTCGACATGATTGTTATATTGTATCACATTATCCACCACTGGGCCTAATCTTATCTGCAATAGAAGAAAATGTGTTAGTGCCTAGATGCAGTTTTGAACACTACTACAGGCCTATTTGGTTTGCAGGATTTGTAAAATGCACTAACATGAAATCTTCGATCTGGCATGATTAACATGGGCATTAACATGCCATCTTCGATCGTCACAAGATGTTGGAGTGGATGAAAAGTTCCCTAAGAAAATTAGTACAAATGAGTCCAAAGGAGAAATGCATATGGATTGTAACCATATGGATCAACCATTGTCATTGTAAATTTGTTGGGGGCGCGGCCAGCCCTCCTGCGGCCCTCCTCTCTCTCCACTAAGGTGTTGATGTAGAATCCCACTACTCACACTTCATCAGAGAGGCTATGGTGTTGATGTAGAAGCCCTCTGTGATTGATTCCCCCTCCGGCGGAGGGCCGGAAAAGGCCCCAAGATGGGATCTCACGGGTACAGAAGGTTGTGGCAGTGGAAATAGGGTTTCGTGGTGCTCTCGGATGTTTTCAGGGTATATGAGTATATATAGGCAAAAGAAGTCGGTCAGGGGAGCCACGAGGGGCCCATGAGGGTGGGGGCATGCCTACCCCCCTGGGCACGCCTCCCTGCCTCGTGGCCGCCTCGTTGCATCCTTGACGTCCACTGCAAGTCTCCTGGATTGCGTTTGTTCCAAAAATGACTCTCCCGAAGGTTTCATTCCGTTTGGACTCCGTTTGATATTCCTTTTCTGCGAAACACTGAAATAGGCAAACAATAGCAATTTGGATTGGGCCTCCGGTTGGTTAGTCCCAAAAATAATATAGAAGTGTATAATAAAGCCCATTAAACATAAAAAACAGATAATATAATAGCATGGAACAATCAAAAATTATAGATACGTTGGAGACGTATCAAGCATCCCCAAGCTTAAATCCTGCTCGTCCTCGAGTAGGTAAATGATAAAAACAGAATTTTTGATGTGGAATGCTACCTAACATAATTCTTAATGTAATTTTCTTTATTGTGGCATGAATGTACAGATCCAAAAGATTCAAGATAAAGTTTTAATACTTCAAGCATGCTAACCAAGCAGTTTATGTGTTATCAAAATAACATAGCCAAAGAAAGCTTATCCCTACAAAATCATATAGTTTGGCCATGCTTCATTTTCGTCACACAAAATGCTCCCATCATTCACAACCACGGTTTCAGCCAAGCAATTGATTTATAATTTTTAACGCGCTTCAGCCTATTCAACCTTCACGCAATACATGAGCAAAAGCCATGGACATAGCACTATGGGTGGAGTAGAGTATGATGATAGGGATTGTGTGAGAAAACAAAAAAGGAGGAAGTCTCACATTGACGCGGCTAATCAACGGACTATGGAGATGCCCATCAATTGATGTCAATACGAGGAGTAGGGATTGCCATGCAACGGATGCACTAGAGCTATAAATGTATGAAAGCTCATCAAAAAGAAACTAAGTGGGTGTGGATCCAACTTGCCTGCTCACGAAGACCTAGGGCATTTTGAGGAAGCCCATCAATGTAATAAACAAGCCAAGTTCTATAATGAAAAATTCCCACTAGTATATGAAAGTGACAAAATAAGAAACTCTCTATCACGAAGATCATGGTGCTATTTTGAAGCACAAGTGTGGAAAAAGGATAGTAACATTGTCCCTTCTCTCTTTTTCTCTCATATTTTTTTTATTTGGGCTTCTTTGGCCTCTTTTTTTCTTTTTTTTGTTTGGGCTTCTTTGGCCTCTTTTATTTTTCATAAACTCCGGAGACTCATCCCGACTTGTGGGGGAATCATAATCTCCATCATCCTTTCCTTGCATCACACTTCTATTTATTTACAACTCAAGAATTACAACTCAATACTTAGGACAAAATATGACTCTATGTGAATGCCTCCGGCGGTGTCCCAGGATATGAAATGAATCAAGAGAGACATGTATTAAAGAATTATAAAGGTGGCTTTGCCACGAATACGGTGTCAACTACATGATCATGCAAAGCAATATGACAATGGTGGAGCGTGTCATAATAAATGTAACGGTGGAAAGTTACATGGCAATATATCTCAGAATGGCTATGGAAATGCCATAATAGGTAGGTATGGTGGCTGTTTTGAGGAAGATATAAGGAGGTTTATGTGTGATAGAGCATATCATATCACAGGGTTTAGATGCACCAGTGAAGTTTGGACCAACTCTCAAGGTGAGAAAGGGCAATGCATGGTACCGTAGAGGCTAGCAAATTGCAGAAGGGTAAGAGTGCGTATAATCCATGGACTCACATTATTAAAGAACTCATATACTTATTGCAAAAGTTTATTAGCCCTTGAAGCAAAGTACTACCACGCATGCTCCTAGGGGAAAGGTTGGTAGGAGTTAACCATCGCGCGATCCCGACCTCCACTCATAAGGAAGGCAATCAAAGAACACCCCATGCTTCAAATTTGTCACACAACGTTCACGATACGTGCATGCTACGAGACTTGCCAACTTTAACACAAGTATTTCTCAATTTTATAATTACCCAACTAGCATGACTCTAACATTACCACCTTTATATCTCAAAACAATTATCAAATATTAAATTTATCATAGTGTTTAATGCACTCCATATGAAAGTTTTTATTTTACCCAACTTGGATGCCTATCATATTAGGACTAATTTTATAACCAAAGCAAATTACCATGTTGTTCTAAAAGACTCTCAAAATAATATAAGTAAAGCATGAGAGATCAATAATTTCTACAAAATAAAAACACCGCCATGCTCTAAAAAGGTATAAGTGAAGCACTAGAGCAAAATTGTCTAACTCAAAAGATATAAGTGAAGCACATAGAGTATTCTAATAAATTCTGATTCATGTGTGTCTCTCCAAAAGGTGTGTACAAAAAGGATAATTGTGTTAAACTAAAAATCAAAGTCTCAAATCATACAAGATGCTCCAAGCAAAACACATATCATGTGGTGAATAAAAATATAGCATCAAGTAAAGTTACCGATGGACGAAGACGAAAGAGGGGATGCCTTCCGGGGCATCCCCAAGATTAGGCTTTTGGTTGTCCTTGAATTTTACATTGGGGTGCCTTGGGCATGCCAGTGCTTAGGCTCTTGCCACTCCTTATTCCATAATACATCAAATCTTTACCCAAAAACTTGAAAACTTCACAACACAAAACTCAACAAAAAATCTCATGAGCTCCATTAGTGCAGGAAAACAAACCACCACTTTAAGGTACTATAATGAACTCATTATTTATTTATATTGGTGTAAAACCTAATGTATTCCAACTTCTCTATGGTTTCATACCCCCCCCCCCC
>NC_041381.1:440921997-440923207 GCF_002162155.2 Triticum dicoccoides
CACACGAAAAACAGAATCTGTCAAAAACAGAACAGTGTGTAGCAATCTGTAACTCTCGAATACTTCTGGAACCCCAAAAATTCTACCAAATTAGGAAGTCCTAGATAATTTTTCTATTAATATTCTTTAAAAAGAATAAACTGAAAATCACATTTCTGTGATTTAATAAATTATTCTCGTGCGTGCAAAAGTTTTTGTTTTTCAGCAAGACCAAATTAACTAACACCGTAGGTTATCCTAAAGGATTTACTTGGCACAAACACTAATTAAAACACAAAACCACATCTAACCAGAGGCTAGATGAATTATTTATTACTAAACAGGAACAAAAAACAAAGAACAAAAATAAAATTGGGTTGACTCCTGTTGGTGTACTAGAGTAGGGATACCCTAGTATCCCGAACTTGTGCACGGGCAGTTGCAGCACCCCGCGGCAAGGCTTGCCGGGCGACCGCCAAGATCCTCCATGGCTCCTTTCGAGCCATTCAAGAACAAAGTATTCAAGCCAAGGAGACAAGGCCCCGGCAAGAGGAGCTTGCCGGGAAGGCCAACCAAGGCATCTCAAGGAACTTGCCGCGACACGCCACGCGCCCCGGCAAGGCCTGGTGAGCGACAAGCTTCCGGGCGCGACAAGACAACGACCACGGCAAGACGCTTGCCGCGGCAAGTAACCACCCTGTACCTGCGCTCCAGCACATCCACCAACGTGTCGCCCTGGGGCCTTCCCAGGCGCGCGTGGCAAGAGACTGTGCAGCCCGCGGTGCGAGGTGGCAAGCGGCGTTGACAAGATTACCGTCGTGGCGAACGGTGGCGTCCCTGACGGTCCTTTCCTGCACTGTTTGGGCGACACAAACGGGCATTTAATGCCTTTGTCCCCCGCCGTCAGGGTTAGGTAGGATACACTGTACAGGTAGCTGTACCAACCGCTACTCCTTTTCCATTTTTACCCTTGTCTACGTTGCCACCTGTCGGTGACCCCTTTAGCATATAAAAGGAGGCCCATGCGCAACGTAGAGGGGGGTTTCGGCTCATTTTGAAGCCAGAGAAACACTCACGCTCGGTCTCGTTAGCTGCTAGAGTGCACTGTAGCACTCAGCGCTCCCGAGCAAGAACTCAATACACTAAAACATGCAGCAGTAGGAGTGTTATCTCTCCGGAGAGCTCCGAAGCTGGGTAAACTGCTCGTGTGCTTCGCCTCGATCCGCTCTTC
>NC_041381.1:440923428-440954725 GCF_002162155.2 Triticum dicoccoides
GGTCCCATAGGTGTTCGTGGATCTATTTCGAAGCCAGAGAAACACTCACGCTCGGTCTCGTTAGCTGCTAGAGTGCACTGTAGCACTCAGCGCTCCCGAGCAAGAACTCAATACACTAAAACATGCAGCAGTAGGAGTGTTATCTCTCCGGAGAGCTCCGAAGCTGGGTAAACTGCTCGTGTGCTTCGCCTCGATCCGCTCTTCGTGCGATCTCCGCCCCCCGCCGAACCGAAAGGGGCTCGGTCCGTCGGTCCCATAGGTGTTCGTGGATCAGCTTCCCCGACAACTCCCAACAAGCGCTGTCGTTTAACGCCCCTAGCTAGGCATAAAAGCGAGAATAGATCTAAGTATTGCCATCTTTGGTATTCAATTCATAGGTGGCTCTCATAATACTTTCATAAGGTAATTTGATTTTCTTCCTAGGAAAGTGTTCTATGACTTTCCTTAATGGAAATTGGGATCTAATATTTCCTTCTTTCATATCAATAATTGCACCAATCGTTCTAAGGAAAGGTCTACCAAGAATAATGGGACATGAAGGATTGCAATCTATATCAAGAACAATAAAATCTACGGGCACATAATTCCTATTTGCAACAATAAGAACATCATTAATCCTTCCCATAGGTTTCTTAATGGTAGAATCCGCAAGGTGCAAGTTTAAAGAGCAATCATCAAATTCACGGAAACCTAACACATCACACAAAGTTTTTGGAATCGTGGAAACACTAGCACCCAAATCACACAAAGCATAGCATTCATGCTCTTTAATTTTAATTTTAATAGTAGGTTCCCACTCATCATAAAGTTTTCTAAGGATAGAAACTTCTAATTCAAGTTTTTCTTGATAAGATTGCATTAAAGCATCAACGATATGTTTAGTAAAAGCTTTATTTTGACTATAAGCATGAGGAGAATTTAACACGGATTGCAACAAGGAAATACAATCTATTAAAGAACAATTATCATAATTAAATTCCTTGAAATCCAAAATAGTGGGTCCATTGCTATGTAAAGCTTTGACCCCTTCAATCTCGCTTTTACCATTTTTTGCATCAAGATCTAAAAACTCTGAATCATTGGAATGCCTCTTAACTAAAGTTGACTCATCTCTAGTCCTATCATTACCAAGATTCATATTGAAAAACAAAGATTTAATAGGAGACACATCAATTACTTTCAGATCTTCATCCTTATTATCATGAAAACTAGAAGAACATGCTTTCACAAAGCAATCCTTTTTAGCACGCATCCTAGCGGTTCTTTCTTTGCACTCATCAATGGAAATTCTCATAGCTTTGAGGGACTAATTGATATCATGCTTAGGTGGAATAGGTCCAAGTTTCAAAGAATCAACATCAAGAGAAATTCTATCCACGTTCCTAGGCAACTCATCAATCTTAGGCAATTTTTCTTCAAGCAAAGCATTGAAATTCTTTTGAGAAATAATAAACTCTTTAACACTAATATCAAAATCAGAGGGCAACTTATTAAAATTTCCATAAGAGTGGTTGTAGGAATTACCATAATTATTAGAGGAATTACTAGGGAACGACCTAGGATTAAAGTTTCCTCTATAAGCGTTGTTACCAAAATTGTTCCTACCAACAAAATTCACATCCATAGATTCATTATGATTCTCAATTAAAGTGGATAAAGGCATATCATTAGGATCGGAGGAAACACTCTTATTAGCAAACAATTTCATAAGTTCATCCATCTTTCCACTCAAAACATTAATCTCTTCTATCGCATGAACCTTTTTACTAGTAGATCTTTTGGTGTGCCATTGAGAATAATTAATCGTAATATTATCTAGGAGTTTAGTAGCTTCTCCTAAAGTGATTTCCATAAAAGTGCCTCCCGCAGCCGAATCTAAAAGATTTCTAAAAGCAAAATTCAACCCGGCATAAATTTTTTGTATGATCATCCATAAATTCAAACCATGTGTAGGGCAATTACGTATCATTAATTTCATTCTCTCCCAAGCTTGTGCAACATGTTCATGATCAAGTTGCTTAAAATTCATAATATCGTTTCTAAGGGAGATGATCTTAGCAGGAGGAAAATACTTAGAGATAAAAGCATCTTTGCACTTATTCCACGAATCAATACTATTTTTAGGCAAAGACGAAAACCAAGTTTTAGCATAATCTCTAAGTGAAAACGGAAATAGCTTCAATTTAACAATATCATTATCCACATCTTTCTTCTTTTGCATATCACACAAATCAACAAAGTTGTTTAGATGTGTAGCGGCATCTCACTAGGAAGGCCAGAGAATTGATCTTTCATGACAAGATTCAACAAAGCAACATTAATTTCGCAAGATTCAGCATCGGTAATAGGAGCAATCAGAGTGCTAAGAAAATTATTGTTGTTGGTATTGGAAAAATCACACAATTTAGTATTATCTTGAGCCATCATGACAAACAATCCAACACAGAAGCACACAAGAGGCAAGCAAAAAAGAGGCGAATGGGAAAAAGAGGGCGAATAAAATGGCAAGGGTGAAGTGGGGGAGAGGAAACCGAGAGGCAAATGGCAAATAATGTAATGCGAGGGATAAGAGTTTATGATGGGTACTTGGTATGTCTTGACTTGAGCGTAGACTCCCCGGCAACGGCGCCAAAAATCCTTCTTGCTACCTCTTGAGCATGCGTTGGTTTTCCCTTGAAGAGGAAAGGGTGATGCAGCAAAGTAGCGTAAGTATTTCCCTCAGTTTTTGAGAACCAAGATATCAATCCAGTAGGAGGTTACATTCAAATCCCTCGTACCTACACAAACAAATAAGAACCTTGCAACCAACGTGATAAAGGGGTTGTCAATCCCTTCACGTCCACTTGCAAAAATGAGATCTGATAGGGATAATAAGACAAATATTTTTGGTATTTTTATGATATAGATTGGAAAGTAAAGAGTGCAAAATAAAATAGATAGGAAACTTATATGATGGAAAATAGACCCGGGGGCCATAGGTTTCACCAGTGGCTTCTCTGAAGATAGCATAAGTATTACAGTGGGTGAACAAATTAATGTCGAGCAATTGATAGAAAAGTGCATAGTTATGAGAATATCTTGGCATGATCATGTATATAGGCATCACGTCCGCGACAAGTAGATCAAAACGATTTTGCATCTACTACTATTACTCCACACATCAACCGCTATCCAGCATGCATCTAGAGTATTAAGTTCATCAGAACAGAGTAACGCATTAGGCAAGATGACATGATGTAGAGGGATAAACTCAAGAAATATGATATAAACCCCATCTTTTTATCCTCGATGGCAACAATACAATAAGTGCCTTGCTGCCCCTGTTGTCACTAGGAAAGGACACCGCAAGATTGAACCCAAAGCTAAGCACTTCTCCCATTGCAGGAAAGATCAATCTAGTAGGCCAAACCAAACTGATAATTCAAAGAGACTTGCAAAGATAACAAATCATACATAAAAGAATTCATAGGAGATTCAAATATTGTTCATAGATAATCTTGATCATAAACCCACAATTCATCGGATCTCGATAAACACACCGCAAAAAGTATTACATCGAATAGATCTCCAAGAAGATCGAGGAGAACTTTGTATTGAGATCCAAAGAGAGAGAACAGGCCATCTAGCTAATAACTATGGACACGAAGGTCTGAGGTAAACTACTCACACTTCATCGGAGAGGCTATGGTGTTGATGTAGAAGCCCTCTGTGATCGATTCCCCCTCCGGCGGAGCGCCGGAAAAGGCCCCAAGATGGGATCTCACGGGTACAGAAGGTTGCGGCGGTGGAAATAGGGTTCGTGGTGCTCTCGGATGTTTTCAGGGTATATGAGTATATATAGACGAAAGAAGTCGGTCAGGGGAGCCATGAGGGGCCCACGAGGGTGGGGGCGCGCCTATCCCCCTAGGCGCGCCCCCCTGCCTCGTGGCCGCCTTGTTGCTTCCTTGACGTCCACTCCAAGTCTCCTGGATTGCGTTTTTTCCAAAAACGACTCTCCCGAAGGTTTCATTCCGTTTGTACTCCATTTGATATTCCTTTTCTGCGAAACACTGAAATAGGCAAAAAACAGCAATTTGGACTGGACCTCCGGTTAATAGGTTAGTCCCAAAAAATAATATAAAAGTGTATAATAAAGCCCATTAAACATCCAAAACAGATAATATAATAGCATGGAACAATAAAAAATTATAGATACGTTGGAGACGTATCAAGATTATATTCGCCAGGTTCTTTGTTGTCAGAACAAGGGTGCTGAAGGTATTGAGGTTTGCCCCACATTTATTTCACAAAAATGAATGGTTTGTTGATTAGCGCCGGCGCCTGCGACAGAATGGAATAGGCTCCAAAAATGTTGAATTTCATTTTGGAACTTCAGATGACAGAGTAATCGGAAGTCATCATGTCAACATGACTTATCAGTGGCTGACCCCTTTGCAAAAGTTGTGAGGCTTCGAAACCAGACTTAGAAGTGGTAATATTAGTTTGAACCTCTCTGATATCAATGTTCAGTGGATCAGCGCGAGCGTTTGCAGCTGATGAGCTGAATTTCATTTCTAATATCAGTTTGAACCTTGTAATATTCGAATTTGAGTTGTATAACTCTGGAATTTGAACCTTGTAATATTTTGAGCTTCTGTGGTGCAATCTTTGAAATGGCATCGTATGAGATTCGTATATTGGTAGCACTATTTTGACCTTAATATGCAATGGTCTTAGATTTGATTTTATTAACCATTCTAGAATCTGTTTACCTTGTCGATCTCACAGCACACGATCTGTATAGCTAACTCGACTGCGATGTTCGACATTATTGCACACAGTTGGTTTCTTCCATCGTGTGCCCTGTAGAGCGCAAAATTAATTATCGCACTCGAGTGTCCTCATCACCCTTCTGTGTAACTTTGACCTCATCACCCACGGGTAAACTTATGACCAAAGTCATTCCACACACTTCGTTTTTACAAAGCTTTTTGCCAATAAACGCCCATGATTTGTCCCTCTTCTAGCCGACGTGTGGCAAACCAAGCTGGGCGGGAAACTAGCACGGGAACAGGCTCACTGACGATACATTTGGTGCCTCTTCGAGCCCACGCGTGGTTAAACTGCGGTGTGGTGTTTTCAAGCATGCACTGGAATCCTCCGCTATGAACGTCGTGACAAGACATGGCGATTAGAGGCCGGCTGGCCCCATTTGTTACAGCGGCCATTTAAGCCTCTTGTGCCTCTTCAACCTTTCGATTGTGCCCCACCATTGTAAGAAGCACACCCACCACGACAAGTTCTTAGAGGGTATCTTGCGCGGCTCCAATAGCGCTCCGAGCGGCTACCGACGACTGATATGTCTCCAACGTGTCTACTTTTCCAAACACTTTTTCCCTTATTTTAGAATGTAATTTGCATGATTTGAATGAAACTAACCCGGACTGACGCTGTTTTCAGCAGAACTGCCATGGTATTGTTTATTGTGCAAAAATAAAAATCTCGGAATGACCTGAAAATCCACGGAGATAACTTTTGGAAAATATAAAAAATACTGGCGAAAGAATCAAGGCCAGGGGGCCCACACCCTGTCCACAAGGGTGGGGGGCGCGCCCCCTCCCCCTGGGCACGCCCCACTATGTTGTAGGCCCCCTGATGCTCCACCGACCTCAACTTCAACTCTATATATTCTGTTTCACGGAGAAAAAAATCAGAGAGAAAGTTTCATCATGTTTTACGATACGGAGCCGCCGCCAAGCCCTATTCTCTCTCGGGAGGGCTGATCTGGAGTCTGTTCGGGGCTCCGGAGAGGGGGATTCATCGTCGTCATCATCATCAACCATCCTCCATCACCAATTTCATGATGCTCACCGCCGTGCGTGAGTAATTCCATCGTAGGCTTGCTGGACAGTGATGGGTTGGATGAGATTTACCATGTAATTAAGTTAGTTTTGTTAGGGTTTGATCCCTAGTACGCACTATGTTCTGAGATTGATGTAGCTATGACTTTGCTATGCTTAATGCTTGTCACTAGGGCCCGAGTGCCATGATTTCAGATCTGAACCTATTATGCTTTCATGAATATATGTGAGTTCTTGATCCTATCTTGCAAGTCTATAGTCACCTATTATGTGTTATGATCCGACAACCCCAAAGTGACAATAATCGGGATACTTCTCTGTGATGACCGTAGTTTGAGGAGTTCATGTATTCACTAAGTGCTAATGCTTTGGTCCGGTTCTCTATTAAAAGGAGGCCTTAATATCCCTTAGTTTCCACTAGGACCCCGCTGCCACGGTAGGGTAGGACAAAAGATGTCATGCAAGTTCTTTTCCATAAGCACGTATGACTATATTCGGAATACATGCCTACATTACATTGATGAACTGGAGCTAGTTCTGTGTCACCCTATGTTATAACTATTACATGAGGAATCGCATCCGACATAATTTTCCATCACTGATACAATGCCTACGAGCTTTTCACATATTGTGCTCTGCTTATTTACTTTTCCGTTGCTACTGTTACAATCACTACAAAACTGCTATCTTTACTTTTGCCACTGTTACCATTACTATCATACTACTTTGCTACTAAATACTTTGCTGCAGATACTAAGTTATCCAGGTGTGGTTGAATTGACAAGTCAACTGCTAATACTTGAGAATATTCTTTTGCTCCCCTTGTGTCGAATCAATAAATTTGGGTTGAATACTCTACTCGAAAGTTGTTGCGATCCCCTTTACTTGTGGGTTATCAAGACTAATTTATGGCGCCGTTGTCGGGGATCATAGCTCTATTCTTTGAGTCACTTGGGATTTATATCTGCTGATCACTATGCAGAACTTGAAAGACGCAACAACTAAGATTTTTCCCTCAACTATGAGGGGAGGTAAGGAATTGCCATCTAGCTCTGCACTAGATTCTCCTTCTATTTTGAGTAAGCTTGCAACACCTAAACCTGCTACTGCTATGAATTCTTATATGTCGCATGTTATTGATGATGCCACTTCTGCTATGCATGGTACTTATGATGAAACTACTTCTGTGCTTGATACTACTTTGCCATTAGGTGAATTTCTAGATGAACAACTTGCTAGGGTTAGAGAGAATGAAATTATTGAAGATGAAATTATTGATGATAGTGATGATGAAGGTTCTCCCCCTAAGTATGAATTGCCTGTTGTTCCTGAGGGTTATGTTATGGATGAAGAAACTGCTAGAGATCTTTTTGCTTGCAATGATAGATCCGATCTTAAGAAATTAGTAGCTAAACTTAAACAGAAAACTCTGAATGCTAGAATGAAATATGACCCTGCTTTTGCTACTTCACCTATCTTCGTTACTGATAAGGATTATGAATTCTTTGTTGATCCTGAGATAATTACTTTGGTTGAATCTGATCCTTTTTATGGCAATGAATCTGAACTGTTGTGGCACATCTTACCAAGTTAAATGATATAGCCACCCTGTTTACTAATGATGAGAACTCTCGCTATTATTATATCCTTAAGATATTTCCGTTCTCATTAAAGGGTGATGCAAAAACTTGGTTTAATTCTCTTGATCCTGGTTGTGTGCGTAGTCCCCAGGATATGATTTATTACTTCTCTGCTAAATATTTCCCTGCTCATAAGAAACAAGCTGCCTTGCGGGAAATATATAATTTTGTGCAAATTGAAGAAGTGAGTCTCCCACAAGCTTGGGGGAGGCTTCTCCGATTACTTAATGCTTTGCCTGATCATCCTCTTAAGAAAAATGAAATACTTGATATCTTTTATAATGGACTAACCGATGCTTCCAAGGACTACTCTGATAGTTGTGCTAGTTGTGTTTTCAGGGAAAGAACAATCCACCAAGCTGAATTGCTATTGAATAATATGTTGACTAATGAAAATAATTGGACTCTTCCTAAGCCAATTCCTGAGGCAATTCCTGAGCCAATTGAGCCAACTCCTGAGCCTATTCTTAAACCAACTCCGAAGAAGAGGGGTGTTTTATTTCTCAGTCCTGAAGATATGAAAGAGGAAAAGAAATCAATGAAAGAAAAAGGTATTAAAGCTGAAGATGTTAAGAATTTAACTCCTATTGAAGAAATACATGGTCTTAATATACCGCATGTTGAAGAAACACGTTTTCTTGATAACCCGACACAGGTAGTAAAGGTAAATTCTCTCTATAGATATGATAAGGTTGAAATCCCGTCTACTAAATTTCATAGCCAATTCTTAGATGAATTTGATGACTTTATGGCTAGACAAGAAAGTTTTAATGCTTATGTTGGTAGAGAATTAAAGAGTAATGTGTTCATGATAGGACGCTTGAGTGATTATATGGCTAGAGTTAAAGGTGAACTTAAACTCATTAGCAAATATTATTTTTATGGTTACCACTCAAGCTAAGCAAGCACTTAAAGCTCAAAGTGATTTGCTTGATGAATTAAATAATAAACATGACTTTTCTGTTAGAGTGGCTACTAGAACAGGTAGAATGACTCAGGAACCTTTGTATCCTAAAGGCCACCCTAAGAGAATCGAGCAAGATTCTCAGAGAAATAATTTAGAGGCACCTAGCTCTTCTAAAAAGAAGAAAAAGAAAAATGATAGGACTTTGCATGCTAGTGAACCTGTTATAGACTCACCTGAGAATCCCAACGATATTTCTATTTCTGATGCTAAAACACAATCACGTGATGAACATGAACCTAGTGATAATGTTAATGATAATGTTCATGTTGATGCTCAACCTAGCCATAACAATGATGTAGAGGTTGAACATACTATTGATCTTGATAACCCACAATCAAAGAATCAACGTTATGATAAGAGAGACTTTGTTGCTAGGAAACCCATGCCCTTTCCTCCTAAACCATCCAAGACAAAGGATAATGAGGATTTTGAGCGCTTTGCTGAAATGATTAGACCTATCTTCTTACGTATGCGCTTAACTGATATGCTTAAAGTAAACCCTTATGCTAAATATTTGAAGGATATCATTACAAATAAAAGAAAGATAGCGGAAGCTGAAATTTCCACCATGCTTGCTAATTACACTTTTAAGGGTGGAATACCAAAGAAACTTGCAGATCCAGGGGTACCAACTATACCATGCTCCATTAAAAGAAATTTTGTTAAAACTACTTTATGTGATCTTGGAGCCGGTGTTAGTGTTATGCCTCTCTCTTTATATCTTAGACTTGAATTGAATAAGTTGACACCTACTGAAATATCTTTGCAAATGGCTGATAAATCAACTGCTATACCTGTCGGTATTTGTGAGGATGTGCCTGTTGTGGTTGCAAATGTCACCATCTTAACGGACTTTGTTATTCTTGATATTCCCGAGGACGATAGTATGTCGATTATCCTTGGTAGACCCTTTTTGAATACTGCAGGGGCTGTTATTGATTGCAACAGAAGCAATGTCACTTTTCATGTTAATGGTAATGAGCATACGGTACACTTTCCGAGGAAACAACCTCAAGTTCATAGCATAAATTCTATTGGAAAAGTTCCAACTGTCATTATTGGAGGTTTTGAATTTCCTCTTCCTACTGTCTAGAAAAAGTATGATATTCTTATTGTTGGGGGTGTTCATATCCCCGTTGAGGTAACCTAGTGTTATTCGAAATTTCTCCAATTCCATGTTATCCGGAATGAGTTTGTTAACAAAACTTGATCAACCTTGTTATTGGATTCCTTTTGATGATGATGAGATGGATGAAACTAGAAGGCACAACCTTCTGTACCCTCTTTTTACTTTCCGTTATTTAGAATAAATAAAGCAAAAACAATATTATCTGTCTGTTCTCTAAATTATCCGTGCAATAAAAAAATATCTCGAAAATAAAAGTGCTCCAAATGCCCTGCAAATTTAGTATGATTTTTATGGAATATTTGAGGATTTTAGGCACTGAGAACACTGCAGGGGGGGCAAGCACCTGGCCACGAGGGTGGAGGGCGCGCCCACACCCCCTGGGCGCGCCCCCCTGTCTCGTGGGCCCATGGTGGCCCCCCTCCACTTATTACTGCACCCACACACTTTATCTTCCTCCCAAAAAAATCCCCATCCAGCTCAAGCACGAGTTCTAGCTCATTTTGCTGCGATTTTCGATCTCCTTGCTCAAAGCTCCATTCACAAAACTGCTTTGGGAGATTGTTGCTTGGTATGTGACTCCTCCAATGGTCCAATTAGTTTTTGTTCTAGTGCTTTATTCATTGCAAATTTTTGCTGCATAGGTGACCCTGTTCTTGAGCTTGCATGTCAAATTTGTGAGGTCCCAAGTAATTCTAATGCATGATAAAGGCTCTAGGCATTTGTGAGAGTAGTTGCTATTAGTTTTATTGAGTTTGATTCACTTTTATTTTGAAGTTACTAAAAATTTCAGAAATTTTTCAGAGGAAGAAATATGTCTAGGAGAATGTACCAAGGTGGTTCCTCAACAAAGAGAGGACCTAGGCGTGCTATGCATGAGCAAGACGATGAACCACCAACGGAAGCAGAAGTGCGGGCTTGTGAATGGCCGTCAGAGGATTTTATGGTCAATGCAGGCATCAAGGATGAATTGGATGCATATGTGCGTAATGCCGATCTTGAGGACTTCATACAAGATAAGTGTCCTCAGTACTACCAATTGACTGATTCATTCGTGAGAAGGTTTAATTTACATCTTCGCGTAATTCTTAGAATGTCATGTTTGATATTTATGATGAATCTTATACCATGGACCTAGAAGATTTTACTACTACTTGCAAACTCCTGCAGTGGGGCAATGTTCATGAACCCCACAAATCTGAATATAAAGACTTTCTCGCTAGTATCACTGTGGGAGAATCTAGGGACATAGCACAAGCTACCATAGGGAGCATTCATTTTCCTGCTATACACTATTTTGCTCTCTTCATTGGTAGATGCATTAACGGTAAAGATGAAGCATGTCACATGTGTGTCCCTGATCTTTGTGTCCTCAAGAGTGCTGTATTGGGTAATAAAGATTACAGCTTGGGGGCAATAGTTGCACGTAGGTTGCATAATAATGGTATATCTGGAGATTTATTTGGAGGAATTTATGCGACCCGTGTTGCTAATTATCTTGGTATATCTCCACGTGAGGGAGATATGGAGTTGTGTGCTGCTTATTTAGATTTTGACGCTATGGTCAGGCACCGTTTTCTTGTGAGGAATGAACAATTCCTCCAGTATCGACTAATCTTTGACAGACGTCGCCATGTTACTCTCCCTGCTCCTTCCCTTTTTGATTACCAGACAAAATGAAGATATGTTGTCACCAGGGAGGAGGCCGCCAAACACGAGAGGAGAGCGGAGGCAGCTCGCCAACATGCCGCGGCCCAGGAGGCATTGGCTGCTGCATCTCAGTACGACCCTAGTTATAACTTTGGATATCAGCCAGGCTATCCATGGCCATAAACCAACTTAGGCCAAAAGCCTAAGCTTGGGGGAGTACGTATTTCTCACCGACTTTACATTCATGTTCACACACAATTCTAGTTGTCGGTGCTCATACTCTTTCATTGTATTATCCATGCTAGTTTAATTTGTTTTTCTAGCTTTCTTCTTGTGTGTTTGATAAACCTTAAGAAAAACCAAAAAAAATAGTTAGTTTAACTTCCATGCTTGTAGTAGTAATTTAAATGAAAACCCAGAAAGATTTCTTGTTCTTCTTTTGCTTGTTGGGAGCTTTCCCGTGTAAATAGTTTTATTTCTCTTCTTTCCTTTGGGGGTCGAGAGGAGAAGACCTTAATGAAAATGTTTAGTGGCTCTCATATGCATGATTGTTGATTTAACTTAGAGCCCATATTACTTTGTCTTCTCTCTTGAATTGAATGCTTGCAGATTCCAGCTTAGTCCAATGCACGTGCACTATTATTATTATACACACCGTTTGGTCGTGCAAGTGAAAGGCAATAATGACGATATATGATGGACTGATTGAGATGAGAAAAGCTGGTATGAACTCGACCTCTCTTGTTTTTGTAAATATGATGTGTTCATCGTTCCTGATTCAGCCTATTATGGATAAACATGTTTGCAATGACATTTAGAGATTATAGTTGCTTATGCCATGCTTAATTAGCTGTGAGTTTATAATGGTTTACCTTGCGTGCCAACATGCTATTAAAATGGTTATGATGTGGTATGATGGGATGGTATCCTCCTTTGAATGAATTGAGTGACTCGACTTGGCACATGTTCACGCATGTAGTTGAAAACAAATCAACATAGCCTTCACGATATTTATGTTCATGGTGGATTATATCCTACTCATGCTTGCACTTGGTGTAGATTAATTTTAATGCCTGTTCATGACTGTTGTCGCTCTCTCAGTTGGTCGCTTCCCAGTCTTTTGCTAGCCTTCACCTGTACTAAGCGGGAATACTGCTTGTGCATCCAAACTCCATAAACCCCAAAGTTATTCCATATGAGTCCACCATACCTTCCTATATGCGGTATTTACCTGCTGTTCCAAGTAAATTTGTATGTGCTAAACTCCAAACCTTCAAATGAAATCCTGTTTTGTATGCTCGAGCAGCTCATGTTTCAACTAGGGTTGTCTGTATCTTCCATGCTAGGTGGGTTATTCTCAAGGGAAGTGGACTCCGCTCCTCATTCACGAGAAAATGGCTGGTAACCGGGATGCCCAGTCCCATGATCAAAAAGATCAAAGCAAGTCAAAATAATTAAAACAAAACTCCCCGAGGACTGTTGTTTGTATGGACGGTACCCCGTTGTTTCAGATGGCCGTGGAGTGGGCATGTTGGTGGTGGGGGAGTATAAAGTTTTACTGTTCTGTTTGGGAACCGCCTATAATGTATGTAGCATGGAAGATATCGCCATCTCATAGTTGTTGCGTTGACAGTGAAAGTATGCCGCTCAAAATGTTATTCATCTCTATTTTAAAATCGAGCTCTGGCACCTCTACAAATCCCTACTTCCCTCTGCGAAGGGCCAATCTATTTACTTTTATGTTGAGTCATCACCCTCTTATTAAAAAGCACCCGCTGGAGAGCACCGCTGCCATTTGCATGCATTACTATTAGTCTATATTGGGTATGACTTGACTGGATCTCTTTTACCATGAATTACAATGTTTAGTCAGTCCTTGATCTTTAAAGGCGCTCTGCATTTATGTTTTAGGGTCTCAGAAAGGGCTACCGAGATACCATTTTGTCATATCATATCATGATTGTTTTGAGAAAGTGTTGCCATCCGAGTTTTATTGTTATTGCTCGCTAGCTGATTATGCTATTGACATGAGTAAATATGAGACCTAAGTGTTATTGTGAATATGGTTAGTTCATAATCTTTGCTGAAAACTTGAATGTTGGCTTTACATATTTACAACAACAAGAGCAAACAGAGTTTGTAAAAGTTTTTCTTTATCACTTTCAGTTTATCAACTGAATTGCTTGAGAACAAGCAAAGGTTTAAGCTTGGGGGAGTTGATATGTGTCCAACGTATCTACTTTTCCAAATACTTTTGCCCTTGTTTGGACTCTAATTTGCATGATTTGAATGAAACTAACCCGGACTGACGTTGTTTTCAGCAGAACTGCCATCGTGTTGTTTATTGTGCAGAAAACAAAAATTCTCGGAATGACCTGAAAATCCACGGAGATAACTTTTGGAAAATATAAAAAATACTGGCGAAAGAATCAAGGCCAAGGGGCGCACACCCTGTCCACGAGGGTGGGGGGCGGGCCCCCTACCCCTGGGTGCGCCCCCTGTCTCGTGGGCCCCCTGATGCTCCACCGACCTCAACTCCATCTCTATATATTCCATTTCCCGGAGAAAAAAATCAGAGAGAAAGTTTCATCGCGTTTTACGATACGGAGCCGCCGCTAAGCCCTAATCTCTCTCGGGAGGGCTGATCTGGAGTTCGTTCGGGGCTCCAGAGAGGGGGATTCGTCGCCGTCGTCATCATCAACCATCCTCCATCACCAATTTCATGATGCTCACCGTTGTGCATGAGTAATTCCATCGTAGGCTTGCTGGACGGTGATGCGTTGGATGAGATTTACCATGTAATTAAGTTAGTTTTGTTAGGGTTTGATCCCTAGTATCCACTATGTTCTGAGATTGATGTTGCTATGACTTTGCTATGCTTAATGCTTGTCACTAGGGCCCGAGTGCCATGATTTCAGATCTGAACCTATTATGCTTTCATGAATATATGTGAGTTCTTGATCCTATCTTGTAAGTCTATAGTCACCTATTATGTGTTATGATCCGACAACCCCGAAGTGATAATAATCGGGATACTTCTCTGTGATGACCGTAGTTTGAGGAGTTCATGTATTCACTAAGTGCTAATGCTTTGGTCCGGTTCTCTATTAAAAGGAGGCCTTAATATCCCTTAGTTTCCACTAGGACCCCGCTGCCACGGGAGGGTAGGACAAAAGATTTCATGCAAGTTCTTTTCCATAAGCACGTATGACTATATTCGGAATACATGCCTACATTACATTGATGAACTGGAGCTAGTTCTGTGTCACCCTATGTTATAACTATTACATGAGGAATCGCATCCGACATAATTTTCCATCACTGATACAATGCCTACGAGCTTTTCACATATTGTGCTCTGCTTATCTACTTTTCCGTTGCTACTGTTACAATCACTACAAAACTGCTATCTTTACTTTTGCCACTATTACCATTACTATCATACTACTTTGCTACTAAATACTTTATTGTAGATACTAAGTTATCCAGGTGTGGTTGAATTGACAACTCAACTGCTAATACTTGAGAATATTCTTTTGCTCCCCTTGTGTCGAATCAATAAATTTGGGTTGAATACTGTACCCTCGAAAGCTGTTGCAATCCCCTATACTTGTGGGTTATCAACGACGAGCATCAGTTCACCATGCATGCCGTGGTGGACACCCACCGAAGGTTCATGGAGCTCTCGGTGGTGTACACCAACAACCCGGTCTGGGTGGAGCAGTCCATCCACATCATGGAGCTGTTGCTTGCCGAGGAGAAGTACAAGGTGGTCGGGTTCGACCTCGAGTACACTGACGCTCCTTTACTACTCCCTCTCCCTCTCCTTCCTTTCCCCTCTTCCTTCAAGGGGAATCGTACTAGGACTAGGAAGTCCTAGTAGGACTCCTCCTCTTGGGGCGCGCCATAGGGCCGGACGGCCTCCCCCTCCCTCCTTTATATACGGGGGCAGGGGCACCCTAGAACACACAAGTTTCTCTTAACCGTGTGCGGTGCCCCCCCCCACAGTTACACACCTCGATCATACCATTGTAGTGCTTAGGCGAAGCCCTGTGCCGGTAGCATCATCATCACAGTCGCCACAGTGTCGTGCTGACAGAACTCACCCTCGTCCTCAACTAGATCAAGAGCACGAGGGACGTCAACGAGCTAAATGTGTGCTGAACACGGAGGTGTCGTACGTTCAGTACTTGATCAGTTGGATCGCGAAGAAGTTCGACTACATCAACCGCGTTATTGAAACGCTTCCGCTTTCGGTCTACGAGGGTACATGGACACAATCTCCCCTCTTGTTGCTATGCATCACCTAGATAGATCTTGCATGATCGTAGGATGTTTTTGAAATTACTGCATTCCCCAACACCATCACCCTTGACCCCTCCCTGTAGCTCATCGACGCCAGAGCCGCCGCAGCGAGCACGGGCATGTCACGGCCAAGTGCATAGTGCGCCCGTGCCACTGTCCCTGTCCTCACTCGTACCATGTGCTCATCCTCGAGCTTCCACAATGGCCGCATGAACCCTGACCTCTTCTCCACCTCCTCTGGTGCTCCTCGTTGCCGTGCGCCACTTCCAGAGCACTCCGGCAGAGCCGCGACCCCCATCCCCTCCGCCTATAAATAGATCTCGCCCCTGGCCTCTCCGAGCATCTCAACCTACCCATCCAACCTCCACGATGCAGTAGGTAAGACGCAGCCCGGCCGGGCAGCCCTCTGGCTGCCGTCCCCAACTCGAGCTCGCCAGCGATCCCCTCTGCTGCTCCCCACCTCTCAAGTACCCCTCGAGCCCCATCTGCTTCTCCGGCGACTCCTTGGAGGTCCTTTGGTGCTCGCTGACCCTGTTGGAGCCCCAAGAACTGACTAGCATCGTCGTCTTCTTCATCTTCGATGAAATCCGTCCGCAGTCGCCGCTGGAGACGACGTTTCCGAGCAGCCCCGACCATCTCTCGCCAAGCCACGGGGTACAGGCAGGTGCACCAGAGCCTCTTCTACCCATCCCTCCCTCTCAGAACAACCGTCGAGCCCTCCTCGCCAGAGAGAGCTCCAGCGAATCGTCGCCGTCCCCTATTTCCTCTCCTCCTCTCTCCTAAACTAACTGGCGGGGCCCACTGTCAGCCTCTCCACTCGCGCCCGAAGCAGTACGAGTGGAGGCGTATTCCTGGAATGCGCCATTGACGTCACTCCCCCAGTTTTATTTTTATTCAAACTTAATTCAAATTTTGACCAGCTCTGGCTCCAAAACCATATATAAGTCCAAATGAGTTGATTCTTTTTGCATTGGTTTTGTCTTGGAATTCTCTAGTAGCACACCAAATTTGATATTTTTCTTTGTTGTCTAGATTTTTTGGTGAATTTCAAGTGGGTTTTGATATTTTCTTTTGCTCTTTCTACTTATTTTCAGAGGGAGATTCTTGCCTTGAGGAGAACCAGGAGGCGTGTGACCCTCCTCTGTGCTAGGGCAAGCCACCATAAATATTTGCATAGTGTCATTCCAATAACTATGATTTTTCCAACTTGAATATGATTTATTTCATGCATTAAATCATTTATATAATATTGCTTAAGTTATTGCATTTTTCATGTGTCGGTGTACTAGAGTAGGGGTACCCTAGTATCCCGAACTTGTGCACGGGCAGTTGCAGCACCCCGCGGCAAGGCTTGTCGGGCGACCGCCAAGATCCTCCGTGGCTCCTTTGGAGCCATTCAAGAACAAAGTATTCAAGCCAAGGAGACAAGGCCCCGGCAAGAGGAGCTTGCCGGGAAGGCCAACCAAGGCATCTCAAGGAACTTGCCGCGACGCGCCACGCGTCCCGGCAAGGCCCGATGAGCGACAAGCTTCCGGGCGCGACAAGACAACGACCGCGGCAAGGCGCTTGCCGCGACAAGCTACCACCCTGTACCTGCGCTCCAGCACATCCACCAACCTGTCGCCCTGGGGCCTTTCCAGGCGCGCGTGGCGAGAGGCTGTGCAGCCAACGGTGTGTGGTGGCAAGCGACGCTGACAAGATTACTATCGTGGCAAACGGTGGCGTCCCTGACGGTCCTTTTCTACACTGTTTGGGCGACACAGACGGGCATTTAATGCCTTTGTCCCCTGCTGTCAGGGTTAGGTAGGATACACTGTACAGGTAGGTGTACCAACGGCAACTCCTTTTCCATTTTTACCCTTGTCTACGTTGCCACCTGTCGGTGACCCCATGAGCGTATAAAAGGAGGCCCACGTGCAACGTAGAGGAGGTTCGGGTCAGTTCGAAGCCAGAAAAACACTCACGCTCGGTCTCGTTAGCAGCTAGAGTGCACTGTAGCACTCAGCGCTCTCGAGCAAGAACTCAATACACTAAAGCATGCAGCAGTAGCAGTGTTATCTCTCCGGAGAGCTCCGAAGCTGGGTAAACTGCTCGTGTGCTTCGCCTCGATCCGCTCTTCGTGCGATCTCCGCCCCCCGCCGAACCGAAAGGGGCTCGGTCCGCCGGTCCCATAGGTGTTCGTGGATCAGCCTCCCCGACACCTTTGGCGCGCCAGGTAGGGGGCGTCGAGATTGTGCGAACCTGATCCGGCATTCACACGAGCTAGATCTTCGTTTTCTTCATCGACATGCCACCGAAGAAGAAGGCTTCGGGGGCAACTGTTCCGTCCACGTCGATCCCACCACCACCGGAGCAAACGGGTGGCGGGGTATACGCCGGCGGAAGAACGGGCGTCGACGAGGGAGCTCATGGTGCTTCCATGTCCAAGGACAAGGCTGCGCAGACCTCGGCGTCCGTACACGCCCCGTGCCCATCTCAGGAGGCGCAGGACCGACAGCGTTATGGTATTCTCAGTACCATACGTTTGTTGGACCAAGATCGAGCTGGTGGATCTCGGGGAGCTCAAGACCAGCATGCATGCCAACATGCTAGCACGAGCGAGACACGGTCGCCTGGACGGGATACTGCTCCTTCTAACATGGTTAGAAGTCCGATCATATCCCGCTCCTTGCACCGTTCGCCACTTCTGCCCACCACTCGAGCAGAAGCTTTGGCGCGAGCTCAACTGCTCCTGGATTACCCTCCAACGATAGACAAGATCGACAAACGGAGGGCCACCATTCAGAGCCTCATTGGCTTCGCCAACGGCGACACTCCACGGCAGCTGAGTACATCGCTGCCGCGGCAGGACTGCCAGGCACGAGCCGATGGCGACAAAACCGATGGGGGTGCAACCACCATACACTCTCCACCCCGAAGGCCAAGATCGCCGACTCGCCGGATCCACCTCGACAGCGACTCCACTGCATCATCAGATCCACGAGCTCGTCGCGATCAGCGCCAAGTTCTTCACGAACGACAGCAAGAAGAAGCGGAAAGAGTAGCCCGGCAGTCAAGTATGTACCAGTTTGTCGACAACACACTGTACAGAAGAAGACTCAACGGCGTGAAACTGAAGTGTATTCATCGGGAAGATGGACAAAAGCTGTTGGCAGAGATACATGGAGGCATATGTGGTCACCACATTGGCGCAAGAGCACTTGCCGGAAAAGCGTTCCGGCAAGGTTTCTTCTGGCCGACAGCCCTCCAGGATGCAACTGCACAAGTAACCAAGTGTTAAGCGTGCCAGTTCCATTCCAAGCAGATACACCAGCCAGCTCAAGCTCTCTAGACAATCCCTTTATCCTGGCCATTTTTGGTCTGGGGGCTCGACATCCTCGGCCCCTTTCCCCGAGCTGTCGGGGGCTTTGAGTACTTGTATGTTGAAATCGACAAGTTCACAAAGTGGCCGGAAGTGGAGACAGCGAGGAAGGTGACAGAACAGTCAGCAGTCAAGTTCTTCAGGTCGATTGTTTGCCGTTTCGGGATCCCTAACAGGATCATTACCGACAACGGCACGCAATTCACGAGCTGCACCTTCATGCAGTACGTCCAAGATCTTGGCGCCAAGGTCTGTTTCGCTTCCGTTGCTCATCCGAGAAGCAACGGTCAAGCGGAGAGGACGAATGCTGAAGTGCTGCGCGGGCTCAAGACCAGGACTTTCGACAGGCTGCACAAGTGCGGAAAGAACTGGATTGAGGAGCTGCCGGTGGTTCTTTGGTCGATCAGGACGACGCCAAATCGAGCCACTGGCCAGACACCTTTCGCTCTAGTCTATGGAGCAGAGGCAGTTCTCCCCACGGAACTCGTATATGGGTCACCTCGAGTGCTCGCTTATGATGAGCTTGAGCAAGAGCAGCTCTGACAAGATGACGCGCTGCTCCTTGAGGACGACCGTCTTCAGGCTGCTGTACGAGCTCCTCGATACCAGCAAGCTTTGCGCTGCTACCATAGCCGCAAAGTTAATGCCAGAAGTTTCGAGGAAGGCGACCTTGTTCTTCGGCGCGTTCAGTCCGCCAAGAATTCCAACAAGTTGACGCCGAAGTGGGAAGGCCCTTACCGGGTGAAACAAGTCACTAGGCCTGGTGTTGTCCGCCTTGAGACCGAAGATGGCATTCCGGTGAGAAACTCCTGGAATATTGAGCATCTTCGTAAGTTTTACCCATAGGGCGCGGTTGCCGAAACCCGTTCTGGCAACCACCTTTTGTACAAGTCTTGCCGATGTTGCATGTAATCCTTTGTACAAAGCCGGGCGCAGACCCCGTGCATAAGTAAAGATCATGGGCTCCGCACATCTTGTCAATTTCATGCTTTATACTATTTCTTGCATGCACTATCTGACACTTTGTGCAGCACCTACCTCCGGTAAGCAATAACGAGCCATAAGGCTCCATATCTTTATTTTCTCTTCTTTCTCTTTCTCAAAGAAAGGAACGTTCCCTCACCCACAAGTTTTCCGGGGGGAAAGGAGAAGATAATGGTGTGGACCAAGCGCAGCTCGAGGAAGTTTCGCCTTGCCGGGAAGCAAACGACAGAAAAGCTAAGTTGCCAAAGTTTGAGCAATCAGTTTTTAAATTTTGAAGTTATTTTCCTCGAACGGCCGTGCTTTGTATGGAAAACCTGTGCGCGGAGAAACCAAATCATAGCTAGTTGCGCCCTTACTTTGTTTCGAGTCCGCTCAACAACTTAAGTGAGCTGAAACTAGTTGCGACAAGGTCTGTTGTCGGTAGCAGCACCGCCAGCAGGCTGCTGACGTCCCGCACTCAGCGCTCGCGGCTCAAGGTGCCTGCGCCGACAAGTTCCCCTAAAAGCGTAGGGCAAAAACATACAAAGGAAGGGATCAAGTAAAGGAAATAACATAGCAATCTCTACCCAAAATAGAGTTATATTACAAGATAGTTTGTCGCAGCTCTAACAAATTGTTCTCATGACATGACCGACAGCGACAAGAAAAAGAGAAAACGGGCGGCCTCGGTAGCCGCGGCAGCGTCCTTTGCTTCCTTGAGAGCCTCGCCAATCGCCTGCTCGCGCGCGGCAAGCTCCTCCTCGTGGCTGTCAAGGTTGACCTTGCACTGCGCCAACTCACCTTCCTGAGCAGCTAGCTTCTTGGCAGCAAGCCGCTGCTGCTCTTCAACCTCAGCCTTCCCGAGGAGGAAGGCTTTCCGCTCCTCGGCGAGTTGCTCCCACTCCTCTGCTAGGGATCAGAGAGCTTCCTGCCTCAGACCCCGGAGTTCCTCCGCGCGCTTCTCAATATCCACTCCCGCCTTCGCGACAAGCACCTCTCGGGATGCCAGCTTGGCTTGGCGGGCGCGGTAAAGAGACAGCAGCTTCCGCAGCAGCCTCTCCTCCTCAGGCTCATCGCTTCTGCTGCTTGGCGCGTCGACTAGCGTCAGCCCAGCGGAGGCGAGCACCTCTCCATCCAAAATCTCCCCTTCGACCGGCGCCCTGGAGCTCGACGCCCAGGGGAGCTTGATGAAGATGCCATCGCCGGCCTTCAGGTAGGCGCCGGGCTGGGGCTCTTCGGAGCCTGGTGCTGCAGCAGCGGCGGAGGGATCGGTGGTCGGCGTAGCGCCTGGCGCTCCTGCGGCCTCGGGACCGTCAGTACGATCGCCGGACTCCTCGCCAGCTTCTGCGGCGGTAGCTTTGGCGGCCTCTTCACCGGCAGCATCATCAGCGCCGGCCTCTTCTTCGGTAGCAGCCGCGTCATCGTTGTTGCCGCGTGCGTTCTCCTCGCTAGCGGCCTCGGTTTCCATTGGATCCGTGGCAGATGGATCTGACGACCGAAGAGGGGAGAAAAGTCAAGCAAATATTCAAGCAGAAAATCAGAAGAAGAAGAACCCAAGGGAAGTTTTCAAGCAAGAGGGTTACCTGCACTAGGATCCGCAGCCATGGTCTCCGCCACCTGGGGGTCGCTGGTGCTATCCCTTGCCGGAGAACTGTCCCTTGCCGGAGAATTCTCCCTTGCCGGAGAACGCTCCCTTGCCGGGGAATCCTCCCTTGGCGGCGTAGTCGAAGCAGATGGCATTTCGGGAGCGGCTTCCGGGCCCTCCTGGTGAGGCTGCTCTGCTCCTACACAAACCAACAATCAGATATCAGCAAAGAAAGAGCCACCATGCGCGCCTGACAGCAGGAAGTAAACTATGTACTTACGCTGGGGGCTGCGCTGGGGGCTGCTTTGGGGAAGAATTGCCGGGTCCGGCAAGGTGGTCTCAGGCGTGTCCCTTGTTGCCGCGGTAGGTTCATCCTCGATGACAATCACCGGGACCTTGGCTCTCTTTGCCGCTCTCTAGGCCAGAGTCCTGAAAAGGGATGAGTTCGGAGTAAAGCAAATCAGATACAAGACACACATCAAAAATTGAAGAATTACAAGTACAGCGAAGAATCTTACTCTTCTTCTTCCTCGTCGGAGCTAAGCGCGGAGAGATCGAAGTCCGGCTCGCCTCCGGTGCGACGAGGCGGAGGAGTAGGTTCCCTTGTCCGCTTGGCGGGGGCAGTAGCGGTGGACCGGGAAGACCCCGCTCCAGTTGCCGCAGCGGCGTGAGGTGCTCCCGCGGCAACAGTGCTTGCCGCGGTCGAGCGCGTCGTGCGGTGCTACGTCGCGCGGTGCCGCGGTCTGCCGCCCCGCTATGTCCCCGACCTTGCGGAGACGCCTTCTTGCTGGAGCTGGGGGCTCCGCTTGCGGCTAGCTGGCTGAAGGTGGGGAGGAGGAGGAGCCGATCTGCAACGGGTCATTCGCGCCCTCGGCGGGCTCGCTCGACTCGGATTCAGGCCCGACAAGTTCTTCCTCGCCGAAAAGCTCCTCTCGCTCGGCAAGGCTTGCCGCCTCTGCTGCCTCTGCCTCCTCCACGGTGAACCCGAACTCGCCCGCGGCAGGTGCTGCCGCCGCCTCTTCCAGCCTATTGGCGATGCGCTGCATCTCCGCATCGGTGGTGTCTCGGGTGAGGCTCTTCTGTTCATCGGGGCGGACCGGCACTTCTACCAAGCTGTCGAAGAACTCCTGCACGACGTCGTCTGCAGGCTCTTGCCAAGTTGGAACAATTCCATGCGAATCGCATAGCGGCATCATTGCACGGATGCGGTCGAGCGAGGAATTATTACACAATGGTACGACACTCCTCAGCAACATGAAGGGATGTTGAGGATCGCGCTTGAACAACTCCAGAAGCATCGCGTCCAGCTCCAAGACAGTGAAGTTGAAGTTGAAGCCCGGGCGCAGCCTCATGATATCCGCCGAGTTCTGGAACTCCCAAGCGGGTCTCCTCCTCTCCTGAAGGGGGCGATGCGGCGGCGGAGAAAATCTGCGCCAACGGCGCCTACGGTGAGCCCGGCAAGCCTGAGGCGCAAGATCCAGGTGACGGCAATCTTCAGCCTGTCATCTTCCGGGGCCACGTTGCTCCAATCGTTGTCGCGTACTATTGGGGTTTGGCGCCGGGCGGTGAATGGCTGCGGGTTCTCCTCGACGATCCAGCACCAATCTGCTCTCCACTCCTCCCACTTGCTGCGGAGCTCTCCCTCCAGATAGGCTTCCTTCTTGCCGACTCTCGAGATCCAGGCGATTCCGCCGGCAAGGGGCTCCCCTCTCTCGACTCGGGGCATAAAGAAGTGGCGGAAAAGGGCTACATTGGGATGGACTCCGACAAAGTTTTTGCAGAGATGTGCGAAAACTGCCTTGGTCAGAACGGCATTGGGGGTGAAATCAAGGAGGCGGAACCCGTAGGTGTTCATGATATCACAGAAGAATTCAGAGAAGGGTGGGCAGAGCCCGCAGTAGAAGAACAGCGCAAAGAATGGGTACCCGTTCGGAGCCAGTCTCGAAGCGGCGGCTGAGAGTACCCTCGTGCGCGGATGCGCTCGCGTCTCCGTCGACCAGAAGAGGTAGTAGTACTCCCTCAGCTCCTTCGCGTCGAGCTGAGGGGGGAAGATGGCCCGCTCCTTTTGCAGCGCCGCGAGCCGCTGCGCCTCGGCTGACTTCACGCCCTTCCCCTTGTCGGCTTTCGGAGCCATGGCGGAGGTGGCGGGGGAGATCGGCGGCGTCGGTGGCGCTGGTGGCGATGGGGGGCGGAGCGCTGCTCTCTTTCAACTTTGGGAAGAAGGGGGGAGCAGCGGAGATTTCCGAGAATGGAGTAACAACCGGCGAGGTGGGCGAACCGCCCCTGTTTCCCCTGCTTATAAAGAGGGAGGGGGCGGACATTTCGCCCTTCCGAATAAAGAAACCACCCACAATTTCTCCCACGACGCCGCATTCGACGCGTGCCGTTGGGGGAAGGCGCGATGGATACGGAGTAAGATACGGCGTAACCCAGGCCGCGCGTGCCCGTGCCCTGTTTTGGGCCTAGCCCAACAGGCGCTCGGCACCGTGTGTGGCCCAGGCCCGGGGGCTCCTGTCGGTGTACTAGAGTAGGGGTACCCTAGTATCCCGAACTTGTGCACGGGCAGTTGCAGCACCCCGCGGCAAGGCTTGCCGGGCGACCGCCAAGATCCTCCGTGGCTCCTTTGGAGCCATTCAAGAACAAAGTATTCAAGCCAAGGAGACAAGGCCCCGGCAAGAGGAGCTTGCCGGGAAGGCCAACCAAGGCATCTCAAGGAACTTGCCGTGACGCGCCACGCGTCCCGGCAAGGCCCGGTGAGCGACAAGCTTCCGGGCGCGACAAGACAACGACCGTGGCAATGCGCTTGCCGCGACAAGCTACCACCCTGTACCTGCGCTCCAGCACATCCACCAACGTGTCGCCCTGGGGCCTTTCCAGGCGCGCGTGGCGAGAGGCTGTGCAGCCAACGGTGTGCGGTGGCAAGAAACGCTGACAAGATTACTATCATGGCGTACGGTGGCGTCCCTGATGGTCCTCTTCTGCACTGTTTGGGCGACACAGACGGGCATTTAATGCCTTTGTCCCCTGCTGTCAGGGTTAGGTAGGATACACTGTACAGGTAGTTGTACCAACCGCAACTCCTTTTCCATTTTTACCCTTGTCTATGTTGCCACCTGTCGGTGACCCCTTGAGCGTATAAAAGGAGGCCCACGTGCAACGTAGAGGAGGTTCGGGTCAGTTCGGAGCCAGAAAAACACTCACGCTCGGTCTCGTTAGCAGCTAGAGTGCACTGTAGCACTCAGCGCTCCCGAGCAAGAACTCAATACACTAAAGCATGCAGCAGTAGGAGTGTTATCTCTCCGGAGAGCTCCGAAGCTGGGTAAACTGCTCGTGTGCTTTGCCTCGATCCGCTCTTCGTGCGATCTCCGCCCCCCGCCGAACCGAAAGGGGCTCGGTCCGCCGGTCCCATAGGTGTTTGTGGATCAGCTTCCCCGACATTATGCTAGAATTGTTTAACTTGCTGTGGTACTTGAGTGCATGGACTAGTTTAGTGAAGTAGAGTTACTTTGGTAACATGACTATGTTTGATTATGATCGGTATAATTTTCATATGATGGGCTATATCCATATTCTCACTTTGCTAAAGTCATAACTAAATATGATGAGGTTTAACTAGTGCTTTAATATATTCAGTAGTGCATGATGATCCTTTGAGGTTAGTCTGTTTCATTTCAGTAATATGTGAATATAGTTGCATGTCATATGATTGCATTTTCATGGCATACTATGGCTCGAGTTATTTTATTTCAAGTTAAACCTAATGCTAATTCAACTTGAACATAATGTTGATCGAGTCATGGTGCCACCGAATCGAGCTTCCCAGTGCAACCACATTTGTCTTTATGGGAAGGCCCTCATTAGGTCCGTTGTCATGCCTCTGGTCGGTACCTCCAACAAGGGAAGGTTATGGGCGTGCGGTACCCTGGCCTGGTAAGCAAACATAACCTTGTGTGCCCGTTGTTGTTGTTGTTTTGGTACTGGATCCCTGTTTGGGATCGTTTATGTTTGGCCACAAAGGTGGCGTTGGATGTCACGGATTGACATCGGGGCCACCCATGACTTAGCCCAGAGGGGTGTTGGTCGGAGTGGCCAGGAGAGTGTCATGGCAATGGGTTGGTTTTGTTGGAATGTCGTTGGTCCACCCGAATAGGAATGCGAGGCCATGGATTCCGTGGTGTGGGTACAGTGTACTAACCTCTGCAGAGTGTTTATTAAATCTATCGATAGTCGCATCCTCGGTTACGGACACAGCTCGTAAGTAAGTAACACCATGGATCTGTCAGGACCCCGACTCAATGCCACATCAATCTAGCATGTAACACCTCATATCACTTTGCGGCCTCACGCACGGTAATCCCACGGGTGTCGCCTTACTTTTGCCCGGGACCGTTTGCGCCTTTTGGCACACGTATATGATAGTGTCGCTAGCATCCATATGATAAGGAGCCCGGGCTGACATGGCTAGTCGTAAACCCAAAGTGGCAAAGACTTACAGGGACAGGCATCCATGACCCAGCATCGAACGTGTCGGTCATCAGCGAGTGAATCCAGGCTGTAGCACTGGGCTAGCAGGACTCCGGTGAACCGGGCTGTAGCGGGCTAACAGGACTCCGGTATTCATCGCGCGACATTTCCCCAAAGGGACAGACACAGGAATGAAGAAGGACACATGCCGGCCAGCCTAAGTGTTCCGGAGCAGTAGCAAGCTACCATGGCTCAGTGGAAACACTAGGAGACACTTCCCGGTAAGAGAGGCTACTAAGGATAAACAACTAGATAGTCAGATCCCACACATACCAAGCATTTCAACAACATACACACAATATGCTCGATATGTGCAGATACAACATGGCATCACAACATGACTCTACAACTCAAGTAATTTATTCAAAAGGCTCCGAGGAGCGAGATATTACAAACATGGGTCTCATGACCCAACAATCAGAGCATACAAGTCAAAGCACAAGCGGAAGCTATCATGTCTAGGTACAGACATCTACAACTGGAAAAGGCTGAGAAGCCTGACTATCTACCAGATCCTGCCGAGGGCACAAGATCGTAGCTGAGGTAACAAGCTAAACATCGAAGACCACGCGGAATTACTAGTGAGACTGAAGTCTCTCTGCAAAAACATAAAATAGGCAAACGTGAGTACAAATGTACCCAGCAAGACTTACATCAGAACTATCTACCTATGCATCATTATCAACAAAGGGGTGGTGGGGTTTAACTGCAGCAAGCCAGCTTTGACTCGGTGGCTATCCTGAACTACGACTGCGAGCGACTCTTTTGAGGTGGCGCACACGAGTCCACATATTCACCATATCAATACACCAATATGGATCCGCTCCCGTCTCCCTACGAGAACGCCATCCATAGCACTCACGCTTATCTTGCATATTTTAGGGTATCCACTTTCACTTGTCTATGAACTGATATAAGCAACCCAGAAGTCCTTTACCGCGGACACGGCTATTCGAATAGATGATATTAACCCTGCAGGGGTGTACTTCTTCATACATGTTTCCACCACTTAGCGTCTGCACACGACATGTGCTCGGCAGACTTCAAGCGAAAGCCGACGTGGGTGTAGACCACGACCTACCTAAACACCTAAGTCTCTAGTCCAGGTTTATCGCCTATTCGGGTTCCATCCATGAGGAGATCCGGCCGGAGTTTCGCTCACAGCCCCAAACGATGTGAACAGGGTTCCGTGACACCAAACGGGCGCCCGGTATACCCGGCCACGTGCCTACCGCATCACAGCCCACCCCTACGGTCAGCGCTGTCCACGGCCTCCAGCATACTACAAACACCAGAAACTACTTGCAACTCCTGGACAGAGGACTAGGGTGAATAAGAAGTCGAGCGGGGTCATATTTCAGGGCCCAATGTATGGTAGTAGCTGAATCATGGATCACAAACACAGAACTCAGTTCCTGAGGACGGCTTCAATGAGACAACCCACCATGTACTCCTACATGGCCTCTCACCGATACCTTTTACCAAATCGTGTTCACACACTTAGCTCACACATAGTAGGACATGTTCACACACCTCTGATTCATCCCTGATGAATCAGACCTGACTCAACTCTAAGCAGTAGCAGGCATGACAAACAAACATGAATGAGTAGGCACAACAGGGCTCAAACAACTCCTACTCATACTAGTGGGTTTCATCTATTTACTGTGGAATGACAGGTCATGCAAAGGATAAAGGGGTTCAGCTACCGCAGCAAGTAACAGATGAATCGTTGTTGTCCTAATGCAGTAAAAGAGAGCAGGAGTGAGAGAGTGGGATTGTATCGGAATGAACAAGGGGGTTTTGCTTGCCTGGCACTTCTGAAGATAATATAGTTCTTCATCGGTGTCATCGATCACATCGCCGGTACACGTCTATCGAGAGGGGACAATTACCGGCAAACAAGGATGTCAGGACCCCGACTCGATGCCACATCGATCTAGCATGTAACACCTCATATCACTTTGCGGCCTCACGCACGATATTCCCACGGGTGTCGCCTTACCTTTGCCCGGGACCGTTTGCGCCTTTTGGCACACGTATATGACAGTGTCGCTAGCATCCATATGATAAGGATCCCGGGCTGACATGGCTAGTCGTAAACCCAAAGCGGCACAGACTTACAGGGACAGGCATCCATGACCCAGCATCGAACGTGTCGGTCATCAGCGGGTGAATCCAGGCTGTAGCATTGGGCTAGCAGGACTCCGGTGAACCAGGCTGTAGCGGGCTAACAGGACTCCGGTATTCATCGCGTGACATTTCCCCGAAGGGACAGACACAGGAACGAAGATGGACACATGCCGGCCAGCCTAAGTGTTCCGGAGCAGTAGCAAGCTACCATGGCTCGGTGGAAACACTAGGAGACATTTCCCCGTAAGAGAGGCTACTAAAGATAAACAACTAGATGGTCAGATCCCACACATACCAAGCATTTCAATAACATACACACAATATGCTCGATATGTGCAAATACAACATGGCATCACAACATGACTCTACGACTCAAGTAATTTATTCAATAGGCTCCGAGGAGCGAGATATTACAAACATGGGTCTCATGACCCAACATTCAGAGCATACAATTCAAGCACAAGCGGAAGCTATCATGTCTGAGTACAGACATCTATAAATGAAAAAGGCTGAGAAGCCTGACTATCTATCAGATCCTGCCGAGGGCACAAGATCGTAGCTGAGGTATCAAGCTAAACATCGAAGTCCACGCGAAACTACTAGTGAGACCGAAGTCTCTCTGCAAAAACATAAATAGGCAAACGTGAGTACAAATGTACCCAGCAAGACTTACATCAGATCTATCTACATATGCATCATTATCAACGAGGGGGTAGAGGGGTTTGACTGCAGCAAGCCAGCTTTGACTTGGTGGCTATCCTAAACTACGACTGCAAGCGACTCTTTTGAGGTGGCGCACACGAGTCCACATATTCACCATATCAATACACCACTATGGATCCGCTCCCGTCTCCCTACGAGAACGCCATCCATAGCACTCACGCTTATCTTGCGTATTTTAGAGTATCCACTTTCACTTGTCTATGAACTGATATAAGCAACCCAGAAGTCCTTTTCCGCGGACACGACTATTCGAATAGATGATGTTAACCCTGCAGGGGTGTACTTCTTCATACATGTTTCCACCACTTAGCGTCTGCACACGACATGTGCTCGGCAGACTTCAAGCGAAAGCCGACGTGGGTGTAGACCACGACCTACCTAAACACTCAAGTCTCTAGTCCAGGTTTATCGCCTATTCGGGTTCCATCCATGAGGAGATCCGGCCGGAGTTTCGCTCACAGCCCCAAACGATGTGAACAGGGTTCCGTGACACCAAACGGGCGCCCGGTTTACCCGGCCACGTGCCTACCGCATCACAGCCCACCCCTACGGTCAGCGCTGTCCACGGCCTCCAGCATACTACAAACACCAGAAACTACTTGCAACTCCTGGACAGAGGACAAGGGTGAATAAGAAGTCGAGCGGGGTCATATTTCAGGGCCCAATGCATGGTAGTAGCTGAATCATGGATCACAAACACAGAACTCAGTTCCTGAGGACGGCTGCAATGAGACAACCCACCATGTACTCCTACATGGCCTCTCACCGCTACCTTTACCAAATCGTGTTCACACACTTAGCTCACACACAGTAGGACATGTTCACACACCTCTGATTCATCCCCGATGAATCAGACCTGACTCAACTCTAAGCAGTAGCAGGCATGACAAACAAACATGAATGAGTAGGCACAACAGGGCTCAAACAACTCCTACTCATGCTAGTGGGTTTCATCTATTTACTGTGGCAATGACAGGTCATGCAAAGGATAAAGGGGTTCAGCTAACGCAGCAAGTAACAAATATGTCGTTGTTGTCCTAATGCAGTAAAAGAGAGCAGGAGCGAGAGAGTGGGATTGTATCGGAATGAACAAGGGGGTTTTGCTTGCCTGGCACTTCTGAAGATAACATTGAGTCTTCATCAGTGTCAACGATCACATCATCGGTATCACGTCTATCGAGAGGGGACAAATACCGGCAATACAGAAGGGAACACAATCAATGCAATGCACAATATGATGCATGATCATGACATGGTAAAATGAATGTGTTTTGGGCTAATGTATCTAAAACCAGATTAAATGAAGTTGGTTTGAATCCAAGATTCAAATTCAAACTCCATATGTGGTTATTTAAATGTCATTCACTTCATTTGCCCTAAACAGTAGTGATAAGTTGTTCTAACATGCATGTAAATGGTACAGATGGATTCCTTGAATTTTTCTGATAATTTTTTATATATAAATTATTTAATTTGGAGTTACGGTTGAATTTCTATGAATTTTAGAAGTTTTAGCTAATTTTCTGGAATTATTAAATCATTTAAGATATATTTAAATTCCAGAAAGGAATTATTGCGTCATCATGACCTCATAGTGACGTCAGCAGGTCAACGGGCGCCGACCAGGTCAAACCTGACCAGTGGGGTCCACTGGTCAGTGACCTAGTCAACTAACCAAGTTAGTTAGCCCTAACTAACTTAGTTAGCCGGGCGGGGCCCGCATGTCAGTGGCCTATCTAATTAGCTAACTTAATTAGTGTTAAACTAATACTAACTAAAATGTCAAGGGGGTGGCCCACACGTCAGTGACACACGGGGAAGGTCAAACCTGGGTCAACTCGCCGAATTTGACACGCGACTCGTCGCCGGCGGAGCCAGAGACGGCGGAGGAGTGCGGGTTTCCTCCTCCGGCGACCAAATGGCCGGCGGAGAGCGTCTACGTGACGCGGGCGCTCGTCCGCGTCGAGTATTGGCAGCGGCTGGGCCTAAGATGGCCGGAGTCGTCACCGGCGTCGAGCGTGGCGGTCGCCGGAGCTCGGGCGAGCTCGGGGTTGATGCTACGGTGGCCGGGGAGGCTCGTGTGGGGCACCTACGTGTTCCAGGCAGCGCGGGGAGGAAGCTGAGCACGACAGCCAGGCCACTAGGTGGCTGGAGGCACGTCGGCGGCGATCACAGACGGCGGCGGGTTTCGGTCATCAAGGGGGCGACGGCTACGGCAACCAAATGAAGAGGGAAAGAGGGGGAAACGGTGGCGGAGCTCACAGGGGTTGCGACGGTGGCCTCGGGGAGCTCGGGGAGGCGTCGGAGGCGGCGAATCGCCAGCGGTGAGCTTCGGTGGCCGGCGACGGAACGGCGATGGTGGCGGCGTTGCAGGGCTTCCGGAGGGCCCTGGGTCGGTGGAGAGGGAAGAGGGGGTCGAGGCGGAGCCTCTGGGCTAGTCGGGGGAGCGAGGGAGGCCCGGTGGCCGTGGTTATGGCGAG
>NC_041381.1:440954735-440960606 GCF_002162155.2 Triticum dicoccoides
AAGCTCCAAAACATGAGCTGGTTCTGCTACAAACATGTGAACACGCTGTCCCAGACAAACATGACCACGTGGTAGTCTTATAATAAAACACTACCGAGTTCTGGTTGGGAACCATAATCGAGGATATGGAAGTCTTGTGCATGACCTAGGATTAGCACATCAACTCCTTTTCCGTGAACAAAACAATCAGTGGCTTGGTGTGCTAGGGTATACATATGGAATGGAGGTTGCAAGTCTCCGAACCACCGAATACTTCGCACGTATGCATGACTGATTTGGGAT
Source organism: Triticum dicoccoides (assembly GCF_002162155.2). Classification (NCBI taxonomy): domain Eukaryota; kingdom Viridiplantae; phylum Streptophyta; class Magnoliopsida; order Poales; family Poaceae; genus Triticum; species Triticum dicoccoides. The sequence goes on from NC_041381.1 coordinate 440,955,018, forward strand.
GATTCCAAAGGAAACAACATTGACTTTCTCGAGTCCACGGCGGCAACTTGCATCAAATGCACATGAACTAGAGGAAGTCACTTCTTACATCCGAACATATGCTTCATGAGCTAGCATGAACAAATGCTTCAAAAGTTTCCAACACTAACTTATTGTCCAGCAAAATCATGGAGGAGATAAAGATGTTGTCAATGGGCTCAACAACAATTCATCCGGGTTTCCTTTTAAAAGGAATTCCATAGTTAAGTGAACACGGTGATAGCATTGGTCAGACCAAAGATGTAATGGTGTATGCTCGAGGGATCAACCACGAATAAGACAACATTACGAGCATCGTTGGTACTGATTTGATTTGACGATAGCCCACACTCAAATCAGAGGATTGATAAGACAATAGATCCAGCAACTGATCACAAGGACCAATCGATGAAGATATCATCTTTCTTCAACACACACTACACAAGAATATCCCTTTGGAACGAACTAAGTCAAGCAAGCTTTTATCTTCCAACTCTCCAAGTTGTTGTCTAGCTTAACCAACTAGCTCCGGGATATCCATCACAGATTCTTGGAGAAAGGGTGGTTCACAAGAAACCAACTTGATCACGAGCTCAACATAACAGTCAGGTGACAACCTGGTAATACTTCCGAGAAGATATTCGGAAAATCACGAACCACCGATATGTTACTAAGATCGAGAACAATCTCGCTTTTGAGGGCAAGACGATATGATCAAATGAGTGAGGACTTGACAAGATCCTAACTCATCAATCGAAGGGTGCACCGAAATAAGGACTAGGTAGCACGATCAGTCTTAGAAGGATGATTCAAAAACCAACATACTAAGAATGAAATTATTATCCTTTAACTACCAAGCAACGAGGTTGCTGGGAGTATTGATTTCACACGCCATGATTCATTTGTCGGCATTCCGGTTACAATAACACGGAAACCGAGAAATTATCAATGATGATCAGAAGTATTATTGCGTCAAGAATTCATAAGATGGTGTACAATTCCCATGATATTCCTGATATAAAGAAGGTAATACTTCAGGGTAGAGCAGAACAAAAGTTGGGTTAGCAACTTGATCTGCAGAGTACAACTACTTTGACCCAATCCTAGATATGGATGAGGTACTGGAGTTTGTTTCTCCTAGTCATTCCGCGATAGAATGGCTTGACGGACCACAAGAGTAATAGGCATCGATAAACGAACGCACGCATACTCTTGACTATCAATTGATAGACGAAGGTCAGTAGACAACTAAAGAGGGACAACTCAAAGGAACATATAACTTTCTGGGTTGTGGATACATGGGTTGGTATGCCGAACAAAGTTCAACATAATTCTTCCGGATAACCCATGCAGAAAGGTTGAGCTGGCAGAGTCACAATATAGCATGGAGAACTCATAGAGGGCCTGTTGTGATCTTTTGATCCAACAAACTTCTGCCATAATGGTTCATGGTATTTGGAAGAACGATATACCACGGACCTCGAGGACTATCGCAAAGGTTACTGATATACTAAAGGAACTAGCAACACTATCAACATGATGTAAGTAGGGTGAATATCGGGTTTAAGAACCCAGGAATAGAATACCTACTACTAAGTAGCATCACGGGATGCTTTCGAGAATGATGGCCAGAATCATCACACTGGGAACACAAATCATGGCTAAATTACTAGATGATCCCCTAAGACACCTAGGGTCATAACAATAACTCCAACATAAAGGTCGAGGCATTAAAGTACCTCAACTCACTGATTTGTGTGATTAATCTGACCAAAGGCACATCGGAAACAGGAGGAAGGGATTTGCAAGTGCATCAGACTGTTTGGAAACCTGGGATGACTCGGACAGCATAACGGCTGTAAATGCTCAGAAAAGATTTGAGACATTCACAAAAATGGTGGCATAACCACTCAGAAGCACAATATCAAGGTTTCGAGATCAACGGTTAACATACGGAGGTAGAAACTGAACTGAGGCTTGAATCAACAATCTTATAAGTCTGCGGATTAGTAACACGTGATCCTGATAGAAAGAAGAGAAAGCCTAGTTCTTAATCCCCGTAGAGGAGAAGATGATGACTCAGATCAGAAGGCCATGAGGTTTAAGGAGTAAAGAGAGCCTTACGTTCCATCCCACAATCAATTCCCTTATATAACTAAAGAATTTCTAGACTCAACTTCGACCAGTTTGGCTTGGTAATCCTACAGGCAGTCAAGCTCTGATACCAACGCTGTCAGGACCCCGACTCGATGTCACATCGATCTAGCCGGTAACACCTCATATCACTTTGCGGCCTCACGCACGGTATCCCCACGGGTGTCGCCTTACCTTTGCCCGGGACCGTTTGCGCCTTTTGGCTCACGTATATGATAGTGTCGCTAGCATCCATAAGATAAGGAGCCCGGGCTGACATGACTAGTCGTAAACCCAAAGTGGCACAGACTTACAGGGACAGGCATTCATGACCCAGCTTCGAACGTGTCGGTCATCAGCAAGTGGGTCCGGGCTGTAGCACTGGGCTAGCAGGACTCCGGTAAACCGGGCTGTAGCGGGCTAACAGGACTCCGGTACTCAAAGCGTGACATTTCCCCGAAGGGACAGACACAGGAACGAAGAAGGACACATGCCGGCCAGCCTAAGTGTTCCAGAGCAGTAGCAAGCTACCATGGCTCAGCGGTAACACTAGGAGACATTTCCCGGTAAGAGAGGCTACTAAAGATAAACAACTAGATAGTCAGATCCCACACATACCAAGCATTTCAATAACATACACACAATATGCTCGATATGCGGAAGCTATCATGTCTGAGTACAGACATCTATAAATGAAAAAGGCTGGGAAGCCTGACTATCTACCAGATCCTGCCGAGGGCACAAGATCGTAGCTGAGGTATCAAGCTAAACGTCGAAGTCCAAGCGGAACTACTAGTGAGACTGAAGTCTCTCTGCAAAAACATAAAATAGGTAAACGTGAGTACAAATGTACCCAGCAAAACTTACATCAGATCTATCTACGCATGCATCATTATCAACAAAGGGGGTGGTGGAGTTTAACTGCAGCAAGCCAGCTTTGACTCGGTGGCTATCCTGAACTACGACTGCAAGTAACTCTTTTGAGGTGGCGCACACGAGTCCACATATTCACCATATCAATACACCACTATGGATCCGCTCCCGTCTCCCTACGAGAACGCCATCCATAGCACTCACGCTTATCTTGCGTATTTTAGAGTATCCACTTTCACTTGTCTATGAACTATGCAAGGGGTCCACGTTTCCATATCCGAGGAATCCGGCTATTCGAATAGATGATGTTAACCCTGCAGGGGTGTACTTCTTCACACACGCTCTCGCCACTTACCGCCCTGTACACGTCATGTACCTCGGCAACCTTCAAGCGGAAGCCGGGCGAGGGAGTCGGCCACGACCTGACTAACCGAACAAGTCTCTAGTCCAGGTTTATCGCCTATTCTGGTTCCATCCGCAAGGAGATCCGGCCGGGGTGTCGCTTACGGCCCCAAACGATGTGTGCAGGGTTCCCAAGCCCACCAACCGGGTGCCACTTGGTACACCGTGCCACTGTGCCTAGTCTGTCCCAAGCCCACCTGTACCGGGTGCCACTTGGTAGACTACTAACACTACCTACAAACACCAGAAACTAGTTGCAACTCCTGGACAGAGATCAAGTTGATTAATAAGTCGAGAGGGCTTGGAGCGCCCGGAGCCCAATGTGTGGTAGTAACTGATCATGGATCACAAACACAGAACTCAGTTCCTGAGGACGGCTGCAATGAGACAACCCACCATGTACTCCTACATGGCCTCTCACCGCTACCTTTACCAAATCGTGTTCACACACTTAGCTCACACACATTGGGACATGTTCACACGCCTCTGATTCATCCCCGATGAATCAGACCTGACTCAACTCTAAGCAGTAGCAGGCATGACAAACAAGCATGAATGAGTAGGCACATCAGGGCTCAAACAATTCCTACTCATGCTAGTGGGTTTCATCTATTTACTGTGGCAATGACAGGTCATGCAAAGGATAAAGGGGTTCAGCTACCGCAGCAAGTAACAAATATGTCGTTGTTGTCCTAATGCAGTAAAAGAGAGCAGGAGCGAGAGAGTGGGATTTTATCGGAATGAACAAGGGGGTTTTGCTTGCCTGGCACTTCTGAAGATAACATTGAGTCTTCATCAGTGTCAACGATCACATCATCGGTATCACGTCTATCGAGAGGGGACAAATACCGGCAACACAGAAAGGAACACAATCAATGCAATGCACAATATGATGCATGATCATGACATGGCAAAATGAATGTGTTTTGGGCTAATGCATCTAAAACCAGATTAAATGAAGTTGGTTTGAATACAAGATTCAAATTCAAACTCCATATGTGATTTTTCAAATGCCATTTAATTGATTTGTGCTAAACAGCAACTATAAGTTGTTCTAACATGCATGAAAATGATACAGATGGATTCCTTGAATTTTTCTGATAATTTTTCATATATAATTTATTTAATTTGGAGTTACGGTTAATTTTCTATGATTTTTAGAAGTTTTAGGCATTTTCTGGAATTTATAAATTACTTCCTAATTTATTTTAATTCCAGAAAGGAATTATTGCGTCAGCATGACCTCATAGTGACGCCAGCAGGTCAACGGGCGCCGACCAGGTCAAACCTGACCAGTGGGGTCCACTGGTCAGTGACCCAGTCAACTAACCAAGTTAGTTAGCCCTAACTAACTTAGTTAGCCGGGCGGGGCCCGCATGTCAGTGGCCTATCTAATTAGCTAACTTAATTAGTGTTAAACTAATACTAACTAAAATGTCAGGGGGGGTGGCCCACACGTCAGTGACACACGGGGAAGGTCAAACCTGGGTCAACTCGCCGGAGTTGACCCGCGACTCGTCGCCGGCGGAGCCAGAGACGGCGGAGGAGTGCGGGTTTCCTCCTCCGGCGACCAAATGGCCGGCGGAGAGCGTCTACGTGACGCGGGCGCTCGTCCGCGTCGAGTAGTGGCAGCGGCTGGGCCTAAGATGGCCGGAGTCGTCACCGGCGTCGAGCGTGGCGGTCGCCGGAGCTTGGGTGAGCTCGGGGTTGACGCTACGGTGGCCGGGGAGGCTCGTGCGGGGCACCTACGTGTTCCAGGCAGCGCGGGGAGGAAGCTGAGCACGACAGCCGGGCCACTAGGTGGCCGGAGGCACGTCGGCGGCGATCACAGACGGCGGCGGGTTTCGGTCATCAAGGGGGCGACGGCTACGGCAACCAAACGAAGAGGGAAAGAGGGGGAAACGGTGGCGGAGCTCACAGGGGTTGCGACGGTGGCCTCGGGGAGCTCAGGGAGGCGTCGGAGGCGGCGAATCGCCAGTGGTGAGCTTCGGTGGCCAGCGACGGAACGGCGATGGTGGCGGCGTTGCAGGGCTTCCGGAGGGCCGTGGGTCGGTGGAGAGGGAAGAGGGGGTCGAGGCGGAGCCTCTGGGCTAGTCGGGGGAGCGAGGGAGGCCCGGTGGCCGTGGTTATGGCGAGCGGCGGCGACGGGCTCCGCTCGGTGAG